>NC_134443.1:2771097-3071097 GCF_030867145.1 Opisthocomus hoazin
TGTCCGGACCCCCGGCTCAGGGACCCCCGGTGCCACCCCCCCGCAGCCTCGGAGCTCGACCCGGGCCTGGCACCCATGGACCCGGCGGCCCTGGGAACAGCCCATCCCCCGCAGCCCCGCACCCCCCCTGTCCCCCTCTGCTCCCCTGGTACCCCCCCAATCCCCTGGGGCCTCTGCCACAACCGGTAGCCCCGCCCCCGGGTCCTGCCCACCCCTATGTCCTCGCCCCTGCCCCGCCCACTCGCCAGTCGCCCCGCCCCCAGTCGCACCCACTGCCCGGTCTCCCCGCCCCCGGTCCCACCCACTCTCTGGTCTCCCCGCCTCCCTCACCCCCAGTCCTGCCCACTCCCTAGTCGCCCCGCCCCGTCCCACCCACTCCCCTGTCCCGCCCACTCCCTTGTCGCCCCGCCTCCCCCGGTTGCTCCGCCCCCGTCCCGCCCACTCTCCGGTCCCCCCCACCTCCCCGCCCAGGCCCCGCCCCCTGCCCGGTCGCCCCGCCCCCCGCGGCTCACCGTCGGCCACCAGCAGCGCCCGCGCCCCGCAGCCGCGCAGGCAGTGCCGGAGGGCGCCGGGCCGCAGCGCTGTGCCCAGGAAGGCGGGCCGGGCGCCCAGCGCCGCCAGCCCCAGCCAGCCCCAGACGAAGCGCGGCTCGTTGCCCGCCAGCAGCCCCACGGTGACGCCGGGGCCCAGCTCCCCGCCGCCGCGCAGGCCCCGCCCCCGCAGCGCGTTGGCCACGCGCGCCACGCGCCGCGCCGCGCGCCCGTACGGCTCCGCCCCCCCCGCCGCGCGCAGGAAGGGCCGCGCCGGCGCCGCGCGCGCCGCCCGCAGGAACCGCGCCGCCAGGCTCCCCCCGCCCCCCGCGCCGCGCGCCGCCCGCCGCCGGCACCGCGCCGCGCGCGCTGCAAACGCCAGGTCCGCCCAGAGGTGCGGGAGGAGAAACCGCTGCAGCAGCGCCAGGGCCGCCAGCGCCGCCAGCGCCGCCGCCAGCGCCATCGCCCCGAGCCCCGCCCCGAGCCCCGCCCCTCGGCTTAGCCCCGCCCCGAGCACGAGTCCCGCCCCGAGATCGAGCCCCGAGCCCCGCCCCGAGGCCGAGCCCCGCCCCGAGCCCCGCCCCTCGGCTGAGACCCGCCCCGAGATCGAGCCCCGAGCCCCGCCCTGAGCCCCGCCCCGAGACCGAGCTCCGCCCCGAGCCCCTCCCCTCGCCTGAGCCCCGCCCCGAGCCCCGCCCCTCGGCTGAGACGCGCCCCGAGATCAAGCCCCAAGCCCCACCCCGCGGCCGAGCCCCGCCCCGAGACCGAGCCCCGCCCCTAGCCGCTCCCCTCGCCTGAGCCCCGCCCCGAGCCCCGCCCCTAGGCTGAGACCGCCCCGAGATCGAGCCCCGAGCCCCAGCCCCGCCCTGAGACCGAGCCCCGCCCCGAGCCCCGCCCCTAGACCCAGCCACGCCCCCGCCGCGCATGCCCCGCCGGGACAACGCCCTACCCGGGCCCGCCCCCCCCCCCCACACCCGGAGCCCTGTTCGCCCCCCCGCCACCGCGCCCCCATCCCCCCCCATCGCACCCCCGCCCCCTCCATCCCATCCCCACCCCACCGGCCGCAGCCCCCAGCCCCCCCACCCCAAACCCCCATCCTGTCCGCACCGCCCCCCCATTTCACCCCAGTCCCCATCCCACCCCCCCGCGACCCCCTCCCAGCCCCAGCCCCGTCCCCTCGCCATGTTCCCACCCCCCCAATCCCCATCCCCTCACGTGGGACCCCCCTCCCTCCCCATCCCCGGTTCCCCCCGCCTCGGGGGACCCCCGGCCCCCAGCCCGCTGCCTTCGCGGGGCGGGGGTCGCTGCCCGGGGGGGCCCTCCCGAGCCGCGGCACAAAGCGGGGCCTCGGGTACAAAACGTCTGAGGTTTTTTTACTGTTGGATTTTTTCTGCTTTTTAAAATAAAACCCCTCTTAGAAATGCTCTTTGCGGGGGGGGGACAGGGGGAGAGCGTGTCATCGTCCCCCCCCCAAGCATCCCCCCCAGCTCGCAACGTTTATGGCGTTCTATAAAACCCCCCCTCCCCGAGCCCCCCCCTTCCCGCTGCCGAGGCCCTGCTCACGGACCCCCACCCACGCTGCCCCTCCCGGGGGGGGGGGGGGGGGGGGCACACTCCGAGCCCTCCCTGGCTGCTGGGCAAAAGGGGCAAAAAAATCCAGCGGCGAGGGTGGGCTGGAGGGGGGGGAGCCCTGTCCCTGGGGCATCTTGGGGGCCACGTGCTGTCCTTCCCTCCCCAGCAATGGCTTTTGTCACAGCAGGGCCCCCGACTCCCCCCCAGGACCCCCCCGGGACTCCCCCAAGACCCCCCCCGGAGCCCTCAGTCACTGTCCGAGCCCACGGCCGAGGAGCCTTTTCTCTTCCGCTTTGCCGGTTTGGGCTTGGTGTCTTCCTCCTCCTGTGCCAGGAGAGGGAAAATGGGGGGTCACTGCCTGTGGGGGGGGGGACACCCCGCTCCCGGGGGAGCTCCTCGGGGTGTGCGTGCGGCTGAGGGGCTGCGGGGTGCCGGGGGGGGGGGTGATGCTCACCGAGGCGCTGCTGGAAGCCGATTCCTCCTCGGTGTTGGCCGGCTGGGCCGCGTTCTTGCGGCTGCGGGGGCTGGAGAGCGTGGCTTTGCGGCGGCTCTTGGGGGGTTTGCTGGACGAGTCCTCGTACTCCTCGGCCAGGGAGAAGAGGTCGCTGAACCTGCGAGGTGGGGGGGGTCAGGCAATGTCGGGGCACCCCCCCCGTCGCGGTCCCCAAGCCGCGGGGGCGGCCGCCCACTCACTTCATCTTGTGGGCTTCGTCACAGCTGGCCTGGACGTGCTGCAGCGCCTGCAGGATCGGGTCTGGCTGAAAACTGTCAAAAAAACCGCCAGAAACGGGAGTCAGAGCCCCGCGGAGGTGGCTGGAGAACCCCCCCCAAGGCAGGGGGAACCCCCCCTCGGGCAGGGAACCCCCCCTCGGGCAGGGGACCCCCCCCCCGAGGCTGGAGAAACCCCCCACCGGGCAGGGGAAACCCCCCTTGGCAGGGGAAACCCCCTGAGAGCTGGAGAACCCCCCCCTGAGGCAGGGGGAACCCCCCCCCGAGGCAGGGGAACCCCCCCCCGAGGCAGGGGGAACCCCTCCTCGAGGCTGGAGAACCCCCCCCCTCGGGCAGGGGAACCCCTCCCCGAGGCTGGAGAAACCCCCCCACCGGGCAGGGGAAACCCCCCCGAGGCTGGAGAACCCCCCCTCGAGGCAGGGGGAACCCCCCCTCGAGGCAGGGGGAAGCCCCCCCCGAGGCAGGGGAACCCCCCCCAAGCAGGGGAACCCCCCAGCAGCCGGGGCGTTGGGCGCAGGAGGCTTTGCGAGGGGCTCCCAGCACCCCGGAGCGTCCCTATCCCTGGGGGCACCTGGCTGCGATGGAGCTGGGGGGCTGCGGGGTGGGGAGGGGGGTCCGGGGGGTCCCGGCTGCGCGGCGGTACGCACAGTTCTGCTTGGTGTTGGTCAGGTTGAGGCGGAGGTTGTCCAGGTGCTCCAGGATCTGCTCCAGGGTCAGCTGGGCCAGTTTGCTGCTGGAGCTGCGCAGGCTGCGGGCGGAGGAGGGCAGCCCGTTAGCGTGACCCCCCCCTTGCCCCCCGAACCCCCCAAGCAGATGTGGGGCACAGATAACCCTGCCCCTCGAGCTGCCCAGGGTGTCCCCAGCCCCCGGAGCGGGGATGAAGAACTATGAGGAAGAACTTCTTCCCTCTGAGGGTGACGGAGCCCTGGCCCAGGCTGCCCAGGGAGGCTGTGGAGTCTCCTTCTCTGGAGATATTCCAGCCCCCCTGGCCGCGGTGCTGTGCCCCCTGCTCTGGGTGACCCTGCTTGGGCAGGGGGTTGGGCTGGGGGACCCATGGAGGTCCCTTCCAACCCCCCATGCTGGGATTCTGTGATGGCGAGCGGCGCAGGACCTGTTTTCGGCCCCGGCCCCCAACCACGCGTGCTGCTCCAGCCCAGGGACGGAGGGGATAAATCCTGCTCGGGTCCCCCGCAGCTCCGGCGAGCGCCCAACGCCCCGCGCCGAGCCTCGGCGCCGGATGGTGCTCGGTGCCAGCACCGCGCCGGCAGCCGGGGCCTTGGCCGCCCGTTAATTAGCGGGCTCAGACCCGGTGATGGCTCCCGGAAGCGGGACACAGCGCCCATCGCCGCGCCGTCCCGCTGGGAAGGCCACACCTTAACGCCGAGGAGCGGAGGAAGGCGCCGGCTTCCCCGGCTGGGAGCACCGGCGGGACCCCGTCCCTGAGCCGGCTGGGTGCCGGGGGTCGTGCCGGGTCCCCGGGTGCTGGCTGGGGGGTCCCTGGGGACAGGCAGCGCTGGCAGCGGTGCGAGCGCGGTGCTGCTCAGCTTTCCCAGCACACTAGATGTCCTTCCTACTCCAGCCCTACTCCAGCCCTCTCCTCTTCCCTCTCCTCTCCCCTTCCTCTTCCTCTCCCTCCTCCCTCCTCTTCCTCTCTCCCTTTGCTCTTCCCTCTCCCCTCTACCTCTTCCTCTCCCCTCTCTCTCTTCCTCTTCTCCCTTTCCTCTTCCTCTCTCCTCTCCTCTCCTCTCCCTCTCTCTCCTCTCCTCTTCCTCTCCCTTTCCTTTTCTTCTCTCTCCTCTCCTCTTCCTCTTCCTCTCCCTCTCCCTCCTCTTCCTCTCTCCCTTTGCTCTTCCTCTCCCCTCTCCTCTTCCTCTCTCTCCTCTCCTCTTCCTCTCCCTTTCCTCTCCCTCTCTCTCCTCTCCTCTCCCTCTCTCTCCTCTCCTCTTCCTCTCCCTTTCCTTTTCTTCTTCCTCTCCTCTTCCTCTTCCTCTCCCTCTCCCTCCTCTTCCTCTCTCCCTTTGCTCTTCCTCTCCCCTCTCCTCTTCCTCTCCCTTTCCTCTTCCTCTCTCTCCTCTCCTCTCCCTCTCTCTCCTCTCCTCTTCCTCTCCCTTTCCTCTCCCTCTCTCTCCTCTCCTCTTCCTCTCCCTCTCCTCTCCTCTTCCTCTCCCTCTCCTCTCCTCTTTCTCTCTCTCCTCTCCCTCTCCCTCTCCTCTCCTCTTCCTCTCCCTCTCTCTCCTCTTCCTCTTCCTCTCCTCTCCCTCCTCTCCTCTCCCTCTCCCTCTCCTCTCCTCTCCCTCTCCCTCTCCTCTCCCTCTCCTCTGCCCCAGCCTGCGGTGCCGAGGTTCAGCTGCCTCCTCCAGCACCCAGAGCTCTGCCCACGCACAGCGCCCGGGAACAAGCCCCCCGCCCCTTCCCTCCGCAGGGAACCCGGCCGTGGGGAGCTGGGATCTCACCTCCGCGGGCCCCAGCTGCGTCCTTCAGCCCCACCGCACTCACGGACCCCGACCCCATCCGCCCCGGAGGCGGACATTCAAGGAACCGTGCCTGGAAGGCCACCGGCACCAAAAGATGCTCTGGGAACACCCAGGCGGGCACCGCGGGGCCGAGCAGCGGGGGCTGCCCGGTGGGTGCCGCGGCAGGGGAGCACCCAGGCTCGGCGCCGGCAGCTGAAAGCGCGTCCCCACCCAGCCGGGGCGACGGGCTCGGCACAAAGCGGTGCCGCTGGCGGGCAGGGCAGCCCGGCCTCGAGGAGACGACGGCGGCACGCGCCCGCGCTGCGCCGACGGCACGCGGCGCCTCGGGGAGCCCCTCACCTCTGGCGTTTGCGCGGGAGGCTGTTGTTCTTGATCAGCAGCGACTTGATGTGCTCGGCCAGGAGGTCGTCGTGTTTGATGCACCAGTGCCGCAGGATGCTCGTGGTGAACTGGTCGCCGGGGAGGCAGGGCCGGCTCAGCACCATCTTCACCATCTCCTCGCTGGGCCTGACGCAGGCGGGGAAGGGCGCGTGAGAGGGGAAGGACGAGCTGGGGTCCCCCCCTGCAGCCGCTGCCACCCACCCGAGCCCGACGGGAAGCTTCAGAGCCGGACACCAGCTCTGCGGAGCGGCCGTGCTGCGGGGGACCGGGCGCAGGAGCCCCGGCACAGCTCGGACGGCACCGAGCTTCCCCGAACAGCACCCGGGCCCCGCACGCCCCTCGGCAGCCCCAGCAGCGCTGGCTCCCAGGCTTGGGATGGCGGGCAGCGTTCGGACTCCGCTGCTTCCCGAGGTTGCTGGCAAGCAATCCTCCCGGGGACCAGCTCCCACCGTGCTCCCTGCCCAGCCCGCGTCGCCCGCTCGCGCCAGCCCCGCTCCCTCCGTACCAGGAGACAGCACGGCTGCGCGCTCCCGGCCCGAGCTCGCCCCGGCGCTCGCCGTCATCGCGGGCTTTTCGCTAACGCAGCTCAGAGCCGGGATTCAATGAGCCAGCCTCACGCGCTGCGCTCATGAAGACAAACCGAGCGCTCTTCGCTCGGAGCGGCGGGACGCGGCCGAGCCGCCCGAGCAGGCAGGGACAGCGCAGACCAGCGCCAAGGCAGCTCCAACACTGCACCCCGCGGCGTGGGCGCCGGGACGGGCGAGGTGACGGACCAAC
Source organism: Opisthocomus hoazin (assembly GCF_030867145.1). Classification (NCBI taxonomy): domain Eukaryota; kingdom Metazoa; phylum Chordata; class Aves; order Opisthocomiformes; family Opisthocomidae; genus Opisthocomus; species Opisthocomus hoazin. Next base: position 2,777,561 of record NC_134443.1, read on the forward strand.
AGCCCATGGGCTACGCGAGCTGGCGCTCGGCAAACGGTGCTGCCGAAGCCCGGGCACAGCGGGGAGCTGCTGCCTCTGGGGACGGTGCTACGGGTCTCGTCACACGTGTCCACCCCACGGGCCCGGGGTCAGGACTGGCACCCAGAGCGAGATGGGCAGCGCCAGCGAGAGGGGGTCTCCCCACGCCTCGCTTCTCCCGCAGCCGGTGGCATCCCCTGGTCCCCGCCATGCCGACGGTGCTCGAGAAAGCCACCAGTGTGCCAGGGACAGCCCCACAAGCCTGCGGCCACAGGGCCTTCTGCAGAGCGTCGCCCAGCCCCGCAGCACCTACTTCTCTCGCCTCAGCTGCAGCAGCAGGCAGGATAAGGCCTCTGGGTGCTCTGCAAAGGGAAGGGCATCCTCAGCACAGCGCTCACGGCCGCCGCGGCCCAGCGCCGTGCCTCTGCCGCGCGGGCGACAGCTCACCTTTGTATTTGAGGTGCTGCAGGATGGGGATGATGGTCTCCAGAGGAATGCTGTGCGCCAGGAAGAGCTGCCAGGTGCAGTACTGCTCAAAGGTCTCCCAGTCCAGGCTTTGAACTAGGGGGAAGCACGGCACGGTGAGGGGACAAATGGCAGGGACCAGCCAGAGCCACCGCGGCCAGCTCTGCCGCAGCCCCTCGGCATCGCAGCCACCCCCCCAGCCCCGAGCCGGGCACCGGAGAAGGGCACAGCGCCCGAAACCCTGCGGAGTCTGTCGGGCTTCGACCGCGGCCCCGGCAGCTGTCCGAGGCCGAGCAGGGGCTCCGGGACTTGGCCGGCGGCACCGGGGTGGGCTCTGCCAGCTGAGGCACGGGTGGCAAAGCTGCAAAGTCACTAAAGCAGCTGCTCGGGGCTCAGAGGAAGAGAATTAATGAAGCTCTGTTAATTAACAGGCTTAGACCGCAGCTCGTGTAACCCCAAAGCTGGATCTAGGCAGCCATCGGATCAGGGCGATGGGGCTTCTCTCCAGAAAGACCTGCTGGCCCCCGCGCGCCGAGCTCTCCACGCTGGCTCTGCCCAAAACCGCCCCGGCCCAGAGGGCTGCAGCCACGGGGCAGACGCAGGCAGAAGGCAGCGCTTCCCACCGCACGACAGCCAGCGGCTTGCACGGCTGCGAGCCGAAGTGCAGTCAAAAAGCAACAAGGGGAACTGGGTCACCCACTGGTGATCCTGGGGGGAAAGGCGAGGAATGCTGCGAGGGAGCGATCACGGGCACCAGCCTTCTCCTGCGCAGTGGCTAAGGGGACCGTGGTCCTGGCAAGGGGCTGGGTGTCCATCTGCCAGGCTTCCTCTCTCTGTTCAGGGTGGTCCAAGGGCTGGACTAAACAGCAGCCAAGGCCTTTTTGCTCTTGGTCAACAGAAAATGAAGGGAAATCCCGATTCCAACCTTTCTGACCACCCTTCTGCCATCGCCTCCAGCTGCCTCTGCCCCTGCTGCACTGGGAGAAGAGGTCACGGCCGTCCCCAGCAAGGCGGCCGGCTCAGCCGCTGCACGGCGGGGAGCGACCGACCGCGCAGCACCAGCCACGGCTTTGCACCAGGACAAGTTCACATCCCTGGAGACGCAGCAGCCGGGACCACGTGGGGAGGCTGCAGAGCTGGGGGAGATCTCAGGACATTCCTTTTTCTCGTGGTTTATTTTTTTCCCCTCTGCCCAGGCAGGCTGCAGATGTGCGGAGCCCCGGATTACACTTTGCCTGGCACTGCGGAGAGCCAGGGCTCCCAAGCCAGCCTGGAAATGCCACGAGAGCACACAGCTTGGACCACGCTGCTAAACCTAACAATGCGGTTTAGGGCAGGGATCCTTTAAGCAGCAGCAGCAACGCCATGAGGAAACCCAGACCTGGGCAGAACACAGCCAGCCCAAGAGCCCCTCTCGGCCACCTTCCGCAGGGCTCTGCCCACGGCGGCGTGGCCACGTGCGGCATCGCTGACCCAGTGAGGCTCGACACGGACTACAGCCCTCCCCAGCAGCAAGGGCAAAGCCGTGGCGAAGGCTGCAGCCTCCTCCCTTTCCCGGGAATCAGGGTCTCGCTGCAAAACGGGGGCCCAAAGGGCAGGAAGGCTTGGGGATGCCCAGGAACCACTCTGCTTTCACCCCCGCCCTCCCCGAGGTGGGCTCGTCCCTGAAGGAGTGCGACTCACTCAGGATGTTCAGCACCGAGTCCTTCCGGAACATGACGAGGTTCCCCATCATCACGTGGCACACCAGCTCCTGCAACTGGGCGGCAGAGAAAATGGGGTTAGCGGGGTGCTCGGGCTCCCCGGAAGCCCTCTTAGGCGGGGAACCACCAGGCAGGTCCAGAGAGCCAGCAGGGAAGCTGCCACCCTGCCCACACCGGCCATCTCCGCAAGGCAGGGATCCGGCGGGGAGCCCCAGAAACCCCAAGGGCTCACAAATCAGAGCTGCAGCTCGGGGGCGAGGCAGCTGCCGCGAGGGACCGGCAGACGCAGAGAAGCAAGGGGAGGTGAATGGCTTCACACATCAACACCCAGGCTGGAGAGCAAGCGTCACGCAGGACAGAGAGCAGATCCTCTCTGCTCGGGGCCCCGATCGTCCCTGGTCTGCAGGACGGGAGCTGACGCTGCCCAGACGCACGGTGCTTCCCACATGGACTCCCCCCCTGCATCCCTGGGAGAGGTCGGGACACGCGGGGAGCCTGCCCGGGGTGCACTGGAGTGGGGACAGGAGCTGGGGAGCCCCGTTCCCGGCTCCCGTGTCGACGGGCTCGGCTACAGAGTGCACCTTGGCTCTCGTCTGCCTTCCTCCCTGCTCCTCGGCCTCTGGGTGCAGCCTGCTCGGGCGCAGGCTCTGGATGCAGGCTGAGCCGCCCCGGCTCTGCCCCACGGCTCTGCTCGCAGACCCCACACGGACCAGGCACGGGGGCCACGCAGCCAGAGCATCGCGGGGAAACAGATGAAGAATAACAGGAAGGAACGAAGGAATTGGAGGAGGGAGGGGAGAGGAAACGCTACAGGCCTCTGCTGGGAAAAACAAAACCTTCGCATTTCAGCCCGGGGCAGAGCCCGGGAGCAGAGGGGTGAGAGCAGGGCTGAGCTGGGGGGGTCAGGGCATCAGGACTCAAACCCTTCCTGGACCCAGCTTCGGCTCCAGCCTGCCAAGCAAAACTTGCCGGCGAGGCGTTCTGGCCCCCGCGCAGCTGGGAAAAGCACGACTGGCCAGGAATGGAGCATAAACAGGGCGAGTTCAGGGGTTATCGGCAGATCACGCTCCAGACGAGCCTCGACAGCAGAAGCACGCAGGACAGCATTCTTGCCGGTGCCCACCTCCCCGCCCTCAGCTTTCGCTGCGACTATTTTTGGGTTGCTCATGGCAACTCAGCGTGACCATGGGGAAAGGTTCCTTCCAGGAGGCTCTAACGAGGGCTTGGCCTTCCGCTCGTTAGCCTACGGAGCCCGCAGCGGATCTCCCACCAGGAAGGGAAGAGCTGGGCGCCGTCTCAGCCCTGCCAGCCCCTTTCCTGCGCCCTCCCGTTGTGACGCTGCCCGCAGCTCTGTGGCTGCCCAGCAGCACTAAGCACCTCCCTGCCAACGGCGTCGTTATTCATAATTATTATTACTGATGGCCCACGGCAGCACTAGCTGGGATTCCGTGTTCGGACACCGCAGCTCCTTGTGGGAAAGAGATACCCGGAGGTTTTGGGGCTCCTCTTCGCAAAGCTCAATGCCTCACTCAAGAACCAGGGCAAGGAGGACTAAACCAGATCAGCCATTTCGGGTGGAAACCTCCCGGGAGCGGAGGAGCCGAGTGCTGCTGCTTCAAGAACGTGCTGCCTCCCAGCCCAGACACCGCTCCCCTCCTCACCTGGAATGAGTCGATGACAGCTACAATCATGTTCAGCAGCTCGCCGCTTCGCAGGGTCTCGTCCGGGAACTGGAAGAGTACAAAAGCAGGGCTCAGGAAAGAAGAGTGCAGGCAGCAGGGCGAGGGAGGGTCTCCTCCCCCCCTACTCTGCCCTGGGGAGGCCCCATCTGCAGTGCTGGGTCCAGTGCTGGGCTCCCCAGTTCAAGAAAGATGAGGAGCTGCTGGAGAGAGTCCAGCGCAGGGCTACGAGGATGAGGAGGGGACTGGAGCATCTCTCCTGCAAGGAGAGGCTGAGGGAGCTGGGCTTGTTCAGCCTGGAGAAGAGAAGGCTGAGAGGGGACCTTAGAAATGCCAATCAATATCTGCAGGGGGGGGTCAGGAGGACAGGCCCAGACTCTTTCCAGTGGTGCCCAGTGACAGGACAAGGGGCAACAGGCACAAACTGGAGCAGAGGAAGCTCCAGCTGAACACGAGGAAGAACTTCTTCCCTCTGAGGGTGACGGAGCCCTGGCCCAGGCTGCCCAGGGGGCTGTGGAGTCTCCTTCTCTGGAGATATTCCAACCCCCCTGGCCGCGGTGCTGTGCAGCTCTGGGTGACCCTGCTTGGGCAGGGGGTTGGGCTGGGTGACCCATGGAGGGCCCTGCCAACCCCTGCCATGCTGGGATTCTGGGACTCTGTGAAAGGACACGAGGCAGAGGCCGGTCAAAATCTCCCATCCCCATAGCGGATGGAGCTGCGCGAGGAGCCAGGCTGCTTCCGCTGCGGGTGGCAGGAGTCAGCCAGCCCAGGGCGGTTCAAGCTCCCCGTTTTTCCCTGTCCTCGCTAGCTTTGCTCGCCGTTCCAGCGCCTCAGGCCCTACGCAGCGCTGCAAGGAAATCAACAGAAACTCAGCACCCAGGGCAAAAGGCCAGGGAAATCGGCAGCACCAAGCCATGGCTGCTTCCCTTGGATCCGGCTGGCCAGACAGGCTGCTCTCAGGACATTCTGCCTGACTTCAGCCGGTCACTACGCCCACGGGGACACCGACAGTCAGACCCCCTTGTGGGGGGGCAGCTGTTAAACCCCAAGGACCGGGGAGGGGATCCGGCCGCTGCTCTGTGCCAGGATCCCCCCCCGGAGCACGCACCACGCTGCTGCGTGGCACGGTGCCTGCTCTTGCGCAGGTTTTTCTCCCCTCCCCAGGCTGTTGCCGTGCCCCTTTCCCTACAGAAGCCCCCGGGAAGCGCTCGCGAGGAACGGGGCTGGACGGCCCCAACGCCCAGCAGATGTTCCTGCTGACCCAGCCAGAAAGGAGGGAGGAGCGGGGCCAGCTCATTCCTCCCAGGGAATGAGAAAGTACAGGCAGAACTGTGACCCCTCCATCTATTCCGAGTGCGCGACGTTACCCTCCCTCTCGCCAGTCCCAGCACCCCTCCCTGCAGCCCAGCGATCGCTGGGTGCTTGTTGGAAGCGGCCTCCACCCTGCAACCATTTCAGACAAAAGGCTGCAGCCTGCACCGGGCTGCGAGAGCTTGCCCACGTCCCGGCAGTGGGAAGGGAACAGCAGCTCCGTCCAAGGCCCAGGCACGCTGGGTGAACTGGGACCAAGCTGGGACCTGTCTGGTGCAGATGCCTGGCTCCCTGTTCCAAACGTGCTCTCTGCTACGTCCAGCTGGCTCCGCCTCAGCACCGAGTGCCGAAAGCCATAAAACCTTTCATTAAACCCAAGGGTCTGGGGCAGGCAGCAGAGCTCGTTCCGAGTGCTGCTTGCCCCAGACTTTGACACATCTGCTTGGAGCCTTCCCCTGCCGCTCTCCAGGAGGAAAAGCAGCAGAGAGCAAAACCTCTTTAACCAGGGAGCACAGACAACGCTGCGCCGGGAGCCAAGCACGTGCAGGAGACGAAGCCGGGACAGCAAGCCCAGTGCCTCGCCAGCCACGGAGCGCGTCAGGCTTTCACGGGGCTGGGCGGTGGACGGAGACCGGGTTGTGCTCAGCCTGACACAGCCTTTTCTAGGCTTTCTGGCTTCTCTGCTGCAGCGTGACAAGCTCCGAAGCAAACCAGCCCAGCCCCGCAGGAAGGTGAGGGGATGCCCTGTGCATCCGAACCGGGGTCCCCGGCGCCTGGCGGCGGCCTCACCTCTGTGTAAATGGAGGGGGTGAGGTAGCAGAGCAGCCGCACGTCGTCCTCCTGGCAGGCCTTCATGTCCATCATCAGACACGTGTGCAGGTCCCCCAGCTGCGTGGCCTGGGCGAAGGACTCGTACAGGTTCATCTTCCCAGCTGCAGCTTTGCTGGAAGGAGACGTGCCCGGGTGAGGGAGGAGCCCCCCGGACCGCAGCGAGGGCTGGGGGTCTGGTGGTGCGACACCGAGCTGGCTCTTGCAGGCAGCACCAGCCACGGCGAAGCTCAGACGCTTCCCCACCATCCCCACAGCCTACCTGGCTTTTAAATAGTACAGGAGGTGGTAGCCGATCTTGGGCTGCTTCTGATAGAGCTCCGACAGGAGATCCAGCAGCAGAGAGAAACCGCTGTTGTCCTCCTGCATCTGGCAGAGGTTCCTTGGGGAGCAGAGGGTGGGGAGACAGCCCCGTTAACACGGGATACCACGCACGAGCTTCTCTGCTGACGACGAGGCCCGGCAGCTTGCAGGGAAACCCAGCTCCCAGCACCAGGCAGCCCTGGCCACCCGCTCTCGGGACGGGGCGCAGGGGCCACCTCCCAGCCCTGCCGCAGGGGACGCGCAGCCACCAAGGGGTCAGGACCCAGCAGACTTCACCGGGGATCCCTGGCTGCCACAACGGGCCAAACAAGCTGCGACTTTCCTGTATTTGAAGTCTTTTTACTGAACAAAACGCAGCACAGGTAGAGCGAAGCAATAAATTCTGGGATCAGCCCTGGGGCAAGCAGGGCCGTGGCAGGATCAGACCCACACAGGGTTCACCCACAGTGGTGGTCAGGAAGCAAACAAGAAAGCCCTAGATTACTCAAACATTTCAGAGCAGACATACCTAAAGATCAGGTAGAGAGGCTTCCCCACCGACTCCTCCAGAGACCTGCGGGACAAACGCGACCGTCAGAGCTCTGCCTGCGCCCACCCTCTGCGCTTCCCCAGCAACGGCAGGGGAAAAGCCCTGGACCTTGTTCGCGGAGGTCCTCGGGCCACCAGGGGTTCGCCCTAGCTAACGGGGAGACGGGAACGGCCCTGCTAACAGCACCCAGCAGCTCCGACTGCGAGCCCTGTCCCAACAAAATCCTGGAGGAAGAGTGTAGAGTGCTGGTTTGTGCGAGTACAGCAGGGACAGAGGGAGCATCTCAGACCCTGGGTGACCCGGCCAGACGGTCAGAAGCCACCAGAGCATCACCTAAACTGAGCTCTGACACCAGGCCCTGCGGCAGCAGGTTCTCCCTGCGCTTGCGGGGAGGAGGGAGATGGTCTCTGCTGAGCCCTGGAGCTGACAACTGCTGACCAGCTCCACACCGACCGCTTGCGAACCCTGGACTGCTTCGCCGGGGAAGCTGCTGGCTCCAGCATGGACTTCTGAAAATGGGGAATATTTCACTGGGAAAAGCCCAAGTCCCAGTGCGAAAGGATGAGACGCACAAAAAATAGATCCTTACTCCTCCGTGATTTCTTCTGGCAAAACCTCACCACGGAAGTGAGCCTTAAATAGCTCCTGGAGGCAGGATGCGAGCACCGATAGCTGCTCCGAGTCGAAGTCCTCCTGGTAGAGAGAAAGGAAGGAATGAGAGGAGAAAGCACAAGCTCAGACCCTGCCTGACCGGCTCAGGTACGGCTGGAAGGGCCACAGCAGCGTCACCGCGGCGGCAAACGGACCCCAAGCAGCTCAGGAGCCGTTTCGCTGCTCTGCTGCAGCACCAGGAGCTGGTCATCAGCAAACCAAGCCCCGAATCGATGTTCACCTCTGAAGCGCTTCAGTCACTGTGCTCCACTTCTCCTCTAATGGCTAGTAACTCTCTGATCTCGGCTCTCTCTCTGCAAAGGGCTAAGGGGGACTGAAAGCACTCGGCAATGGGTATTCACACCCTGACAAGCCCTTTCCCCGTGTTCCCGCTGAGGGCAGAGGCAGCTCTCAGATGCTAAAAGGCCACTTGACTCCAAAGGGAGTTGATTAAAGGCAGGGGATGCGACCCCTCTTCAACTCTCCACCGCAGCTCTTCTGCTGGGCAGGGCTTGCTGCAGCCTCTCCTGAGCACAAAGCCCCGGGCCGAAAGCAAGGGAGCATCCCAGCTGCACGGCACGCGCCGAAGGCCCTGTTGCACTGGGACATTGCTAGAATCACAGAACCATTAAGGTTGGAAAAGACCTCTAAGATCACCAAGTCCAACCATCACTTAGGCACGGGGTGTAAGGACACAGAGCACGGACGGAGCGATCACAGAATCACAGAATGGTAGGGGTTGGCAGGGACCTCTGTGGTCACCCAGCCCAACCCCCTGCCCAAGCAGGGTCACCCAGAGCAGGCTGCACAGCACCGCGGCCAGGGGGGTTGGAATATCTCCAGAGAAGGAGACTCCACAACCTCCCTGGGCAGCCTGTTCCAGTGCCCTGTCACCCTCAGAGGGAAGAAATTCTTCCTCAGGTTCAGACAGAGCTTCCTGTGCTTCAGTTTGTGCCCATTGCCCCTTGTCCTGTCGCTGGGACAGGACAAGGGGACACCTTCCCCTTCCAGCAAGCAGCAGCTTGGGGCTGTGTTTAACAACCACAGATAGAGCTGCGTCGTGCCACTCTGAACTCGTTTCGCGTTCCAGCGTCCCTCCTCGAGGCGCAGCTCTGGGGGCAGAGCCGTGCAGGGCGGGAGCTGCCCAGCCCACACCACCCCAGTTGCTCTGGTTTTGCAGTCAGGCGGCAGCGCTGCTCCCCGCGTCGGTGCCGTTACCTCCAGGACTTGATCCACGATTTCCTGCATGACCTCACACTGAGCTTCCGTATCGCTGGAGCACAAAAACAAGAGGAAATCCAAGTTACATAGGAAGATACCGAGAGCAGGGACAAGGGGGCTTTGTGCTGAGCTGGCTCTGCTCGGGAGCCCCCCAGGACCTGAGAGTGGGGCAGGCTCTGCTTTGCTCTGCTTGTCTGCAGCAAGACGAGCAAATGAAACGACTAAAAGCATAAGATTAAATGCACTTCAAGCCATAAATTACACTAAATCAGTCTACTACGCCAAGGTCTAAAAAGGGAGAGCTTTTTTTAACCTTCTTTTGATGGAGCAGATTCCAAGGGCACTGCAAATCGCGAGTGGAGGTGGGGAAGTGCAGCGAACATGCAGACACAGGTACGTCTCTGTCCGCAGGGAACGCGTCCCATGTAGAGACGCACTGAAAGCCCCAGGCAGCAACTGCCCCAAAGGCCACGCAGCCTCCCCTCATCAACCCAACAGCAGAGAAGGATGAAACTCGGGGCACTTTGCCTTCCTGTCCCTGATTCAGAGAAACACTGTAGCCCCCAGCAAATGGCTGTTCCGTCCTGGTCTGAGCCTGCTCCAAGGACAAGTTACGAGGCTCTTAACCCAGCAGCTTTCCAAAGCACCTGGGACGTTCCCTGCACAAGCTGTGCGGGAGGACCTCACCGTGACGAAGGGAGACCAGCCACACGGTCGCATCAGCCCCGAGAGCAGGGCTCTGGAGCGAGCAGCACTGCCCAACAGGACTAAAGGGTCTTGTGTGTCGCTGCCCTGAAGAGACCAACACCAAACGGAACACGACCAAAGGACACCAACCTTCCCTTCTGCAGCTGCAGGACTTTATCCTTCAGTGACTCATCCAGCTGGTCCAGGAAGGGAGTGATATCAACAGGCTCCTCCACAAAGCTTTCTTTGATTGGATGAAACCTGAACTCCCTCTTCTTCCCTGCACCAAAGAAAGCAGCAGTGGAGCAGTCCATTTGCCCAAGCAGCCACGGCTCAGGAGTTCGAGGCGATCTCTGCCCTCGCAGCGGGAGTCGTGTGGGGCTGCGGGGCCGTCGGCACCCCTGGACAAACAGCATGCTCCCAGCGTGCGGTCCAGCTCCCGATCTTGCCTTCACCCTTTGGAGATGTGGCCAGGTCACAGGGAGCAGGAAGGTGGGATGGGATCCATGCACAGCAGATGGTCAGAAATGTGGTTCTGCTTCAGTCCGGTTTCCAAACCCGCTGCTTTGCCTGTCCTTCAACGTGCTCAAACGGAGCCGGCTCGCAAGGCTCGCTCCACCCGAGGTGCAAACGTTTGTGCTCGAGACTCTGGGACTGAGCTACCCCAACTGCTCTTCCACACCCTCCTCCTCCAGGCCCATTCCAGGCCCCAAAAATGAACTGCAGCAGAGGCCAGAAGAGCCAGGGCCAAGGCACAAGCGCTCACCAAGAAGCTGCTGCTACGGGATGGGATGGGACAAGGTAGCCGATGCCCTTTGCAAAAACCCTCTCTGCACATGGCCTTTGAGCCTGTGTGTGCCTCCCAGGGCCCCAGGCCGCTGTCGGGGCTCGATGGGGCTACTGAAGACAGTGCTACAGCACAGTGTCACGTCCTCTCCCCCCTCCCAGGCCTGGTCTCCTTCCCAGGGCGGGGGGAACCCTCCAGCATGGCAGGAAGCCCACAGGGGTCCAACCACCAAGGCCAGGAATGGCTCAAGATGTCTGGAGCTCCAGAGGGGATTCCAGCCTCGTGCACAGCCTCCTGGCTTCGAGAGGGAGCAAGTATAAGAAAAACCATGTGGCCGAGCAATTAAGAAGCCTGAGCCTCATCAGCAGCTGCCTGAGAACAGAGTCGCCCTGTTCCCAAACCAACCATCCGGCACAGCACCTGCCGCAGGGATTCCCAGCCACGCAGCACAGCGGGGCTTCAGGCTACTCAGACATCTAGGGAGGACACACGGGTGGAGAAAGCGCTACATTGGAAGGGTCTGAGCTCTGGGGAACAACCAGGCAAGGAGACAAAGGCCAACAGCCTTTCCCTCTGAGCGCAGATCTGTATCAGCTCTCCTGAGCCCGGCTGTCGGGGCCCGGGAAGCAGCGAAGCATCGGCCTCAACACGCTTGTGGAAGGAAAGCTGGAGCTCAAGAAGGGGGTCAGCACTGAGCGCAGCTCGTGAGCGAGCGGCTTTGAGGGAACTGTGCTCCCAGGTGGCTGTCTGAGGAGCCTCCACCACGCAGGAGGGAGCCCGCAAGACAGCGGGGAAACGCCGTCCGGCACAAACGGCAGCGATTCACATCGTGGCGGTGCAGGACTTAAAGCACTTGGTGCTCAGCTTACTGCATTCCTCACCTTTGCTGTTCAAGTCATCTTCATCATCACTGAATGCGGCCTCGGCGTTGTCGTAGCAACCATCGTCCTTTTCCGACATATGATTGTCTATCTCCATGGAAGCGGGTTCCTCAATTTTTACTGCAAGATGGTCAGAGCAGAAAGTGAGGTTATGATGGCTCCTCGCACAGCCGAGTCGCTTCAAGCAATAAACAGGTTCCGACATGGAGAGAAAAGTCCTCTGAAAAGGGAGGAAAGGGTCGAGGCAAGTGATGGACCCTGGAAAACTCCAGCTGGGGAAGGGCACTCCAGGGACTACACTGAACTGTCCTGACCAGGTGGCAAGCACGGCAGGACTGGGGCATTCTCAGAATCACAGAGTCACAGAGTTGTCACAGAGTCACAGAGTTGTCACAGAGTCACAGAGTTGTCACAGAGTCATGGAATGTTCGGGGTTGGAAGGGACCTCTGGGGTCACCCAGCCCAACCCCCTGCCCAAGCAGGGTCACCCAGAGCTGCACAGCACCGCGTCCAGGTGGGGCTGGCATATCTCCAGAGAAGGAGACTCCACAGCCTCCCTGGGCAGCCTGGGCCAGGGCTCCGTCACCCTCAGAGGGAAGAAGTTCTTCCTCGGGTTCAGCTGGAGCTTCCTCTGCTCCAGTTTGTGCCCATTGCCCCTTGTCCTGTCGCTGGGCACCACTGGAAAGAGTTCGGCCCCATCCTCCTAACACCCAGCCTTCAGATATTTATAAGCATTTATTAGGTCTCCACCTTGGCTGCCCAGCACCCTCCGTGCTTCAGCCCTTACCCAGGCCAATGGCCGAGCCCAAGTCCCTGAGCAGAGCAACAGCTTTGCCAGCGCCGCGAGGCCGAGAAGCTCGGGGCAGCAGGGTTTGGTGCTGAGCTCGGTCCCTTCAGCCGCAGCAGCTGTGGCAACAGGAAAACCAGACCGGCTTACAGGCAGGGTCCTTCGGCAGATCTGGCAGAGCAGCAGCACTCACACATTAAATACAGGTTAGAAATGTTTAAACTAATTATGTCCATCAATTAGCTGATGGAGAACGAAGGCTAAGTAGCAGAAACAGGTAGTGTGCATCTTCAGCGTACAGCGGGGCCGCGACGTCTGAACCCGAGGAAGAACTTCTTCCCTCTGAGGGTGACAGAGCCCTGGCCCAGGCTGCCCAGGGAGGCTGTGGAGTCTCCTTCTCTGGAGATATTCCAGCCCCCCTGGACGCCGTGCTGGGCAGCTCTGGGTGACCCTGCTTCAGCAGGGGGTTGGGCTGGATGACCCACAGAAGTCCCTTCCAACCCTCCCATGCTGGGATTCTGTGACGAAGAGAGACCACAAGCACCCACAAATACCCAGAGCCCTCCTCTCCCCGGGGTCCCAGTCCGACCCTCCGAACGGCGGTGGCTGCTGCTGCAGGAGAGCGGGGAGAGCCCCGTCCCCGGGAAGGCAGCGCCCGCCGCAGCCTCCCTCTGCCCTCGCTCCCTACCTTCCATGGGGGGCGAGGGCGAACTGCAGAACTCCGGGAATTTCTCCCTCAACATGGCGCGGAGCTCTTTGTCCAGCTTGGGGTTGTCGAAGAGAGGGGCCAGATGTCTGTGTCGGAGGGGAGGAAGGGAAAGGGATGAGAAAGAGACGGGCCACAGTGCCCCGCCGCGTAGCTTCACCTCGGTGGCCGTGCAAGGGGATCTCCTCCCTTAGCTCAGGGCTTTGGTTTGTGTTACGGACCACAAGCTACAAGGTCCAGCCTTCCTTCCTGCAGCTCACCCAGGGTTCCCTCACTTTGCCACTGATGGGACTCGTGTCACCAGAAGACCCGTGGGAAGGGGAGAAGAGGTCCTACCTCCTGGGAGGGGAACCCGGCTGATGCAGGAGCTGGCTGCAAGCTGGAGCACCATGAGCGAGGCTGCTCCTCTCAGCTCGGGGACCAGAAAGGGCCGGGGACATTTCTACTCATCCGACGCGGCGTGCCGATGGCTTTCTTAACCCACCCATCCCCTTGCTTCAAGGAACAGCTCTCAGGACAAGCCTCAGCCCCATAAAGACACAATTATGGCTTCTTCCACGCTCCATACACAACACAAATGCCCTCCGCAGCTCTCGTAGAGCCTGGAGGTCGTTTCAGCTCACAGACCCAGGAAAACCGGCGCACCGCAGTCGTGTAAACGTAGGAAAATTCAGGGCTGTCTTACGCAAGGACTCGCTTCTCCACAATGTGGGTGAGAGAGTTGAACACGCCTTGCCGGACGTGAGCCTCCAGCGGTGGGTAGAAGTTGGGAATGATCTGAAAACAGGAGAACGACCACATGAGCATTATGAACCCTTCTGCCTACCATCGGGCCTGCGTCAGCCAGCAGGACCCAGCCAGGACCAGCGACAGCCACGCGTCAGCTTCTTGGGTTGACCTCGACTCAAGCCCCACATCCCAGCTGCTCTTGGCCAAGAGGGGCAGCAGGAGAGCCCTCCGAGGGCAGCATCTCAGGGACAGGGCACAGAAGGGGGATCAGCCCATGCCTCCAGCTTTTCCAGCCCGGAGGGCCAGCGGTGCATCTCCCAGGGATGAGAAAAACCACACAGATGTTGCCTCGTGAGCTGCGAGAAGCCCTGGGGCTTGCCAGGGCCGTGCTCCAAGCAGCAGCGAATGCTGCAGGAGCGGGGGGAATACGAGCAGGGCACCCGAAACAACATTCAGCTCTGTCCACACACAGTCCTTTGCTTCTGGAAGGAGGCAGAGGACTCCTCCCGGAGATCTGGGTCATCCCGGGAACGTTCCACCCAGTTCCTCTGCCAGAAGCCAGCAGCTGCTTTTGGACTTGGGCAGCCCAGGAGCAACCAGAGTGTGCTGGGCACAAGGAACACTTCAGAAGCCTTTTTCCTACTAAGGCTCATCATTCGGGAAGGATTTATTTGCAGAGCTGGGAAGTCTTAGATGCTTTCCCACAGTGGCATTCTCATTAAGGAGCAACGCATGGGCCCAGCGCTCCGACCTCCAGGAACCGCCCAGGATTGACCAAAAGACCACAGGGATTCACCAAAGCCTCTGGTGGCTGGGTTGAAGAGGCAAATAATCCGGCACTGTGCCTGACTGTGCTCCCACCAGATCAGCCAGGGGAAAATCCCTCCTTCACTTCGCGTAGGTAAGGGGAGGTCAAGAGGGCTGCCAGCAGACACCCAGCTACTCTGCAGGCTGTTTCGCAATCAAGAGGCTCCGGGCAGAACAAACCAGTTGATGCACTGAGGAACGGGGAAAAAAAAACGGGGGAACAGCTTTTTTGTTTTGGTTTGGGTTTTGTTTGGTTTTTTCCTCTTTGGAGCGTGACCTCCGCAGAGCTGGCTGGTGGAAGCAGAGGAGAGAGCGGCTCTTTCCCTCTACGCTCTCCTCTGTGGATGCTCCTGAGCAGTCTCTGTCCCACTGATGGCAGAGGGACTGCGTGGACCCCAGTGGTTGCTTTCACAGCCCTCATCACTCAACCCCGCCTCAGGCAACTCATTAAGCAAGGCAGGTAACTCCCCGGAGAGCGAGGGGCAGCTCACCCGGCACATGAAATCCAGCAGCGTGGCGGTGATGGCAGGGTGAGGCTTCATGGAGTGATGCATCACCAGAATGGCAGGCTCTGGAAGGAGAGAGCAGCGAGCCCTGTGCCGAGAGCTCCGGAGGCACCCATGCCCCCAGGGCCCCCTCCTCAGTTCCTGCAGACCCAGGCACCCATGCCCCCAGGGCCCCCTCCTCAGTTCCTGCAGACCCAGCCTTCTGCCCCTGGGGCGCAGAGGGAACCCCCTTTTGGCGTGTACACACCCTTGCCCTCACCCAGCTCCTCGGTAACACCCAGGCTTCAAACAACGGCCCAGAACCACCGCCCTGCAGGCAGGAGCTCTGTCACCACGCAGGGGGCTGCTACCAGGGATCGGGAAGCCCCAGTTTGAAGCAGCTCCACCAAAGGAGCTCTCCTGCAATCCAGCAAATCCCAGGAGTTCAGGGCAGGGGAGGGAACTGATGCCCTTTGGAGATAACCTGTTGGGCTTTCCCCACCAGATCCCCCTACCCCACCCAGCTCTGGAAGGCATTAACCCCTTCTTCGACCCCTGCCCGTTCAGAGAGACCCCCCGTGGAGTACCTATATTCATGATGCTGTCCTTCTCGGGGTTGAAGAAGAGCCAGTCATAGAACAGGGCCAGTTTGGCATTTGAAGCAGCAACGTTGGACTAGAGGAAAGAAAAAAAAATACAAATTGATGAATACAGCGCTGAGCCCCCATCCTCTCTGCACGCCTGACGTGCCGGGCCCTGCTGCTGCGAGGCGGGGGCTGGCCACGCTCTTCCCACCAGCAGGATAAGGCAGAGCTGGCAGAACTCGCCCCGGGCACCCACTGCTGCTCTTTCTTCAGAGAAGGTGGGAGATCCTTGAGCAAACCTGCCCGCTTTGAGAGCGGCTCTAGCCAGGGCGGCACGCGGAGCGGCAGAGGCCGAGGCAGCCCCACGACCCGCAGATACCAGCCAGGAGCTCTGCGAGGCGCAGCCTGGCTACAACCCTGAACCCTGTCTAACGGGGCCCCGCGCATCTCTTGGCGTTATCTGCTACGCGTTCATGGGCACAGCGACAGCAGCTCGGCAGCTTCCCAAAGGATCCGGCATGCGGCAGATCCAGGGCATGGAACACAGGCCAACGTCCTGACCACAGCTCTAGAACCCTCTCCTTCAGCCCAGCCCACAAACACCTAACCCCAACGTCCCCAGCAGCTGCCAGCAGCAGCAGGTGACCCCCTTCCCCGCAAGGGAAGAGATCCCCGGCGACGACGTGGCTCGCCTTCGGGTCTGTCCCTCGCAACTCACCGTGCAGGTGGTAAGCAGCCACCCAATGATGGCCCAGCGCGGGAGGATGTCGGAGCTGAGCACCTCGTTGGAGGGGTGCACCACGCCACAGATGTAGCGTATGAGGTCGCAGCGCAGGGACTGGCTGTCTGGGGTGGACAGGTACTGCCGCTGAAACCAGTCCTGGTACCGCTTCTGCTGGCCGAACCGGACCTGGAGGGGAAGGGAAAGACGCAGGTTTTGCTCGAGGCTCGAGGGAAAGCCTGCTGGAACCACCGTCTGCCATCCCCCACGCTGCCTCTTCCAGCAAACTCCGCTTCGTTGCCTGCTCCCCGTCAGCGCCGCGCTGGCAGCGCCTTCAGAGAGACCGAGGAAGCAAAAAGGCCCCCGTGCAGCGTTCTCACGCGGGGCCCGTCTCCAGCCGAGCGGCCGGACCACACGCCCCGGGCGTGCGGCACAGCACAGCCCCGCGCCGGGGGCAGGGCGAGGGGGAAGCCAGCTCTGCCTGGTGTGTGAACACAGATAACAGTTAAGCCCGGTGCTGTCACCGCGCAGCTCCTGGCCTCTCCTGAACACGGCTGCTGTTGTCGGAGCTCCGATAACCCACCGCAGCGCGGCCGTTCAGAGCAAGCGCTTGCCTTGGAAAGCGGCCAGCCAGGAGCAACGTTCCTCTGCAAAGCTGCTTGGGGCCTTTTAATGAATACCAGGGATGTCTCAGGCCCATCTACATCAGCTCCTGCTGGGCAGCCTCTCCTCCAGCAGATGCCAGAAGCAACAAACGCTCGCACCAGTAAAGCTCTGCCCTCCCTCCTCGTGCCCAGTGCCAGCGTGGGAACGGGACTGGTGCAGCGTGAACCGGGCAGGGACGAGTGCCCTCCTCCTCCGCGCTGGCACAGGACCCCCGGCGAGCCGGAGGGAATTACCCGTGAGGTCATGAAGAGCAGCTTGGTTTCCATGTCGGGAGTGAGGCGACACGCCAGGAATTTGCGAGAAGTCCTCGACTGGAGGAGCTGCAGGACACCTGGGGAGAGACAGAGAGGTCGGTCTGCGCTCGCACGGCACGAACGGGATCCGGGAAGGGATCTGCCAACATCTGCAGCGAGCTGAGTTCGGAGCATTAAGCTCTGTTTCCCCAAGGCTACAGGCAGGGGAAAGGGATCAAGATTTTGTCTGGAAAAGGTCTCCTAAAACATCTCCCGTCTGGAGCAAGCTTTTGTCCGAGATCACTAACGAGGATACCAGGAAGGGGAGCGTGGAGAAATGGAGCGAGGATGCACAGCAGGGCTGGGACAAGATCTGGAGGAGAAATGAGCCAGTCCAGACGCCAAGTCCCAAGCCGTAACCAACAGAGCACGATCCCCGTCTCCCACGCCGCGGCCTGGGCACCAAAAAGCAGAGCTGGCACAGAGAGCGCCCATCTGGGCCGTGCCAGCACGCGAAGTCCAACCCCTCCCCCGCAGTAAAGGTACCCAGCTCTGACAACGAAGACCAGACATCAGAGAAAACCCGTGGGTGCACGCGCCCGTGGAGAACAGAGGATGGGAAGGAGAAGGGGAGGCTGCAAATCCGCTCTCGTTCCCAGACAGCTGCAGGATGAGGAATTTACGACCCAAGCGGAGAGGTTTCGCTGCTGCTTGACAAGACCTGAAGGATTTGCAGGGCAGCCAGCTCCGACGCAGACAGGCAGGCGCCAGCGACGCTGCGCACACGGGGCTGCGCTTCGCTCTCTTGCCGGATGGAAGCTCGTCCTTCTGCCGCGCAGCCCCAGGGTCACACCTGGGGGATGGCTGGAGGACGGAAGCTTCAAAGCAGAAAGAGCAGATGCCAGCTCCTGCGGAGCTCAGAGCAAGGGCGCAGCGAGCTGCACGTCACGGGCAGAGAGCCACAAAAGCCCCTCGCTTGTTAAGAGCCCCCAGCTGCTCAGAGGGAGGGCTGGGTCCTGCGCCCACAGCCATCTGCTGCGGCCACCTCCCCGCACGCTCGGTGCTGCTGAGCTCTGGCCCTGGTCGCAGGAGTGGAGCTCAGCAAGACCGGCTCAGATCGGGGGTTACAGAGTGGTACAAACCCAAGAGCACGTGGACCGGTAGCTGCTAGAGACAACAGCCACCTCGAAGAGCAATTATTACAGGCTCTCAACAGCAGGCAAGAGGGCAAAGAAAAAGCCTTATGACCAACTGCAGGGGAAATTATTGTCGGGAGGGGACCTTCCAGGCTCCACACGAGCAAGAAGTACGAATGAAGGCACCCCTGGACAGATCTGCTTCTGCTCAGAATCCTCCCATCCGGCTCCCAGAGCCAGCTGCGGAGTCCTCTGCGGGACAGGGAGGAGTGGCAGACCCAGAGCAGGAGGAGTGACAGACCCAGAGCAGGGAGGAGTGACAGACCCAGGGCAGGCTCCTGGTGCTCTGCCAGACACAGCCCACCTCTCCCTGCTGCCCCGAGGGCTGCCCAGCTGCCTGTGCTGGGGTCGGGGACGCGTGTGAACTCTGCCTGCTCCAACGCTTTGCAGCTCATATGGCGAGGAGAAAGCCGAAACGGCGAGGAGAAACGTGCTCGTGTGTGCGGACACTTCCCCAGGCACCGTCTCACCTCTACGAACCATTGGGCAACGCCATGGGCCACTGGTTGTGGTGTCAAAAAAAAGGGAATCAAAGGAGAAAGGGCAAAAGCCATAGGGAGTTTGCTAGCTGTCAGAAGAGAAGGAGTCAGGAGCACCAACGTTAGCCCCAATTTAGGTATCGTTTTGCTGGGTTATTTGGCTAAAACTGGCAGCAAAGCAGGAAATGACCCTGAGCAGCTGCCCCTACCGGTGTGGGACTCAAGCAGGACATTTGTTAGGTGCCCCAGGATGCTCCAAGCACGGACGTGAAAGCTCAGCACTCAGCTGGGAAGATCCAGACAGAGCTAAGAAATGCTTCTGGTGAACGTCGAGCTGCAGGAAGAGGCAGGGCTGAGCCCTGGAAATGTGAACCGTGAGCCTTCCTCAGGCGTAGGGCTGAGACTCCTCTGCCTCCGCAAGCCCCACAGGCTAACTCTGGTACCCAGGGAGGGGAACTGCGTCGCTGCGGCCCTTCAGCTGGTCTCAGCAGAGACCAGCAATGACAGGAGACAAGTTCTGGAGATGGAGAAGAAGCCAGAGATCACAGAGCTTAAGGAGCATTTAATCAAATGATGTGCCATGAGTTTCCCCGAGCATAATCTGAGATCTTTAAAGTGACATTAACATGGCCCCTGAGAGAAGAACAGGCACTGGGGGTGGGGGGAGAACACTTTAAAGCTCCATTTCCAAAGACTCACTAGAATTGCTGCAGACAGATAATGATGTGACAGCCCCTAGAGAAGTGAATAATTTATATCAATAAAAATTATAAATATAACACTCTCTCCATCATGTCTGTTTTGACCCAGACTGTGCAGAGGAGCTCCACAGCTGAGTGTCTGCCGCACCAAGCGTGCAAGGCTACCGGGAGAAATTAACTCCCATTTAGAAAGTGTCAGTTGCTGCATCTTCTGGACTTCTTGCTTCATCAGGCTCTTTTCTGGTGAGTCTGAAGGACTTGGAGACTTTATATCTTTGGGCTCCAACTTCATCTCAGCTTAATTAAAAGAAGCAACAACTACAATTATGGAAGCGTTAAATCCAGAACAAGCAACAGAATTTAATGACCCTTGTCGTGGCCCAGCTGCATTCTCACAATCTGTCGTTACAGCAGCCTGAAGTCTCCGTTTTTCAGGATGGTTTAAAGCCCAAACACCTACAAGGCCTCTGCAGCGTTTAAAAAAAATGGCAAAAGCTGCCAAGCACTAGAGCTGACCATGGGAGACTGGTCCAGGGCCTGCCCCTGTTCCTAAGCTCCCTGCAGCCAGCAGAAAACTGCTCTTGGAGGCATCTCCTTCCAGGTAGTGACGAGAGGGGCTCTGGCAGCAGCCACGCGGGCCCCGACGCTGGTGGAGGTGGGATCACACGGTGCAATCATAGCTCTCTCTGCATGCTCTCACCTAAGACAGCAGCTGGAAGGAGCCCCACGCCCAGCGTTCTGGGGCTGTAATAGAGCCCGTTGGCTCCAGCACGGTCCTGAGACCTGGGCCAGATGGGGTGTGAAGAGTGAAAAACAGCTCCTGTGCGGGATTTTTGCTCCAGCTCTCCCCAGAATGGGCCTGACAGTCAGGGCAGCCTTGCCACAAGGGCGTGCGAAGGCAGGAGGGGGCTGCCTGCGGCCAGCGGGGCTGCGGCAGAAGCTCTCCCTGCGGGCGGGCAGGGCAGGATGGAGCTGGCTGCCCCTGCGGCCCCGGCCCTGCCTACCTGTGAACTGCGCGCTGAGGACCTGCGGGTTGTGGATGATGTCCTTCCAGAGCTGCTCAAACTCGGGTATCCTTGCAACGTTTTGCAGCAGCCGCACAAGGTCCCGGCCGATCATGAAGCAGTCCATGAACTGGGGAAAGGAGAGGAAATAACAAACCTCATTTACTGTTTACCTGCTGCTGAGCAGGGGGAAGGGAGAAGGCACCGGGGGGGCAGGAGGGGAAGGGAGGAACAGTCAGTCCTTCAACCTTACGGCCGGCTCCAGATGATTCACTCTTTGTACAATCTCTACACTCCTGGCCCTGGCAGCCTGCCCCTCTTTTGAAGCTAGCAGGTTGTGAGAGGCAGGGTGACAGGCGGGAAGGTCAGCAGCTATTTTAAAATGTTCTCTCTCTTGTAAAGCAAACAATCGGCCCATAAATCTCACATTTTCTCTCCAGGACTGCAGCCAGGCTCTGAAGATAGGACTTGACACTCGGTCCTTCCCGCCCAGCAAGGAGGAAGGGGAGAGCGGGCAGCACTCAGACCAGCAGCAGGGAGCTGCAGAGCCGGCGTGGCACGCAGGGCTAGGACACCAGACGCAAGGGTTTCTGGCTACACCCAGCTTTGGTGGCTTCTCCTGCGTGACATGAGCCAAAGAGCGGCCTAGAGCTGGCTGTCGTGTTCTCTCAAAGCCTGCCAGGACACTGGCTGCCTCCCTAAGGGACGAACTGATGTCCTTGCAGGTATGGTAAGCCACCAGCACCAAGAGAATGGTGTTCAACCCTTGTGGCCGGAATAAAAGAGACTGCAATGAGGCAGCCCCACCAAAACA
The DNA here is from genome assembly GCF_030867145.1 of Opisthocomus hoazin. Classification (NCBI taxonomy): domain Eukaryota; kingdom Metazoa; phylum Chordata; class Aves; order Opisthocomiformes; family Opisthocomidae; genus Opisthocomus; species Opisthocomus hoazin. The sequence goes on from NC_134443.1 coordinate 2,798,557, forward strand.
GCTGCTCTCCCCTCCCTGCGGCCTGGAGTTCGACGGGACAGCTGGTGTAAATGGTTCAAAAGCCATTCAGAGCCTGCGCTGGCAACAAACCACACGCTGCTGCCTGCCCAGTGCAAGCTGGGGGCTGCCTCTGAGGACCCAGCGCGTCCCACGCTTCCAGCTGCCCGAGGAACACGGGCCACGCCACCGCGCGCAGACAGAGTCCCCAGAGCGGCAGGTCTCTCTCCCCAGCCACCCCCCGAGTCCCCCGATTTGCTCACCCGTTCACGGAGGAGGGAGATGCAGAAATCCACCTCCTTTTGACGAAGCACCTGGAGCTGGGACGTGCCGTGGTGGTCCACGATGAGCCGCAGGTACGTGTACACCGCCATGGCTATCAAGAGGCTGCTTTTCAGCACCCACTCTCTGTAATGGGAGGAAAAAAAAGAGAAACACCTTCAGCAACCCGAGCGAGGAGGCAACCACAGCCAGAAGTGATACAAACGTGGGGACTCAGGACAGAGGAAACCGAGGGACAAAGGAAACAGCAAGGACAGGGACTCCAGCCGGCTGTGCCAGCACGGAGAACGTTCATCCACGGACCACTCCCTGCTCCAGCTGCTTGCTACGCTTTGGCCCACCTCCTGCTCCCCCAGGACAGTCCCGTCACCGTCTGCCGGCCGGGTGCTCGCACCCCAGGCTCTCTGGCAGGGCGGCAGACGTGCTCATGCACAGCCCTGCCTGGATTTCCAGGGCCACAGAGACGTTCGCCGCCACAGCAATCCAAGGTATTTGCAACTGCAAGCAACGAAGCGCTCGGGAGCGAGCGCGGGGAGCAGCCGCTCCGTGAACAGACTTGAGTTTGATGCTAACACTGACCACCACTGGAGCCTCTTCGCTGGTCTCCATAGCCAGGAGAGCACCGAGCAAGAGACAACGCACCAGGACGAGCTACGAAGGACCCTCCCGCACGATCGCGCCCCAAACGCTCTCACACAGAACCATGCAAGCGGTGTCTTCGTGCTCCCCGGCCACCAGCCTGCTGAGTGGATTAATCCAGCAAAATCGGTGGCATCCTGAGCAGCAGGTCACGCAGGGCCTCTTAACGAGACGCCGCGGCTCCCGAGCCCTGCGCTGGGCTGGGAAGCAGCTCCCACAGCACTGGGGGCAGAAGAAGAACTGCCCCGGCGTGGCCAGGGAACGGGGCGTGGGGCAGAAGGAAAAGAGCAGCCCTGACTCTCAGGAAGCTGGACGCGCTGAATGGCAAAATCTGGGCCAAAACAGACGTGCTTGAGATCAAACACGAGGGAGATTTGCGAGAGGGCAGCTGCATAGAGAGGGTCTGCGGTGGGAGAAACATGGCAGCCCCATCGTGGGCACGGCCGGAATCTCTCCTGCCCCGGGGAAGGGCAGGGGCAAGCAGCGCTCTGCTCAGTGCAGGGGCTCCATACCCAGCACCGGCTTTCTGGAAGCGAGATTTATTTCTCAGCTTCGTGTCCTGAGCGTGGGCAGGTGCTTCAGCTCTGCCCTGCTCCCTCGCAGCGGCGGAGCCCACCGGCAAAGCGTTTCCAGCGGCTGCTCCGCCGCTGCCTCCTGCCCGCGCTGCCCTGTCTGCCGGGCGTGCCGCGTTCTCAACCTCCCTTATCTAAGCGCCACAATAAATATTCCCGGTCCATAAAAAGGACCTCGTCAGCTCGGTTATTTGCGCTGGATGCCAAGAACGGGCCAGGCCGTCTCGGTGCCTCCAGCGTGATTGATCGCCCACGGCATCCCCTGGTTCAGCGAGCTGTAAATCAGCAGCCCCGGGGAAGTGCCACCGCCGTGGCCACCCGAAGGGCCACCGGCCCAGCGGCGAGCGAGCCAGCCGCCCTAAATCACCGGAGGGGAACCTGGGAAGATGTGACGAGTGTTTGCTTTCCCAGGCTCTTCTCCCTGCGTTTCGCTGGATGCTAGGAGCAGGTTAATTAGTCGGCTGGGCGGGCTGGCCCGGCAGCACACGGCGCTGAGCGGAGGTTACGCTAGGGAGGATGTGGGAGTAATTAAGGTCGGGATCCCTGGGGGCTGGCAGGTCAGCATCTCCCCCTTTTCCCAGTGAGGGCTGTGCAGAAAATAAAAATGCTGTCAAAGGGGGGTGGGGGGGCAAAAGCCGCCCACAGCCACAGGATTCATCGATCCGACAAGCAGAGAAAATGCAAACGCTCGGAGGAAGCGTCGCGCTCGTGCCGCCATTAGCAGCGAGAGGCTAAATTAGTACCCAGCGCTTGAGAGGCAGCGGACTTGCCTCCTCACCGAGGCAGGCAGTGCTTGAGCAGCTTTGCTGTCACTGTTTTTAATTAAACCAAGCACTCCACGCTCTGAACGTGGCATCAGATCTTCACACGCGTGGCTTTAATTAAAGCTCTGGCTTTCCCCTAATCAAAGCACATAAATCCCAGCAAAGAGCCGCAGGTTCTCCCTCGGGCTCGCTTCCAACCCTCAGCTCTGCTCGTGCTCAGTTTCTGCTGCTGCTGCAGCCCGTACCATCGACGCTCCAGCAATACCTTCAACAGGGGCCAAGCCTTTTCCTCTCACATCTGCTCCTCTGACAAACTCCTCAAGTGACAACAGCTCAGCTGTTAACTCAGTGCACGGAGCTTTCTCCTGCAGACCCGCGGCCAGATGTGGCTTTGGATCACCGCTGAGAAGCTGCTGTTCCTCCCACAGTCCAGCTGTTTGCCGTTCTTTGTTCGCACGACAAGAGCTGCAACGTGCTTTGGTGAGCTGAGGAGCACTTCCGAGACGCTCCGAGGCGCGGGCTGGCAGCGGCGAGCACCACCAGCACACAGCAAGACCACATGAAGGAACTGGTAGGGGCTCAAATACGGCTGGGAACGGGAGAGTTGAGCTTAGCACAAAGGCAGCCGAGGCGATGCTGCGAAGAACCCAAGGCCGGCCACGCGCAGAAGATCTCCGCGGGTCTCTCCTTCCCGCGCGCGGGGCGGCACCGGATGGCACTCGCAGCAGCGCACACCCGCACAGCTATTCCTGGAATAAAGATCGCTAGGACTGTCAGCTGCGGCCAAATAAACGCTGTAACAACTTGATTGTTAACTGCAGTCATTTTAGGAGAATCGCTGCTGTTATAGACAGCGCTCGGAGACAAGCTCGAGGCTATTTAAAAATAACGACTCTGCCCGGCCAAAGGCTGCGGTTAGGAATTCTGCTTATCATCAATTAGCGGCTGCTTTGCCAACAAAGGACAATGCCGAGCCCATGGGACAATACTTCCCAGATGGCCTGTCCACAACAAATTAAAGTTGCAGCCCTGATGAAGCAGGAGCTGTTTAAACACAGGAAGCTTTTTGGGCAATTAACTCTGTCCTCCTCCTCCGAAAGGAACACCTCCCCCGCAGCTCGGGAAACGCGGGAAGAAAATATTCCCGGGACGCGGCTCCGGAGCCACGCGAGGCGACGCCACCCCGCTGCCCGGAGCGCGGGCCGCCCACCCCCGGGGTGCCCGATGCTCAGGAATCGCCGTGTCCTCGCACGCGGCGCGGGGAGAGGCACCAGTCCGCGCAGCCCATCTCATCCGAGGCGCCGCGCGGCCCCGCTGCGAACCCCGCAGCGGAGCTTTGCCAACGGAGGGACTCCGGGGCACTCTCCCACACACAGCCTGCAGCAGGAGGGCTCCGAGAGGCAGGAATTTATGCCACGGCTTGAAAATACGCTCGGTTAGGGAACACAGAGTGTTTTTGTGCAGGAAACCCCATCCACGCAAGCACAGCGCCCCGAAATCCGCCTCTCTTGCCGTGAGCAGGACGACCACCCGCTCCGCAGGCAGCCGAGCGCTCTCCCTCGCGCCGTGCCCGGCTGCCGCTCTCTTCCGACTGCACCAGCCTTCGCCTGCGCCTCCCGACCAGCCGTACCTTTGCTCAGTCAGTATCTCCAGGACGTTCTCGGCCAGCCAGATGTTCTTCGCCGTCACATCCCCACCTGAAAGCGGAAGAGCAACAGGGAAAAGCCAGTCAGACGGACGGGTGCGGCTCTGCCGCCAGGCTCAACTGAACCACCGACCGCTTCGACCCCTGCGTCCCCAGCAAGGCAAAGCTAACGAAGACGGTCGCTCGCTGTCAGGCTCCCCCGTGGTCCCGCTCTGCCTGCTGCACGTGCTTGGCTGTTCCTAGGTACAGCACATTTCTAGGTACAAGTGCCTTTCTGCTAGGGGATCAGGGAGGTCTTTGCTGCAACAGCATTCTTGCAAAAAAACTGTGATTGTACAGAGTCAGTAATTATCCTTCTGGAAAGCAAAGAAGCCAGAAAGCGATGAGATTCAGTAGCTGGAAAAGAGAAAACATTTGCAGCTGCTGAGCCCACAGAGGAGAAACAGCATCTGCAAAGAATGCCCAAACTCTGAAATAAAGACCAGGTGTCAAAGTTGCGTCTCACGCCCTCAGCATGGGCTGCCGGCACGGAGCCGGAGCCTTTGGCTGACGTCGCTGGGAGCAGAGCGGGACTCCTGCTCGCAGGGGCACAGAAAACGCCTAAAGCAGGCAAGCCAAAACAATGGGATCATAACAATTAAGGCATCGTAAAAGTGGCGAGAAGTGAGACAGCGGCGTCCTTCCAGAACAGAAGGGGCCCTGGACGGGGAGGTGCAACCGAGGGGAAACAGGGGATGCCTTCACCAGTGTTTTTTAAAATGTTCTGTGTTTACACTGTGACAACAGGGCCAAGGCAGCTTGGCTCGTGCTCAGGACTCCGTCCCCTCCCTCCTCATTCTTCCTCCCCTGAAGAGCAGACACGGCAATTTCCAAACCAGGCTGCCCAGCCCCGTGTCACAGGCACAGACAATAAAAACACAGTGTCAGGTTTTACGGTGGGACATTAATTCCTCCTCCGTGGACGTCAGCGGCCGGCACCAGCGCCGAGCAGAGAACACGGAAGAGGCACCGTTCCTGTGGAGCCGGAAAGGCGTGTGTGCGCGGCGGTGGGGTGCTCACACCGAGGGCTGGGGGAACACACTACAGGCTACCGCTGGGCCAGCTCCCCGGAGGAGCTACCGCCTTCACGTGGGGTGAAGCAGCCTCCGCTGTCTCTGATGAATCACCTCTGCCATCCCAGAGGTCAGAGCAGGGATGAGGGATGATCCTGGTGCTCTTGCGCAAAGCTACGAGGTGAAAGCTGGCAGCAACAGGAACCAATACGCTTCCTGGCTGTTCCAGCGTTTGCCAGAAGCCTCCTGGCTCTCTCTGCGATTCGCCCCTCGTAGAGGCTGTTGGGAGCAACTGACTCCCGAAAGCTTATCCTCTGCTCCATCCTCCCTGGAGAGATTTCCTCACCAGACAGGTTGGGACAGGCTTGGTACCTGCCAGTGAGCCCTGCTCCTGCCTGGCAGCTGCGTGCAGAGGCACTCGGGAAGTCGGAATGGCACCGGCAGCCCTGGCACGGCACCGGCAGCCCTGGCACGGCACCGGCAGTGCCCAGCCTGCTGGCACGAGCAGGGGCGGGATGCAGGCAGCCATCACCTCGCTCCCATGGCATCACTCACCTGCAATCTGCTTCATGAAGGTCATGCAGACGCCGTCCGCACCGAGCACCCCGCTCTTCACCAGCTCCCGCAGCAACCACACCAGCTGGGCAGAGGGAGAGATCAGGGCAGCTTTCGCCACGGCCTCCCCCCTGACACCGCTCCCCAACACCGTGGCAGCCTCCGCTGGCGAACGCCGCCACGTTTCCCTTCCAAAAGCGAGTCCTTCACACGGAGCAACGGAGCTCCACCAGTGCCGACTGCTCCCCAAGCCCTCCGCACCGAAACGTCCTCTGCCGGGTTGGTGTGGCAGGAGCGATGCCGGGGAGAAGACCTCCTTTCTCCTCACCTGGGTCCGACAGGTGTCCTGCAGCTTCAAGTATTTTTCCATGAGAATATGGTTGATCTTGTTGAGAACGATGTTCATGCCATCTCGGCTCACCAGTGCCAAGTCCCGGTAGCACTGCAGCAGAGAAGAGCGGGAGACGGTTACAGATGAAGCACCATAACGGAAAATAGACAACGGTTTTATCAAACCTGACCAGATAACAGCAGATAAGCAAATCTCAGAGAAAGATCACCAAGGCAGGCAGACTCCCCATCCCTCTGGGGTGTTATAAATTGACAGCTGGATTCACTGGATTTAGCCCCAGGCACCAGAGGTTTCTTGCTGCAGAACGGACACTGCTGGGTGTCCCTGTGCCCTCATCCCAGCCTGCCCTGCACCCTGCCACGGCTCCGGAGAGACCGACGCTAGAGAGGAAAGACAGAGAACAGTCCTTCAGGAAGGATCCGTTAATGAACAGTCACATGCAGGTCAGCTGAGCCCCCACTGTGCCAGTCTCCCTGGCACCAGTGACAACTGGAACCGCAGCGAAGACGCCTGCAGAACTTGGGGTCGCTGCGATGTGATGGGGGATCGATACCACGGGAGCTCCACGGAGATGCAGGAGCGGAGGCAGATCGTCCCCATGCTCACACCAGACTTCCGAGCTCAGACAGAGCTGAATTTGGAGACTGGCTCAAAACCACGCTACCACGTTGGCAATCCACACACCGGCAGAGTCGATGGGGCTGTGCTGTGGGAAGAGGGAACTACCACGGGGAAAGGAAGGACTCTCTCCACTCCCATCTGCTACCAACAGCCAAATAAAACGCTGGCCGGAGAGCAAAGGTGCTGGCTCTCCCTTCCCCTCTGGTCAGGGCAGCAGGGGGTGGAGGGTGATTAGGAAGTAATTTGCTAAGTGGTTCTGCACAAATGTTAATTTGTGCCAGTAAATGTCATGATATTCCAGAGAGCAGGGGTCTGGTCTCTGCATCCTCCTGTAGAGAGTTAATGAGGCCTCCAAAGACCTCTTTGATTAGACTCCCTGTGCTCAGGCTTTCTCCCTCCCTTTTTCATACAGCACTGCGTTGAAACACGTATGGAAAAAAATCCCAAACGAAAAGCCAGAATCCAAGAGGTGGAGAGTCTTTGGGGCCTTTAATTGCTTTTGAAATGCTAAATGAACACCCACAAAGCAGAGCCAGACTCAAAGCCTCCACACAGACAACAACCCGGCCAGGAATGCACAACTTCTCCCTCGGATGCATCGGTTTTGAAAAAGAAACGCGTACGTCACAGCGATGGGAGAACGCAGGGGACAAAGCTGGCGCAGGACACGCCGGCCAGGGAGCACGCGGGATGCCAGCTCCCCTGCGGTCTGCCCGGACTCGGATGGAGCTTCTGCTTCGTTTGGAAAATGCTGGTGTCATCAGGTCCCTGCCCTGCCCGGATCCCACCTCCTGCGCTTGATGACAGCATCACGACCACCCATGGTCATCGCCCCTGGCACTTCCCTCAGAGGAGGGAGCATTTCTGCACCCTCAGGAGCAGCCACGAGATGAACGTCTTTCATCTTAGAAGCTTTCCTTGGTGGCCAGTAGCTTCCTCTGTGTTCAGAAAACTCATGCTTTCCTGGGTGAAACAGCCAGGCTTTGGTTTTCTGCCGGATTTGTGCGAGGTGCGGTGTCCACGTCTCCATTTCAGGCCACCGAGAGGCCCTGCGATCCGGCCCCGACGGTGCGGATTAGCTCCCGACCAGCCGGGCTGCTTCTGGCAGCACCCTCAGGAGAAGGGCTGGGACAAACAGCTAGAAGGGACGCTCTGAGGGATTTCATTCTGGCTGAGCACTGAAGTCCCAGCAGGCAGGACACCGTAATCCTCTCACCTAGGGAAGTCCGGCAGCTCTTCACCTTGCTCACCGCACACCTCCTCAAACCCCAGAAGCAAACACTGCAGAAAACCAGAACTCAAACCGCGGCTACGACGTCGCTGATCCTCGGCCCGAAGTACAACCGGCCAGAGGAGAACCAGCCCCATTCCACCAGGGTCACGGGAGTACGGCGCGTCACCGACCGGCTGCTTTCACCGGTCACAGCAGACCCCTGCCCGACAGCCTCCGGCACAAGGAGGACAGCAATAATCCAAGGGAAGGTGCCTGGAGCAAATCCTCAGGGCTCCAGCAGCTGGGGGGTGGGGAGAAAACCTGAATTTCTTGATTATTGCCAAGGCTGCAAACAATCCATCGTCTCCTCCCTGCTCGGCAGATTGGAGCCGCTGCTCGCACAGGCCGTTTAATTAACAGGAAGGAACAAATGACAAATGTTCGCTTTAAATGAGGGGAGAAGAAAAAATAAAAACAAACAAAATAGAAAACAGCCATCGAGTGGAGGAGAGAGGCCCCCTCCGGCCCGGCGGCGGGGCAGAAGAGGCACACGGCGGGCAGACGCCGGAGGAGATGTCAGGGAAGCGCTGGGCTCATCTGCGGGGAGGGCTCCGTGCACTCTGATCCCGGAGCAGGGCGTTAATTAAAGTGAGAGGTGCCGGGCGGAGGAGGGAGATCTGACAGATCAGCTGCTGTCATTTTGATATTTGAAGGTGGTCAAGTGTCCCTCCTCGCAGCTGGACGAGCTCAGCACAGCTAATCTCTCCTGGCCGGAGTGCCGAGGCAGCAAAGCGGCAGGAGGGGACCCGCGTGCTGCAGCCCAGTCTCCCCGCAGCGAGGGGAGGGCTGTGCCACCGTTCCTTAACCGCTCAGCCAGGGCACGGCGCAGCTCAAGCCCTCTCCCAAAAAGGGAGGGAGATGTGTTTTAAACAGCCTCTCCGGGAGGGAGCGGGGGTACCTCCGCCTCCCCTCCGCGCACCAGCAGATGCAGGTGGGGGACAGCCAGGGCACGGTGCGAGACGAGCCGGATCCGCGCGCCGGGGACGGACATCGACCGAAGACACACGAGGTGACCGAGCAGACGGCGTGAGATGCCTCTGCCAGCGTGCTGGGACCGCAGCAACCCCCTGCCTGGCTTTCAGGGCTACAGGCACTAAAATACCCTTGACTGCAAACACGGCCAGCTACAATATCCCCTTTTTTCGGGTCCCAGGAGGGTGGTGAAGCCTCATGGGGCATGCTTGGTTCAGAGCAGCACCACCTCCACACCAACCTCTCCGACACAACACTCCCACGCCGACGTCCGAGGTTGCGACTCTCCACCCGTGACCAGATGTGGGAACGGTCATTGCAGACGACCGGGGCTGGCTGCACCGAGCATCCTGGACCCGTGGGCTTCTCGCTGGAGGACGAACAGAGCTCTGCCCCTCCGTGTGACGACCTCAGAGCTCTGATGAGGCATCTTGCGAGGCTCTTCAAAGTCAGGAAAGCGCTAGCCCCTCTTCACAGGCAGGGAGCAAAGGCAAGGAGTAACTCCCCGCCAAGGCCTGGCAGAAAATCACCGCCTGGCTTCCTGTCCTTGCTGTCTGGACACAGGGCAGGTGGCAGCAACAGATGACATCAGAGCCCCGCAGACTGGCAGATCCAATTACTCCCTAAGAAAAGTAACGTGCTCCCAAGAGCAGATCTGACAAGAGCAGGACCACCAGCCGCCTCTAATTAAGGCGACCATGAGCAGCCAAGCTCGGAGGGACGGCGTCAGTGCCTGTCAGCGGCTCGGTCGCAAGGGACCCGGACCGGCCGCTCACCCCCCAGCTCCCCTTTGCCAGAGGAGACCACGGAGGGGAACGTGCCAGGCTGGTTTATCCCGGCCCCTTGCAGGGGCACGCCCAGCGAGTGCCGTCCAGATGGAAAGCTGGAGCACGCCGGACTCGCTCAAGCTTCGCTTCCAGCGTATGGAAGCACCCAGCCCAGAAGCTTCACGCTCAGCTCACGCCGTCTGGATGCTCCCCACCGCATCCCAGCTGTGGTCCCCCACACCCTAGAGGGGAGCAGAGCGTTCTGTTTGACGTGGAGGAGGTTCGCCTTTGGAAGACCATCCCGTAGAGCGCTGCAACTGGAAATACTCTTTGGCTCCCGCAGTGTCTTTGAAACAAGGATGTGTCCAGCGGTGCTCCGAGCCTCAGCTGGATTCAGCCTCTCCACCTTTACCGTTCTTGTGCTCAGAGCACACGGCAGAATCAGGGCAGAGCCTAAGGACAGCGGGGCTGGGGACTCTGCGGTCAGGGTTTGGGAAGGCCTTTAGCCAAGCAGACAGAATAAAACCCAGCCACCCAACCGAAGAGAAACCCGACTCGCACCAGCACCGTAAGCAATCAGGGATGAAGGCTCCCAGGAGAAGCGCGTTTTGCTTCCAGGAGGCAATTTCTGGAGAACGGAGCCGTGCCTTCATCGACAAGGACTGTCTCATCTAGCAAGGCCAAGGCAGCTCTGAGTTCCGGGAGCTAATGTGCATCTATTGTTTTGGTGGAGAGAGCTCTGGCCTCGTAGCAGTGATTAAATCAAGAGGAAATATTGCATGAGTCACCTTCGGTCCAGCACAGCAGCGCCAGGATTTACAGAGCATCCCTAACGGCACGCCGCTCAGCCGCCTTCAAGAGGCCACTTCAACCCTTTCAGATCCCAAGCAACACCTCTTAACCGAGACGCATCCAAACAAGCCCCCCCGGGTACCGCTCGCCACGCACGGCCCTTCCACCGTGCTTTTGTTTCTCCTTGTAGCTGCTACAAATAGGTCTGGTTTCTATAACAAAACACCATTTTCGGCTCCCTCCCCGAGCACCCCCACTCTGTAGCAACAGCAACAAATCCAGATCCAAGATGTTCAGAACACAAAACATCCATCCTCCCGTACGTAACCGCAATTTTAAAAATCATGCTTTACAGCAGCGTTCAAGAGAGTTATTTAAAAATTAAATCCAGTCCGTGAAATTAATAGAGGTGGACTGCCAAAAGGCAATTTTCTCCAGGAACTGAACATGTTCCTCCTCTAGAGTCCTGGTGATTATTTCTGTAGGCATCTACACGTGGCTCCCAGCACGCAAATCCATTCTGGACCTCCAAAGACAAGACAGAAACTGGGAAAGGCCTTACAGTTTCTTGAAGAATGAGTACCCACCTCCCACAGCGAGAAACAATTAATCCCAGGGCTGTGAGAGAACCCAGCCGAGCTCCCTTCCCCGGAGCAGCAGCTGCTGCAGCCCCGGTGCCGCGCGGACGCAACACCACCAGGAATGGTCCAAGCGAAGCCACTGCCCGGCTACAACAAACACTGCTCAGCGCCGAGGGTTCCGCCCAGGCGCCTTCCGACGCCTGCACGAGACCCGAAACTTCCACAGCTCCGAGCTGCCGGCTGCCTGGAAAGCAAAAATCTCTCGAGGACAAACTTTCCGCGCTCGCCGACGGGCGCAGGCCTTACCTTCTGCGCCTGGGCAGGTTCCGTCAAGACCAGAGTGAAGAGACCCAGGCAGATCTCCTCGTGCTGGGGGGTTCCTTTGCATATCTGAGGGAGAAAAACGCAAGTGCCACCGGTGAGCAGGGGCGCCGGGAGGGCAGAGGAAGGGCAGCACAGCCACAGGGGGAGGAACCCCCCCTCAAGCCCACCCAACGGGCGGTCGGCAGAGCACCCAGCAGCCCGCGAGGAATTCAAAGCAGGATCACGGGGGAACACAGAACACACACAGGGTCTCGCCAACATTTGTACCGCGTCGCAAAGTTAACGCTGGTGCAATCTCTCAGAACCAAGCGCTTTCCCGTGGCTTTAGGTGGACCATTTCGGGGTATCTCGCAACCAAGCCCCAGAGAAGGGCGGCAGCAGCCCCCTGTGCCCTGCCCTGCAGCTGGGGACCTGCCCAGGCTCTCCTTACAGCCTGCTCTACGACCGGCTCAGCCGAGCGGGCAGGCCTTTCGCGAGCTTCAGAGCCCTGAAACCCAGCCCGGGTCGCCGACCTTTTCCCGTTAAGGGAAGGCAACTCTGTACCACTGAGCCCGACAGCCCAAGGTGTTCTGGGGAGGAAAAAACACAACCAACACGCCCGAGAACCCATTAACATCTCACACAGCGGTTTTCCTTATACGGTAACATCTGCAGCTTGCTGGCAAGCATTTTCAGAGTCTGCAGAGTTAGAAATAAATGCTCCATCCCTCAATAGAAAGGCTGAACCTGCCCTTTCCAGTGCTCTGGCTGTTTGGAGGCCAGGAAGAAGCTGATCTGAGCAGCACAGGAGTACAAAAATACAGGAGAAACGCAAACACCAGCAGCAGACGCCCGGTGCCGGACTCCTGCGCGGGTGCTCCTGTGCACAGCACGCACGCGCCGGGAGCGCACCCAGCCAGATTTCAGCAAGAAACCACACTGCGGGTCAGCTTCCAAAAAGGGGATTAAACCAGGATTAAAGCCACGAGGCTGCTTTGTCTTTTCACTGTAATAGCTCCGAGAATCCTCGATAGGCTGAGAGCAGCGAGCGCACAGCGGGCTCCGCTCCCCAGCCTCTTCGTATCGTCCCGGTCTTTGTGCCTTGCTCCCAGCTTGCACACCCGCTCCCTCAGACAAAGACCCGCGCGGGTACAACGGACCACGAATTCTTCCATCCAGGCAGGATTTCTTGTCTCTGAAGGAGATGACACTTACGTGGGCATTGAGGGCATCGTTAGCTTCTCTCTCCGACAGCCCGTTGGTTAGCGACGTCACGATGCCCACGCACCTCTCCAGCCTCTGAAACAGAGAAAAGCCAAACATCACAAGCTTGGAATCACAGAATCACAGAATGGTCGGGGTTGGCAGGGCCCTCTGTGGGTCATCTAGTCCAACCCCCTGCCCAAGCAGGGTCACCTACAGTAGGTTGTAGAGGACCTTGTCCAGGCGGGGCTGGAATATCTCCAGAGAAGGAGACTCCACAGCCTCCCTGGGCAGCCTGGGCCAGGGCTCCGTCACCCTCGGAGGGAAGAAGTTCTTCCTCATCTTCAGCTGGAGCTTCCTCTGCTCCAGTTTGTGCCCGTTGCCCCTTGTCCTGTCGCTGGGCACCACTGGAAAGAGTTTGGCCCCATCCTCCTGACACCCACCCTGCAGATATTTGTAAGCATTTATTAGGTCCCCTCTCAGCCTTCTTTTCTCCAGGCTGAACAAGCCCAGCTCCCTCAGCCTCTCCTCGCAGCAGAGATGCTCCAGTCCCCTCCTCATCCTCGCAGCCCTGCGCTGGACTCTCTCCAGTAGCTCCTCATCTTTCTTGAACTGGGGAGCCCAGCACTGGACCCAGCACTGCAGATGGGGCCTCCCCAGGGCAGAGCAGAGGGGGAGGAGAACAGGTACGCGTCCTCGCCGACACCAGACACAGCCGAGGCTGCTCTGCCCCCCACCCAAACACCCGAACAGACAGACAAACGGCCAGCGACGCCACAGCCGTTCCTGGCTCGCGTCAAGGCTCCGAACCTCCCGCCAGCCGGAGAAGCTACCGCTTCACCAATGCTCATTTATTCACAGGTTTGGGTTTCAAACACTGCTGTCACTGCTCGAAGAGCCAAAAAGTAAATGTGTGATTATCCAGCGATACCAATACTGACGTCACTTCGATACGAGGCCAGGACGCAGCCGTGCAAAGGCTGAATTTGAGGCAGGGTTGTCAATCCTTGCTCCGAGAGCGGAGCCGCACCCCGAGGTGATGAGGTGTCCCCGGCCCCCAGCGCAGGGAAGCCGGAGCCCGTCACCCAGCAGCTCCACAGCGCGAGACCCACCGCTCCCGGGCGTGTGGGAACCCCGGGCTGCGGGGCAGCAGCCTGGAAACCTTCTGTTCTCATCACTTCACATCTGAGCAACTTCTGGCCGAGAACGAAGGGCAGGAGCAGATGTTTGCACGCAAGCACCCCGAGGGATGAAGTGATGGGAAGAGCCACAAAGTCAGAACGGGTAAGATATAAGAGCGCAGGCATGAAAATACTGGAGAAGCAAATGGCAAAGGCTTCCACTCGAGAGAATTCAGAGTTGCCCCATTTTCACGTCAGGCACGAAGCAGAAACGGTTTCTCCTGTCCGGCGGGCTGGGCGACGCTGTCAGCCGATGGCTGCCTGCGGTGCGGGGATAGCGTGAGCAGAGCTGCGTGGCTCCGGGCCCATCCCCTCCCCACCTCGCGGTGCCGTCTCGGGGACGGTGACAGAAGGGCTGCGTGGCCTCACAGACTCACCACACGCTCAACTGCAGGGCTCCTCACACGCCGAGGTCTGGCTCTCGCGCTACGACGCGCACGGTGAGACCTTCTTCTCCACTAAACTCCTCCATCAGCAGCCGTGGTGCCACGCGAAGGCGACGTGCCCTGCCTCCTTTGCCGGTGCCACCGCTTCCACGCCAGAGCTGCGGAGCCGGCTGGATCATTTCGACCACGGCAGCGACTCGAGGGTCACCGGCAGCCAGCAAACGAGGTCTCGCTTGCCTGGAGTTTCCCTGGAGCCTACAGCTAACGGAGCAGTGACCCCTCTGCACCAGGGAAAAGCGGCAAACACAGCCTAAGGCAGGCAATAAGCAGGTTACAAGAAGGTTATTTCTACACAGTCCCTTCTTGATTAAAATGCAAATGCATCCCACCGATAATGGAACTGATTAGCGACTCCTCAAAGGGGCTGCAGTGAAGAAGCTATTGAGAAAGAGGTCACCATGAAAGCAGACGCACCGGTCAGTAACGCAGAGGTAACGCCTTGGTGAAACCGGCTCTGCTCCCGGCCAAGCTCCGGCGTTACGGAAGCGCAATGGGGCAAAACCCATGAAAATCCCAAATCCAAAGCAGGTGAATTATTTGAAAGGGAGGACGAGATCCTGTGGCTGGAAAACAGAGTGTGAAAATTCCCAGAGAGAAATGAGACAACCTGCTGGCAGATAATGCAGCCAAGGACCCACCAGAAGAGCCCTGCAAGGAAGCTCGGCGTCAGACGCCGTCTTCGAGCCGAGACCTGCCGACGGACTTGCAGGATCGGGGTTTGGATTCCCTTCCCGGGACGAGCGGGCGACGCACCCGCACTGTCGGGCACACGGGCTGTCGGCAAACGGCGTTTCTACCTTTGAGCAAGTTTAATGGTTCACATTCCCATAAAAAGCTCCGCTGCCTCCACCAAAACCCCCAGCGGATCGAGACGATGGTTTCCTTGTGTTAACACCTGGCACGAGATGTATTTTTACGCGCTCTAGTCCTTCCGACCACCTCTTCCTCCCCAAAACAGACGTGTTCAACTCACTGCCACCAGCAGCTCCGACGACTGCCGATGGGAGAGACTGGAGGAGGTTTCTCCCTAAACACGGCAGCCTCTTTGCTGCGGAAACTCGACGCGCATCGATCACGCGTGGGTTTTCCTACGTACGCTCCGGTTCCTGTTTGCTGGAGTCTTTAACCAAGAAACACAAAACTTGTGTCAGTCCATCCATCAGCGCTCAGGAGCGTAACTGCCGCCCAACCAGCTTCTCCCAGCTGCCTGGGCTTTCAGCCGAAAGCGCTGCGTTCCAGGGGCTCAGGAGGGACGGGAGGAAGGCTTGGCTCCAGAAAGTCTTCTCCTTCTGGGACCCGCGGTTGCCTGGATGTGTCACCATCACCAAACCCGAGCTCCACCGCGCTCACTGACTCGCGGCAGCTCCTTCCCGGATCCGACGCTCTCGGGGGAAGATGCGGGTGAGAGCGACCCGGCGCCCAGCAGATCCGCTTCGGCGGCCTGGAGCCCATTTCCAAGCCCAACTGCAGCTCCCGGCCATGGCGGGCTCGCAGAGCGGCACGGGCCCGAAGCTGGGAACGTTCTGTCCAGACCTGGACAGGACCCAAAACACACACGGGGACCGACGAGTGCTTTGAAGGAATATAAATACGCTCCAAATGGCAAAGGACAGCTTCCAGACCTTGAGACCCAGCTATTCCAGTTACCACCCTGTTTTTCTCCCACAATGGAAATCCAACATGATTTTTTCCCCCCCCTCCTCGCCTGCACTGTTTCACGAGCCCCAAATACGCTCGTTTCCATCACGCAATAAATAACCAGTCGCTCCCACAAGTCCAGCAGCTCACGAGAGCGTCGCCGCTCGCGCGGCACCAGCGAAGCCGGCCCCGCGTCCGGGGTCAAAGCTGGGTTCCCCGATTTAGGAAGACCCCCGTGCGATGGCCGAGCTGCCCCTGCGAGCCCGGGGTAAACCAGGGCCTGAGCGATGCGTCCGCCTCGCCCGGGCCCCCGCGCCACCGGCTCTTCCGCACCAGGAACAGATCCCAGTCGTCCTGGGGAGACCCCAAACCTTCCCCATCTGTAAAGGAACCAGCTCCCTTTCCCCAGCGCAGGTGGAAGAGCTCGGTGGGAAGCAGGACAGCGCTGCGTGACTCGGGGCCTGGCCAACGCAGGTCAGGAAGTCTCCCAGACGCCGGGAAGATGAGTCCCAGTGGTCCTGGGCACGAGGGAAGCTTCGGAACCCCGCTCCGAAACCATCGCCAGGCAGACCCCGGCTGGGAGGGGGTTTCTGCTGCGAGCGAGCCCCCTCCTCGCACAGGGACGGGCAAGGGGAGCAGCGGGCGCTGCTCTGCCCGCACCCCGCGGGGGCTGAGACCCCTACTCCCCCGGAACCCCCCTACCCTGAGCCCCAGGCACCTACCTCCTCCAACTCATCCTTGGCATCCAGAAGAGTGGAAACCAGCAACTTCCCTCCTCCTCCTCCTGCTGCTCCCCCCTTCCCCTTCTGCATCTCCATGGCCGGGGGGGAGGGGGGGGGAAGGGAGAGGGGGGGAGAGCAGCCCCTACCCGGGGGGCTTGGCCTGACAGGAGCTCCCCCTTCTTGCCTGGCGATCCCCCCCACCCAGCTCCTCCTCCTGGGGGGATGGGGAGGGGGTGTTTAGCGGACACCCCCCCCCCCCTCGGGAGCACCCCCTCTCCTCCGCTCCTGCAATGGGAAGCGATGGGGTGGAGGGGACGGGGGGACCCCCGGCTGCTCCTCAGGGGCCTCACCCCGGCCCGGGGGGGAGTACGGGGGGGTGGAAGGGCTGCTCTTCGACTAGGGCAGGCCTAGGGCCTGCGGCCTGCGCCGGGCCGGAGGGGCCGTGCCACGGGGGGGCCCTCGGGGAGGGCGCTGGAGGGCGGGCGGGGGGTGCGGAGGGATCCCGGGGGGGCTGCGGGGAAGGGCCGCGGGTCCCCGCCGGCCGTGCCAGAGGAGGCCTGCGGGGGGATGGGGGGGGGGAAGCCCCCGGGAGAGGCCCCCGGTGCGGGAAGCGGGGTCCCGGGTGGGGAGGGGGCCCTCCGCGGCGTGGGGGGGGGTGACAGGTCCCGCGGGGCGGGCCGGGCGCGGCGGCTGCCGCCGGGGCGGGGGGGGTTCGGCCGGGCGGCGGGGGGGGGTCTCGGTGCCGGGGGGAGGGGAGCGGCAGCTCCGCACCCCCCGCCCAGCGCCGCCGACCGGAAGTCACTGGGAGAGGGACGGCAGGGCCCGGGGGGAAGAGGAAGCGCAGGACGGCCGGAAGCTGCCGCCCCTCCCGTCCGCTGGCCAATGGCAGTAGCGATACGGCTCGGAGTGACAGCGCGACTAGCCGGCCGGGGGGGAGCGAGGCCACCACGAGCTGCTCGGCCAATGGAGCGGCGGGGGCGGGGCCTGCCCTGGGAGGACGCTCCGCCCTCCCGCTCCCGGGGCCGACGCGTGCGGCCGGGACCCCCCGGGAGCCTCGGGACCCGCCGGGAGCCTCGGGACCCCTCCGGGACCCCCCCGGGACGGGCACGGCCGGGACCCCTCCGGGACCGCCCCGGGACGGGCACGGCCGGGACCCCCCGGACCCCGCCCTGGGCGGGCACGACCGGGCACGCAGGAGTCTCCCGGACCCCCCTTCGGGAACTTCGGGACCCCCCCCCCCCCCCTCAAGCCTCCCCCTTGGGCAGCCCCCCCAGTCCCGTGCCCTCGGGACCCCCCCCAGCCCCCTGCCCCTCACAGCCGCCCCGTCCTGGCTCCCCCGGCCCCGCAGAGCCCCCCCCCATAAGACCCCCCAGGGGTGCCCCCCTTGCAAAGCCCCCCCGGAGCCCTTGCAGGGGGCTTGCGCCGCTGTCGGGGTGCTGCTCGGGGAGACGCCCCACAGCCCCCCCCTCCCGCCCCCCGGGACCACCCAATGCTCCGTGGGACCGGGGTGCACGAGGCCACCCGCTGTGGGGTGCGGGGGGGGGGGGGGGCGCAGGGGGACCCCATTGAGACCCGCGGCGAATGTGTCCACACCAGCTTTATTATAAAAATTAGAGCTCTCGTGACCCCCCCCCCCCACCTGGGGTCTGGGGGTGTCCCCGGCCCCCCTCCCCCCCCCGGGCCCCGCTGCTCCCCGGATCGGGCCACGGGGGGTGCTCGGGGCCAGGGTCCCCCCCCCCCCGGGAGCAGTCGGGGTTCAGCTTGGGGATCGCGCCCAGCCCCCCCCCCGGTCCGGGGGGGCTCTGGGAGGTGCAGGGTCCCGGGTGCTGCGGGGGGGTTGGGTGGGGGGGTGTCAGCCCCGGGTGCTGCTCCCGCGCTCCCCCAGCAACCAGTACGTCCGCACCTTGCCCTTGCCCTGCGGAGAGAGGGGGGTGGGCTGCCGGGGGGCCTGGTGCCCCGGGGGTTGAGGTGCAGGGGGGGCCCATTGCCCCAGGGGGTTTGGGGTGCAGGGGGGGGCACTGCCTGAAGGGTCGGGGTGCAGGGGGGAACCCATTGCCCAAAGGGTTGGGATGCAGGGGGGGCCCATTGCCCCAGGGGCTTTCGGATGCGGGGGGGGGCCATTGCCCAAGGGATTGGGGGGGGGGGTGACTGCCCCAAGGGTCGGGGTGCGGGGGGGGGGGTCCATTGCTCCAGGGCTTGAAGTGCAGGAGGGGGTCCGTTGCCCCAGGGGGTTTGGGGTGCAGGGGGAGCCCATTGCCCCAGCAGCTGGGGTGCAGGAGGGGCAAGTTGCCCCAGGGGGCTTGGGGTGCAGGGGGGATCCACTGCCTGAAGGGTTGGGGTGCAGGGGGGGCCCATTGCCCCAGGGGGTTTGGGGTACAGGGGGGGCATTGCCTGAAGGGTTGGGGTGCAGGGGGGGCCCATTGCCCCAGGGGGTTTGGGGTACAGGGGGGGCATTGCCTGAAGGGTTGGGGTGCAGGGGGGGCCCACTGCCCCAGTGGGGCTGCAGGACGAGGATGCAGAGCCGGGACCCCCCCCGGGGCAGCCATCGGGGGGGGGGGGTCTGGGGCCGTTGGGGGGCCGGGGCGCACCTTCATCTCCACGTCACCCCGCAGCTCCAGCTCGAAGCAGCCGAACTCCTCCAGCACGGCCTTGGTCACCTCCGAGATGTGGATCTTCAGGGCTAGGGGGGGGCAGCCCCGTCAGCACCCATGGGTGCCCGTCCCTGTCAGCACCCATGGGTGCCCGGCCCCTCACCTTCCCCGTTGGACTCCATGCGCGAGGCCGTGTTCACCGTGTCCCCGAAGAGGCAGTACCGGGGCATTTTGAGACCCACGACGCCGGCGCAGACGGGTCCTGTGGGACCCCCAGTGAGTCCCCCCCCACCTTCCCGGCAGACCTGGGTCCCAACCCAGCCCTGCTGTCCCACCAGGTGCCGGTGTCCCCTCCCCGGTCCCTGGGAGGGCTGGGTGTCCTGTCCACCCATCCCTGCTGGTCCCTGTGGGTGCCGTGTCCCCCCGCCCCACAGACCCGTGGGGTGCCATGTCCCCCCGACCCATGAGCTCATGTGGGTGCCATGTCCCCATCCCCACTGACCCACGCGGGCGCCATGTCCCCGTCCCTGTCCCCACTGACCTCTATGGGTGCCATGTCCCCATCCCCATCCCCTGTGGATGCCATGTTCCTGTCCCCATCCCTGCTAACCCACGGGGTGCGATGTCCCTGTCCCCAGCCCCGCTGATCCAACGGGGTGCCATGTCCCCATCCCTGGTAACCCATGTGGGTGCCATGTCTCTGTCCCCACTGACCCACATGGGTGCCAAGTCCCCATCCCTGTCCCCAGTGGTCTGTAGGGGTGCCAGGTCTCCATCCATGTCCCTCCTGACCCATGTAGGTGCCATCTCCCCATCCCCATTGACCCACATGGGTGCCATGTCCCCATCCCCATCCCTGTTAACCCGTGTGGAGGCATGTCCCCTGTCCCCATCCCTGCTGGCCCACATGGGTGCCATGTCCCCATCCCTGTCCCCACTGGTCTGTAGGGGTTCCAAGTCTCCGTCCCCATCCCTGCTGACCCATGTAGGTGCCATCTCCCCATCCCCATTGACCCACATGGGTGCCAGGTCCCCATCCTCATCCTTGCTAACCCATGTTGACGCCATGTCCCTGTCCCCATCCACACCGACCCACGTGGGTGCCATGTCCCCATCCCTGTCCCCACTGACCTCTATGGGTGCCAGGTCTCCATCCCTGCTAAACCATGGGCTGCCATGTCCCTGACGCATGCCCACTGACCCACGGGGTGCCACGTCCCTGTCCCTGTCCCTACCAACCTGTATGGGTGCCATGTCCCCGTCCCTGTCCCCACCCCGCCGACCCGTACGGGTGCCCCGTCCCCGTCCCCGCTGACCGGTGTGGATGCCGATGCGCAGCTTGAGCTGCTGCTGCGGCCGGTGGCGGATGCGGAAGGAGCGGACGGCGTCCAGCAGCGCCAGCGCCATGCGGGCAACCTCGCGGGCGTGCAGCTTCCCGTTGCGCACCGGCAGCCCCGACACCACCATGTAGGCGTCCCCGATCGTCTCCACCTGGGTGGGTGGGTGGGACGCCGGCGGCGGGGACGCGCCGTGGGTGCGACGCCGGCTCTGGGATGGCTGCCGTGACCCGCGGTGCGCGCGTGTTCACGCGTGTGCGCGCGTGTCCTCACCTTGTAGACGTCGAAGTTGTCGATGATGGCGTCGAAGCAGGTGTAGAGGTCGTTGAGCAGCGTCACCACCTGCATGGGGGTGCTCTCGGCCGACAGCGCCGTGAACCCCACGATGTCGCTGAAGTAGATGGTGACGCTGTCGAAGGCCTCCGCCTGCACCGTCTCCCCTCGCTTCAGCTGCTCCGCCACCGAGCTGAGGGGGGGGTATGAGGGGGGGGCACAGCCCCCCCAACCCCTCCCCAGGGGCACGGCGTCCCCAGCCCTGAGCCATGCTGGGGGTCCAGGGTCATCCTTGGTCCCTTTAGGTACCCCAAGCCCCAAAGAGCTATAGCAGGGGGTCCTTGGGGTCTCCAGCCCTCCAAGCACCCCCAGCCCCGAACAACGTCAGGGGGGTCCTTGCGGTCCCCGGTCCCTTTAAGCACCCTAAGCCATGCAGCAGTCTTGGGGGGTCCCCCAGTTCCTCCAAGCATCCCCAGCCCCAAGCCACGTGGGGGTCCTTGGGGTCCCCAGGGGGTCCCCAGCCCCTCCAGGCACCCCCAGCCCCAAGCCACGTGGGGGTCCTTGGGGTCCCCAGGGGGTCCCCAGCCCCTCCAGGCACCCCCAGCCCCAAGCCATGTGGGGATCCTTGGGGTCCCCAGGGGGTCCCCAGCCCCTCCAGGCACCCCCAGCCCCAAGCCACATGGGGGGTCTTTGGTGTCCCCAGCACCTCCAAGCACCCCCAGCCATGCAGGGCATCCATGGGGGACCCCAGGTCAGGGCGGGCAGGGGATGCCAGAGTGGTGCCCTGGGGTCCCCAGCAGTGGGGGGGTGCACAGAGGGTGGGGGCCTCCCCGGTGCTCACTGGGGCAGGATCTGGTAGAGGAGAGCCTCGGCCTTGCGTTTCTCCTCCAGGTAGGCTTGGGTTCGCTCCTCCACCAGCTCCTCCAGGTTGTTGGCGTACTGCTCCATGCGCAGCAGCAGGTTGTCCAGGATGTTGCTGCTGCTCTCCCTGCGGGCAAGGGGTGAGCACCCACCTGGGGACCCGTTTCGGGGTCACCCATCACCCACGGGACTGGGGGAGGCAGAGGTACCTGTTGAACTTGCGGAGCTGGACCTTGATCTGGTTGAAGTCGGGGCGCTCCAGGACGTCCTCGGCCCAGCAGTGCTGCATCAGCTGGCCCAGCTCCTCCATGTGGCACCCCACGTTGGCTGAAGGGCGGAAGCTGGGGCGCTCCCCGCTCTTCACCCGCTCGATGATCTCTGCGGAGCCAAGCGCCCGTCAGCGGGTCCAAGCACCCATCAGCAGGTCCAACCACCCATCAGCTGGTCCAAACACCCATCAGCTGGTCCAAACCATGCAAAGGCAGGGCTAAGCACCCATCACAGCATGTCCAAGCACCCATCAAGTGAGGCCAACAACCCATCAGCAGGTCCAAGCACCCATCAACAAGGCCAACAACCCATCAGCTGGTCCAACAACCCATCAGCAGGTCCAAGCACCCATTAATGAGGCCAACAACCCATCAGCTGGTCCAACAACCCATCAGCAGGTCCAAGCACCCATTAATGAGGCCAACAACCCATCAGCTGGTCCAAGCACCCACCAGTTGGTCCCTGGCACCATCTCCCCAGCTCTCCTGCTCACCTTTGGGGCTCAGGTCCAGCCCCTCCACATAGAAGACGCCGTTGCGCAGGGCGATCTCTTGCAGGATGATGCCGAAGCTGTAAACGTCGCCCTTCTGCGTGCCGCGGGCTGGCGGCGACTCCATCCGCAGCAGCTCGGGCGCCGTCCACAGCTTCTCTGTGGCACCAGGGAGGGGGCTCAGGTTGGACAGGGACCCCAGGCTGGGGCTGCTCCCAGGGTTGGGGGCTGAGGACGGGCTGGGCGCTCACTGGCGAAGAGCGCGTGGGAGTCCTCGGCGTCGGAGGCCACGCGGAAGCTCTCCAGCCCGTAGTCTGTGATCTTCAGCACGAAGCGGCTGTCCACCACGCAGTTGGAGGACTTCAGGTTCCCGTGGGAGATGATCACCCCGTTGTGCAGGAACTGCATCCCCTGGCAGGGCAGAGAGCGGTCAGACCTTGTTGTCCCCTCCTCCATGGGAATGAGGGACCCTGACGGGAACTGGGTGCCCCGTGGGAACCAACTCGTTACCTTAACGATGTCATGGGTGAGGGAATAGCGGAACATCCAGTCCAGTGTGATGCTCTCGTTCTCCAGGATGTCCTGGGGACATCAGAGCCACGTTGCTGTCCCCCCACCACGGGTGGTCCCAGGATGGGGGATCGCATCCATCTGCCGGTGGTGGTCATCTCCCTCCCACCCCGGGCTCTGGGCAGCCCCGACGCTGGGTGATGGGCGCTGGAGGGAGAGGTCCCAGCCCTGGATGGCTGCTGGGGCGCCGGGACCTGGCCGGTACCTGGAGGCTCCCGCGCGGGCAGTACTCGGTCAGGATGCAGATGTTCGGGGAGTCGGTGCAGGCACCGATGAAGCGGGTCAGATGCTCGTTTTGGACATCCCGCATCTACGGTGGGGCAGGGTGTGGGACCAGGCTCACGCCACGTCCCACCCTACCCAGGGGACACTGGGCTGGGCATCCCCCTCCCACCACGCTGAGCCGGGGTCCACCTACGTGCTTCAGCTCAAACAAGACCTTGCGCGTCAGCTCGATGCGCTTACGGTTGAGGTGCTTCACGGCCACGAGGTTGCCCTGGGGAGACATGGGGTGATGGGTGCCTGGTGGGGTGATGGGGGCGCGGTGGGGTGGTGGGTGCCTGGTGGGGTGGTGGGTTCCCATCGCTGCTCCTGCATCCTCATACCTTGTAATACGCCGTCTTGGCGTAGACCTGGAACTGCCCCTCCATGGTCATCAGCGAGCCGTAGTTGGAGCCCCTCTGCGGGAAGGGACGTGGGGTGAGCCCGGTACCCGGTCCCCGTCCCCGGGGCAGAGCTGGGGACGGGACGGGTGCTCACCAGGGAGAGGGTGAGCTTGCTGCCGGCGGTCCGGAGGTGTTTCTCCAAGCTGCTCATCTGCACGTCCTCCCAGCGGACCCGCCACAGCTCAGCCGCCAGCTCCTTCTCCAGCTGCAGCTTCCTGCGCCGGGAGGGCAGGGCGAGACCCCCCATGTGTGTGTGCCCCCCCCCCTCCGGCCTCGCCACCTCCAGGGACAGCGGCGCAGCCTCGGGGTCCCCCTCCCCGACCCCCCTACCTGTAGATGAAGAAGGAGATGACGGTGATGGCCAGGAGGATCAGGCTGACCACGAGGGACAGGACCTCCAGGATGGACAGGCTGGCTGCGCAGCGAGAGGAGGGCGGTGAGGGGCTGGCGGGTGCCCGGGGTGGGGGTCTCGTGTTTTGTGTCCCCCCCCCCCGACACCGCTCACCTTTGCGGCACAGGGGGTTGCTGTTGTCGAAGCCGCAGGGCGGGACGTCGGAGGGGACCGTGTTCCCCGGCCAATGGATCTCGCGCCCCGGCACCATCTGGATCTTCTTGGTGGTGCCGTTGTAGTTGGCCACGATCTTGGGGGGGGGGGGGGGGGGGGGGGGGGCGAGAAATGGGTGGGAGGAGGCCCCCGGCCGCCCCACGGGACCGGCTGCCCCTGCGCCGGGGCTCACCTGGAAGTCCCCCCGCACGGGGTCCATGTCCCACAGGGAGTAGTCGCTCTCCCGGTCCCCGTTCTCGTCGATCTTCAGGAAGCCGGTGACGCCTGGGGACAGAGGGTGAGGGGCTGAGGGAGGGCACTGGAGACCCCAGCCCACGGGTGGGGGCTCTGATCCCAAAGTGTCATCCTGGGAGTGGGGCAGGTGGGCGCCTGGCAGGCAGCACCCAGCTGGGACGGGGACGGGGCTCACCGTAGAAGGTGCGGTTCCACATCTGGCGGGTGATGGCGGAGGCGTTGGCGATGGAGCCGCCCCGCTCCAGCGTCTCGTTGACCGCCTGGGCGTAGAGCAGCACCCCGTCGTGGAAGGCGGCCGCGATGAAGTTCATCTGGGGGTGCGGAGGTGGCTCGGGGATGGGGCACCCCCAGGAGTGTCTGTCCCCTCGTCCCCAGCAGCCTCCGCTCAGTCCTGTGTCCCTGGCTCCATCCCGTCCCCCCTTGTTCCTTTGTTCTCAGCTTCATGCCCTGACCCCCAGCAGCTCCAGCCCCATCCCATGTCCCTCAGCAGCTCCATCTCCATCCATCTCTTGTCCCCAGCTCCATCCCATGTCCCTCAGCAGCTCCAGCCCCATCCCACGTCCCCTCGTCCCCAGCTCTGTCCCTTGTCCCTCAGCAGCTCCAACTCCATCCCCTGTCCCTCAGCAGCTCCAGCCCCATCCCATGTCCCTCAGCAGCTCCATCTCCATCTCTTGTCCCCAGCTCCATCCCATGTCCCTCAGCAGCTCCAGCCCCATCCCACGTCCCCTTGTCCCCAGCTCTGCCCCCTTGTCCCTCAGCAGCTCCAACTCCATCCCCTGTCCCTCAGCAGCTCCAGCTCCATCCCATGTCCCATTCTCCCCAGCTCCATCCCCTGTCCCTCAGCAGCTCCAGCTCCATCCCTTGTCCCCAGCTCCATCCCATGTCCCCAGCTCCATCCCACATCCCTCGGCAGCCCCAGCTCCCCCCGTGCCCCCCAGTTTTCCCAGCTCCATCCCCCCGTGTCCCACCAAGCCATCCTTCATGGAGAAGTTGAAGTGGGCGAGTGCCTCCTCCTTCAGCCGTGCCAGGAAGGGCCGGTACTCAGGGTTCTCAGGCTCCTTGTAGGTGATGATGGTGACGGCCTGGGATGAAGGAGAGCGGCTGGCAGCAGGGTCGGTGGGACCCCACCGGGGCTGGGGACCCTGCCCGCTCCCCTGGGGGCCGGGGCTCGCGGGCAGGGGCTGCAGGGCCCTCGGCTCCAGGCAGCGCCGGAGCTGCGACCCGGGGCCGTTAATCTCGTCTCCTTCCTCCGCGGTGGCTGCCAGCAGCGGGGAGCGAGCAGGGGCAGACGGGGGCTCCTCCGCCAGCCCCGGCACCCGCCGTGGCCCCGCTCCCCATGCCGGGGTGGGCACATGGGGGGATGCCCATGGACATCAACACGTGAGTGGGTGCCCAAGGTCATACACACGTGGGTGGATGCCCATGGCCATCGACGCATGGGTGGGTGCCCACGCCTGTGCGCGTGTGGTGGGTGCTCATGAACATGCACATGCGGGTGGGTGCCCATGGACCTCGACAGGTGGGTGTGTGGACAAGAACGTGCCATGGGTGTGTGTCCATGGCCATCGATGTGTGGGTGGGTGCCCATGCACATCTAGGGGTGCCTAAGGATGTGCACACATGGGTAGGTGACCGTGGACATCAACGCATGGGTGGGTGGCCAAGGACATGCACACATGGGTGGGTGCCCATGGACTTGCACACGGTGGTGGGTGTCCATGCCTGTGCACATGTGGGTGGGTGCCCATGGACCTCAACACGTGGGTGGGTGGACAAGGACGTACCCACATGGGTGGGTGCCCATGGATACGTACACATGGGTGGGTGCCCATGAACATCTGGGGGTGCCCAAGGACATGCTCACATGGGTAGGTGCCCGTGGACATCAACACATGGGTGGGTGCCCAAGGACATGCACATGTGGGTGGGTGCCATGACCATCGACACGTGGGTGGGTGCCCATGCATACATACACGTGGGTGGGTGCCCATGGACATCTGGGGGTGCCCAAGGACATGCTCACATGGGTAGGTGCCCGTGGACATCAACACATGGGTGGGTGCCCAAGGACATGCACATGTGGGTGGGTGCCATGACCATCGACACGTGGGTGGGTGCTCATGCCCATGCCCACATGAGTGGGTGCCCATGCATACATACACGTGGGTGGGTGCCCATGGACATCTGGGGGTGCCCAAGGACATGCCCACGTGGGTTGGTGCCCGTGGACATCAACACATGGGTGGGTGCCCAAGGACATACACATGTGGGTGGGTGCCATGACCATCGACACGTGGGTGGGTGCTCATGCCCATGCCCACATGAGTGGGTGCCCATGCATACATACACGTGGGTGGGTGCCTATGGACATCTGGGGGTGCCCAAGGACATGCCCACGTGGGTTGGTGCCCGTGGACATCAACACATGGGTGGGTGCCCAAGGACATACACATGTGGGTGGGTGCCATGACCATCGACACGTGGGTGGGTGCTCATGCCCATGCCCACATGAGTGGGTGCCCATGCATACATACACGTGGGTGGGTGCCCGTGAACATCTGGGGGTGCCCAAGGGCATGCCCACGTGGGTTGGTGCCCATGGATATCAACACATGGGTGGGTGCCCAAGGGTGTGCACACATGGTTGGGTGCCATGACCATCGACACGTGGGTGGGTGCTCATGCCCATGCCCACGTGGGTGGGTGCCTGTGGACATCGACACATGGGTGGGTGCCCGTGCCCACGCGTCCTCGGTGGGTGCCGTGCGGAGCCCCGTGCTCACCTCGAAGGCTTGCCGGGCGCTGGCGTCGTGCTGGTCCCCCCGCTTCCAGGGCCGCTGGGGCTCGGGGAAGCGGCTGCCCTGCAGGCTGGCGCCGAAGATGTCGATGTAGAAGAAGGCGTAGTCGCCGCGGGTCAGCCCCTCGCGCCCCGCCTGCAGCATCAGCTCCCGCAGCGTCTCCGGGGCGCAGCAGACGTAGACGACTGCGCGGGGCGAGACGGCTCGTGGCACCCCGAGACGCCCCGCTCCCCGAGGGACCCCAAGACCCAGCGTCCCGGGGGGGCCCCGGTTAAGGCGTGATGCGGGAGGGGGTGGGCGCTGGGTCGTGCTGCCGAGCGGGGTGCCGGGGAGCGGGGGGTCCCGAACCCCGCTGCCTGCCCCCCCCCGTGCCCTGCCAGCCTCTGCCCTTGGCCGCGGGCGCCGGGCAGAGGTTTCCTGTTTTCCCAGCTCCGTTTCCTCCTCCCCGCGGCCCAGATCGCCGGCAGAGATTGATTCTGGGCGGCGTGGCCACCCCGGTGCCGTCTGCCCCACCGCCACCGTCCCGTCGGCACCGGGTCGCGGTGCTGGCGAGACCCCGGGGTGCCGCCTGGCACGGGGCACGGCTCTGCCGCCCACCAGCACCGTGGTGCCCCGAAACAGCACCCGCCGAGGGCACGCGGCAAGATGGCGAGGCCGGGGACGGCCGGATGCCACCCACCCAGTGCCAGCCCCGCCGGCACCCGCTCCCGGGTGCCACCCGCGATGGCTCCGAGCGGAGCCGCTGGCAGGGACGGGGACGGGGACGGGGACGGGGATGGAGCCAGCTTGGGTCACCGAGACGGAGGGGAGCGGGGTGGGCGGCCGTGCTCAGCAGCTCATGGAGGGGCACGACGCAGGGTGGGAGTCCGGGGGGGTCAGGGTGCGGTGCTGGGGCAGCACACGCGTGTGCGGTCACACGGCATGCCCGTGTCCGGCTGTGCAGAGCTGTGCACAGCCGTGTTCTCCCGTGTGCTGCCCTGCACACCCGTGCACACCCGTGTTCCCCCATGTGCTACCCCAAATGCTTGTGCACACCCGTGTGGAGCCGTGTCCTGCCCCGCACACCCGTGCACACCCGTGTGGAGCCGTGTCCTGCCCCGCACACCCATGCACACCCGTGTGGAGCCGTGTCCTGCCCCGCACACCCGTGCACACCCGTGTGGAGCCGTGTCCTGCCCCACACACCCGTGCACACCCGTGTGGAGCCGTGTCCTGCCCCACACACCCGTGCACACCCGTGTGGAGCCGTGTCCTGCCCCGCACACCCGTGCACACCCGTGTGGAGCTGTGTCCTGCCCCGCACACCCGTGCACACCCGTGTGGAGCCGTGCGGAGCCATGCACGCCCACGCTCCCTCGGGTAGAGCCGCGTACAGTGGGGCAGAGCCATGCACAGCCGCACACTCGTGTAGAATTGCACACGCATGTGCTCACCTGGGCATGGCTGCACACGCCCGTGTGCTGCCGTGAGCACCCGTGCCCGGCCGTGTAGAGCCGTGCCCGGCACTGGCACCCCCCGCCACCCCGTCCCCTCTGCACGGCCGTCCCCCCGCCGTCGCCGGTGCGTGTCCCCCCGGCACTCACCGCGTCCCTTCTGCTTGATCTCCTGGATGATGAAGGAGAAGTTGCCGCTGTCGCGGAAGACGATGTCCATGACGGTGAGGTTGCGCAGGGTGGGCAGCTGGACGTACAGCCCCTCGGCGGCGAAGAAGTACGGCCGGTCGTCCACCTTCTCGTCCCAGTAAACCAGTAAAGCCCGCCGGGTCCAGTTGAAATGACGGTGCAGCTGCACGCCCAGTTCGCCCAGTTTGCGGTGGCTGGGACCGGCGCGGGTGGTCAAACCGAATTGCTCCTGCTTGTCGTCGAAGCCGTGGGCTTCGGCGCCCGCCGTCACCAGTGGCAGCCGCCAGTGGCTGGTGAAGCGGGCGACCGGCGCTGCCGTGTAAACACAACCGGGTCCCAAAAAAGCGGCGGGGTGATGAGCGAGCCGGAGGTCGACGGCGGCCAACGGTGCGGCCATTTCCGAACAAACGCCGTGTCGATCCTCGCTGCTCCCGAAAACCCACCGGAGATGAAAACCCGGTAATAAATCGCGACGGGCGTTGACGGCGGCGACGGCCAAACGAACCGCCGGCCCCACTCGTGGCCAAGCCCACGGGTAGGTGAGGTTGCGTTCGGGTAAGACCACGGCGAGAGTCAGCGCCGTCGGTCCCGCCGCCGCCGCCGTCACCGCGCCGCAGAGCACGGCCAGCACCGCCAGCATCGCCCACGGAGAGTGGCGTTGAGTGGCGTTGAGTGGCTTTCCTCCCCCCCCACTCCGAAGCCCTTCCTTTCCCCCCACCCCTCCCTCCCGTGACACAAAGGGCCGTTATCATCCACGCCGAGCTTAACTCCTTCCTTCCCGACCCCCCACGGAAGAAGCCGAGGGACGATGGGGCCGCCCGGTGGTGGGTGGGGAAATCCCCACTCGTGGGTTGTGGTGTGGGTGGGGGGGATACTGGTGATGGGTGGTTGGGGTCCCCGTGGCGCGGGGGGACACGTGGTACGGCCGTACGGCGTCTCCTGCCGCACCACGGGGACCCCAACCACCCATGTTCTGCCGCTGCACCCACCCACGACATGACCACCCATGGGGTGAGCTGAGCCCTGACAAACTCATGAGTGGGTAGGGAACAACGCGCACTCGCAGACTCCGTCCCGGCGGGGTGCTCGCCCCGGGGTGGGGGTTCGTGGGGGGCTCGGGCACCTCTCCCACTCCCCCTCCTTCCGTGGGAGCTCCGTGTCGCGGTCACGGGAGGCGTGGGGGAACGGGGGGAGAGGTTAAGCCAGGAGAGGTGAGAGGCTTCTAGGGACAGGCTCAGCGCTGGGGGACACGCGTGACCCTGGCTGGCCTGAGACGCTCCGACACACCAAGGGCTCCACCCAGCCAGTCTTGGCAGGGAGGCGCGTTAGGGCCAGAGGCCGCGGCAAAAATTAATGTGATTAATTAAGGTGCTAATGAAGGGGAAAAAAACACCAGTGGGAAAAGGTCTAAAAAATTGTAACTAGCAGAGGATGGTTTCGATCCATCGACCTCTGGGTTATGGGCCCAGCACGCTTCCGCTGCGCCACTCTGCTGTCTGTAGAAACATTGTATCGGCACTGTACATACCTATTCACCTGTGCGCATGCGCGCCACGCACGCCTACAGCTCCATTCATGAACTCCGTGCCACCTCCTCCATTCATGAACTCCGTGCCCCCTCCAGCGGCCGCCCGCCGCCCGGTGCGCGCGCACGGCCTTGCGCCGCGACTGGCCGCTTTCATCCCTCCCACCCCCTCCTCCGCCTTGGATTGATGGTTGTCTAAGCCAATGGCACGCAGCGAAATGCGACCAGTGGGCAGACTCGCGGCTGGCGGGAACCAATGAGCGGACAGATTGTTGCGGGGTTCTGGGGGAGCGCAGAGCCGGCGGGGTCTCCACAGCGGCGGTGTTCATTGTTCGGAGCGGCGGAACCATGAGGTGAGTGAGGGCCCGGTCCTGGTCCTGGTCCTGGTCCCCGTCCCCGTCCCCGGGGAGGGCGGGAGGGGACGCCCGGGCATCCCTGGGGCGAGGCCGACGCCTGGGGGGCCCCTCGGGGAGGGCGCGGGCCTGGATCCCTAAGGAGGGGAGGCCGGGATCCCCCGGGCCGGGCCGGGATCCCTGAGGGGGGGAGGCCGGGATCCCCCGGGCCGGGCCGGGATCCCTGAGGGGGGGAGGCCGGGATCCCCCGGGTCGGGCCGGGATCCCTGAGGGGGGGAGGCCGGGATCCCCCGGGCCGGGCCGGGATCCCTGAGGGGGTGCCGGGATCCCCCGGGCCGGGATCAGCAAAGCCCCCCGCCATCTCTCCCCGCTCCCCTCACACCGTTTCCCTTCTCTCTTCCGCAGGGGCGATCGAGGCAGAGGCCGTGGCGGACGCTTTGGTTCCAGGGGAGGCCCTGGCAGTGGGCGAGTTGGTTTCTGCTTTAGCGAGGGTGGCTCCTCCAGCCTGTCAGGCCTAGGGGGTGGGCTCGGCCGCCCCCCGGGGCGAGCCGCCGGGGCGCAGGGAGCGGGGCTCCAGCTTGCAGCGTAGCGCAGGAGAGCGGTGAGGCATAGGCCGGGGAGGGGGGTGCTGGCCTCTGCGGGCCGGGTCTCGGCGTGGCGGGGAAGCCCTAGGTGTGACGGCCACTGCCCGCTGGCACCGGGGCGGGGGGTAGTTAGCGTCAGGGGGGATTATGAAGAAATCTTTCCTATTTCTGTAGGGCCTTTCTCGCTTCTCGGGAACAAATCTCCACGTGTGGTGATGGGTGGGGGGGTGTTCGGCGGCGACAAACACTGCGGCGAGCGGGCGGACATCCCTACGGAGAATAAAGTTGTTTTTTTCTTTCCCCCTTTAGGTTCCGGCCCTTTGTGCCGCACATCCCCTTTGATTTCTATGTCGTGAGTAACCCTCTCCTACGGAGCTGTTTGCAGGCAACAGCTGCGGGACTTTTCCTTGTTTAAAGAAGCATCTTAAAAACCCTCTGTGCTGACTTTGATGGTTTGACTTCTTTTAGCGTAGCTGGAGTAAAGGAGTTCACTGAAAATGCTGTTGGTTCAGTAACTAACCCGAAATAGATCTTCTTACTGTCTCCGTTCGGAGTACTTGGGTCACACGGGATGCAGTTGAGTAATAATCACAACAAATAAATGCCTTGATCGAGGTTTTCCTGCTTTTTGAGGCACCCCACTCGCCCGGACCCCCAGTCCTGTCAGCTCTCCAACACAAGCCTCGGGGGTTGCTTCGACAGTGGTCCCTCCCCTGTCCTCCTTCCTCCGGGCTCCTTTGCCATGTGGGTCCTCACAAGGACCAACAGCAATGCATGTTTCCCAGCTTTTATAGGAGAAAATAATTTCCTCCTGCTTCTGCTGAGCAGCTGCGTGTTACAGACATGTGAATTCCAAGGCAAACAAATTCACTTGCTCTTGCCTTCCCAGGCCCTGTGGCTGCGAGTCCCGTCGCAGCAACTGCAAAGCTCCAGCCATCTGCAGACAGAGGGTGTTACTCTTAAAGGACTGTAAAACAGCCCGGAGAAACCCTCTCGGCAGACCTGTTAATGAGATCCGCCCTGTCTCACCCCTTGTAGCTGCGCGCTGGTGGCTTCTCTGCCATTTCCGAAGAGCCGGATCTCTTTTCCTGCCGGAGCGCGGTGAGAGCGTACAGGCAGTAGGCAGCTGCGCTCCCTCCCTTAGGATAACCTGAAGGTGAAATAAAAGCACGATGGGGAAACGCAAAGGAAACAAGCACTGGAGAATGAAAGAAAAACCACCCGGAGTAAATTTTGCTGATGTGGGTTGAGCCAAAATCCTTCTCTCGGGCATTGCAGTCTGATATCTGATCCCGTTTCAGTGCGAAATGGCTTTCCCCCGCGTAAAGCCTGCCGCCGATGAGACTGCGTTCAGTGAAGCCTTGCTGAAGAGAAACCAGGATCTTGCCCCGACTGCTGCCGAACAGGTTTTGTAGCGAAAATGACCTTAAATTCTTCAGCTGAATGTTAACTGCAGCGTTAGAGAACGCAATGCCAGACTGTCCTTCAGAGAGCACAGCTAGCAGTAGCCATTACTGGCCTTAACATTAATTACTTCTCTCTGAAATAAGCATTGCAGTAGAAATATGGGTGGCCTTTCTTGGACAGTGATTTTTAAATCTGTTTATTGTATATCCTGCATCGGGGCCGTCTGCGTTACGCTGTGCAAGATCAGATTATTTCAGGTCATACCGGACAACCGACTGGTAACACCATCCCTCTCCAATCCCTTTTCAGGCTTCCATTCTTTCGCTGGTGACCAAAATAAACAACGTGATCGACAATTTAATTGTAGCACCAGGAACGTTTGAAGTGGTGAGTCCAAAAGTGGTGAGCCTGGGGGGGGAAAAAGCGATGGGGGCAGATGCTTCGGCATGAGGGATGCTGGCATTCTAGTGACCAAACCTGGCTCAAAGTGGACTAAAGAGTTGTGCTGACGCCCAGAAACGTCGCACGCGTGTTAAATCCACTGATTTTTGCTTTGCTCCTTCAAACAGCAAATCGAGGAGGTTCGCCAGGTGGGCTCCTACAAGAAGGGCACCATGACGACGGGGCACAACGTGGCTGATCTGGTGGTGATTCTGAAAATCTTACCCACCCGTGAGTATCAGCTGCGCGGCTGCTGACTGCACCGTGGCGCTTGGCCCCGCTCCGACCCCCTCCTCTGCTTCTTCTCCCCAGTGGAAGCTGTGGCAGCCTTGGGAAACAAAGTCGTGGAAAGCCTGAGGGCGCAGGACCCCAGCGAAGGTGGGACGCTCTCCCGGGTCAGATGGGGTTGTTGCGGACACAGGCTGCTGCGAGGCAGCTTGAGCTTCGGCTGAAGGGGTCGGTGCCCGGCCGGGTGCCGCAGCACCGCTGCCGAGCTCCGTGGTCTGTCTCGCGTTCCCAGTAAGGTCTTGCAGCCCCTCCGTGAGGAATTCTTGTTCTTTCTCCCCAGTCCTGACCATGCTGACCAACGAGACCGGCTTTGAGATCAGCTCGGCCGACGCAACGGTGAAGATCCTCATCACCACGGTGCCGCCCAATCTCCGCAAGCTGGACCCTGAACTACACCGTAAGGGCTCAGCTTGCTCTGCCCTGCACATGAACCTTCGCCGGGGTGGAGGGGAGCCAGCTGCCTCCCCTGGCCTGCACCGGCTCACCTTTTGGTTGAAAAAACGGGCGTTTCTGCTGCTTCTTTCAGTGGACATCAAAGTGCTGCAGAGCGCCCTGGCTGCCATCAGGCATGCTCGCTGGTTCGAGGAGAACGCCTCACAGTCCACGTGAGTTTGGCCTCAAACGGGAGCCGCCGCTCGGAGCCCGGGTCAAAATAATCTTTCACAGAACAGGGGGAAAGCAAGGAGAGCCACTCCTGCAGCGGGAAGGCGCGCGACGCCTCACGAACCCTCCTCTTGCTGTCTTCTCCAGGGTGAAGGTCTTAATCCGCCTGCTGAAAGACCTGAGAATTCGATTCCCTGGCTTCGAGCCCCTCACGCCCTGGATTCTGGACCTGCTGGTGAGCGCATGAGGCGGAACGCTGATGCCGTGCCAGGCGTGCCGCAGCCAACGGGTAGCTCCCGGATTCTTGTGCTCTCATCCCACCTCCCTCTTCCCTTTCTCACCTCCCCAGGGGCACTACGCCGTGATGAACAACCCCACCAGGCAGCCCCTGGCTCTCAACATCGCCTACAGGTCTGTCGCCATTTGCTTCAGCCCTAGAAATTCCTGTTACTGTCTCGGTTTTGAACATTCTGAATAAAACCGGCGGCATCTCGGGGCTTGATGGGACCCGAACTGGAGACGAAGCAGACTCCTCGCGTAGATGTGCTTATCGCAGACTTTCTGGCTGCGTTTCTGTGCTAGAATTGTCTAGTTTCTAACTCAAAATCTTGTCCCGTAGGCGCTGCCTGCAGATCCTGGCCGCGGGGCTCTTCCTCCCCGGCTCCGTTGGCATCACGGATCCCTGCGAGAGCGGCAACTTCAGAGTCCACACGGTTATGACCCTCGAGCAGCAGGTGAGCTGCCTCCTCTGCCACGGGGGAAGGGGCCGGCACCCGGCCGCGCTCTAACTCTTCCCTGTCCGGCAGGACATGGTGTGCTACACCGCGCAGACGCTCGTCCGAATTCTCTCTCACGGAGGCTACAGGAAAATCCTCGGCCAAGAGGGCGACGCCAGCTGTAAGTGGGGTCGGTGCGACGCGTGGGTCGTCCTCCACTCAGGCTGTCAGCGTCTCGGTGGGGGAATGGGACCGGTTCTCTGCGTTGCTGGAGAAAGTTCAGGGCTCCAAGGAGAGGCAACTTGCTAAACCCCGCAGCGGTGGGGGGACAGGGGGTCACGCTACCCCTGCCTGGCCTGGGGACAGGGCTTGTCCGTGCTGCTGAGGGTCACCCCCCCCGTCTGGTTTTGCAGACCTGGCTTCAGAAATGTCCACGTGGGACGGAGTGATAGTGACGCCTTCCGAGAAGGCTTACGAGAAGCCTCCAGAGAAGAAAGAAGGAGAAGAGGAAGAGGAGAATCAGGAAGAACCTGCTGCAGGCGAGGAGGAGGAAAGCATGGAGACGCAGGAGTGACTTGCCCAGGTAAAGCCCGGCGGTGCTGCTGCCTGGAGCAGGCAGCTCGGGGCAGGGGAGGGGGCGGCTCGGGCTGCCTGCTCCCCCTGCAGCAGCCCCCGTCTCCCCCCGCAGCGAGACTCCCCACCGCCGGGCGGAAGGACGTGAAGAACCCAGCAGAGGACTGAGCCCGTCCTCGGCGCCCGCAGCCACCGGCCGTGACCCATCCCTTGTGTGTGTTTTTATAAGTTGCACATTAAAGTGTTCCCCTCCTTTTGAGCGCGTCCTGCTTTTTTAGGTAGAAGATGCATGTTATAGAAGGGCTAGAAAGAAGCCGAACAGCGGGAGGGTGGTTTCCAGAACTTAAAAGACCCCACCTGAGGATGCTGAACCTGTCGCTGGCAGCAGCAGCTGCCTGGTTCTGCAGTCCCCAAGGCCCACCAACGTAAGGCTGCGGCCGCGCCAAGGCACCGTTACAGACTCACGCGGCTTCACCGGCCCATAAACACCCCACGGTCGCTTTTATTACGGCACCTACAAACCTGGAAACACAACTCGGGGTTCCCCGCTTCCTTCAGCTGCAGAGCTGCGGCCTCACTGTGCAGGACTTGGGACCCCTCCCGCGCTGTGGGTGCTCAGCAGAGCGCTGCCACAAACGGGGATACCTGCTCCCCGTGCCAGCGGCCCGCTCCGGTCCGTGTCCTTACGGCATCGCGCCCGTCACCGGTGCTGCTCCTGCTCCGGCCCCACTCCCCGTGCTGTCGGCGCGGCCGTGGTGCAAGGGGGATCCGGCCCAGCGCTGCCGCCGCGGCCTCACTTGCCGGGCAGGCCCTGGGGGTAGCCGCCCGCCGCCTCCAGCATGGCCTTCCTCCGCACGGTCTCCTTGGCCACGCTGTGGTTCAGCCTCCGCAGCCGCTCCTGCGCGGGGCAGCGGCAGTCGTCAGGACTCGGGGAGGGGCAGAAAGCTTGGATCCCCCCCCCCCCCCCAAACACTGCGGCCCCCAAAGCCCTGGGGTCCCCGCGCTGACCTGGGCGTTCTGCAGGATGTTGTTGACCAGCACCACCCTGCGCCGGGCGTTCAGCAGCTTCTTGACGTAGGGGTCGAGGTCCAGTGCCACTTTCTGATCCTCGTTGATGCGGCAGAGCTCTGGGGAGAGGGCAGGGGGGTGGGAGCGGGCCCAGGGAGCCACGGACCCCCGGGGGACGTGGGGCGAACCCCGCCGCGCCCCCCCACGAGGGGACCCCCGCCGCATCTCACCTGTGGCCAGGCTGTCGATGTGCTCCCGCAGCTCCACCTGGCTCTCCCTGCGAGGGGGGGACGGACACACACGGCTCGATGGCCGCGACAAAACCCCCCAGCCCGGCCCCAACCCCAGCCCGACCAGGAGCCTGCGCCCCCGGGACTCTGCCCCCCCCCAGCCCAGCCACCAACCCCTCAATTCCCCACCCAGGCACCCCTAAGCCCCCCCGCCGGGTGCTCCTGAAGCCCTTCACCCCCCAAAATTCCTCCCCCGGGCGTACCAGTCTCTCAGCCCTGCTCCCGCCGCCGTAGCTGCTCCCCTCAGCCCCGCGCCCGCCGCTCCCCTCAGGCGCCCCGGGCCCTCCTCCCCCGCCCCGGGCCCTCCTCCCTCCTCCCGGTCCCCGCTCCCGGTTCCCGGACCTGACGGCGTGGACGTGCTCGTCGAGCTGCCGCACCGCCGGCCGCAGGAACTGCAGCAGCCCCTCGGCGAACAGCTCCCGCGCCGCCGGGCCGCCGCTCCCCGCCGCCATCTTGGCGCCGCGGGGGCCGCCGGGAAATGGCGGCAGCGCGGAGGATGCCGGGAAACGGAGTGCGGGCGGGCGGGGACGGCAACTTCCGCCCCGCGCCGCGGGGGATGCTGGGAAATGTAGTCCGGTGACCCCAGCGGTGGGCGCAGCTGGGTGCGCAGCTGGAGGCGCGGCCCCGGCCCTCCGCAGCACCGAGCACCCGCGGAAGGCGCAGACAGAGCCAGGCAACCACCCCCCCCCCCCGTTCATTAAATAACGGTTAAATCCAGCCCCCTCTGCCACGCGTTTTTGGTACTTTTTGCCTTTTTTTTTTTTGGCTTTTTCTTACAAAAAAAATAATTAAATTAGGCGGGGGTTAGCGCAGGGGGCCCGGCTCGGCGGCGGGCATGGCGTGCAGGACCTCGTCCAGCAGCTGCAGGGCGCGGTGGAGGTGCACCTCGATCCAGCACGGCGTGTGCTTGATGCTCTGCCGGGGGTAGTCGGGCCCCCAGCCCTTGACGAAGCTCAGCCGCAGGATACACAACCGCCGCAGGTCGTCCACGCCGATCCCCGCCGCCGCCGACAGCCCTGCACCGGATGGGATGGCCGTGGGTGGGGGGATCCCCATGGCCAGGGGGGTCCCGTGTGTCCCCCTGGTCGCAGCCCCGGGGGCTCACTCACCCATGGCGGGCGCGATGCCTCCCACCGAGCCGGGACCCGGGATGTTGCCGGCCACGGCGGCTGCCTGAGCGGCGGCCGCAGCCTGGGCCGTGGCCGCTTGCTGCTGCATCTGGCGGTGGCACTGGCGCAGGTCAAATACCTGGGGGCAAGGCAGAGGGACCCCTCAGCCGGGTGGCATCGGGGGGTGGTGGATGTCCTGGGGACCCCCCTCAGCACGGGCACAGGGCTCCCTCCATCCCTGGTCCCTCCATTCCCCCGCAGCATGGGTGACCCCTTGCCCAGGACCCCCTTTAACGTGGATGTGGGGCTTCCTCCAACTCTGAGGTCCCTCCATTGCTCCCCAGCATTGAGGACCCTTTGCCCAGGACCCCTTTGAACATGAATGTGGGGCTCCCTCCATCCCTGAGGTCCCCCCATTGCCCCCTAGCATGGGTGACCCATTGCCCAGGGACTCCCTTTAATGTGGGCACGGGGGTCCCTCCACCTCTGGCTCCTCTATTCCCCCCAGCCCGGGTGACCCCTTACCCAGGACCCCCTTTAACGTGGACATACAGCTCCCTCCAACCCTGAGGTCCCTCCATTGCCCCCTAGCATGGGTGACCCATTGCCCAGGACCCCCTTTAACGTGGGCACGGGGGTCCCTCCATCCCTGGGGTCCCTGTATTCCCCCCCAGATTGGGTCACCCTGTCCCCAGCACCCGCTTTAACTTGGGCACGGGGGTCCCTCCATCCCTGGGACCCCTCTATTGCCCCTCAGAATTGGGGACCCTTTCCCCCTGACCCCTTGCAACACGGGCACGGCGGTCCCTCCACCCATGGCACCCCTCCCTCCCGGGGATGCGGGATCCCCCGTCCCCTCGGGGACCCCCACCTTGATGTAGGCGCCGGGGTAGATCTTGTGGACGGCGTCGCCGGGGGCTCTCCCGGCCTCCCGGTCCAGGTAGTAGCTCTGCACGAAGACGGCGTGGTCGCTCAGGCACCGCATCCACACGTCGCCCTCGCCCCGGCACTCCAGCTGCACCCCCTTCCCGATGTGCAGCCTGTCCCGCAGAGACCCTCAGCACCGGTTCCCCCCCGAGCAGCCCCGCCTGCCCCAAAAGCCCCCCGAATCCCCCCCCACCTGCCCCACACATCCCTCATTTGCCCCCCATATCCCCTCTGTCCTGTGCATTGCCCATTTCTGTCCCTACGTCCCCAGTCTGCCACATCACCCCCCAGCTGGGTCCTACACCCCCCTTTCCACCCCACATATCCCCCATTTTCCCTCCAATATTCCCATTCTGCTCCATACATCCCCCGTTTGCCCCCCATATCCCCGTTCTGTCCTGTTTATCCCCCATTTGCCCCCCCATATTCCCCACTGCCCCATTTACCCCCCATTTGCCCCCTCATATCCCCATTCTGTCCCATATAGCCCCCATTTGCCCCTCTACATCCCTGTTCTGCCCCGTGCAACCCCCATTTGCCCTCCTATATCCCCATCCTGCCCTGTACATCCTCCATTTGCCCCCCCATGTCCCTATTCTGCCCCATACATCCCCCATTTGCCCCCTATATCCCCATTCTGTCCCATATATCTCCCACTTACACCCCTATTTCTCTATTCTGCCCCGTACATCTCCCATTTACCCCCCATAGCCCCATTCTGCCCCGTACAATCCCCCATTTGCCCCCCTATATCCCCATCCTGCCCTGTACATCCCCCATCTGCCCCCCATGTCCCCATTCTGCCCCATACATCCCCCATTTTCCCCCCTATATCCCCATTCTGCCCTGTACATCCCCCATTTGCCCCCCATGTCCCCATTCTGCCCCGTACATGCCCCATTTGCCCCCCTATATCCCTGTTCTGCCCCATATATCACCCCTGCCCCCCTATCCCCCCCTTCTGCCCACTGCCTCACCCCCCATGCCCCCCCATTTACCCCATCCATTCCTTCATCCCCCACTGACACCTCTACCCCCAGCTACTCCCCCCCCAACCCCATCCCCCCCTCGCCCCCCGCCCCACCGGGCCCGCTCGCTGGCGTCGGTGCGGTGCACGTTGGAGAGCTGCCCCAGGCAGAAGCGGTCCCCCCCCGAGGGGTCCACGTAACCGTCCACGACGACCACGGGGCAGCTGGACGGCACCTTGAAGATCTCCCCCACCTGCACGTCCATCTCGAAGTAGGCGATGGAGCACCAAAACTCCGGCCCTGGGCAGGGGGGGGGACATAGGGACACGGGGGGATCAGGACACCCATGGCTTAGCGAGGGTGCTAATTAGGGTGGGGGGCACTTACCGGGGTGGGTGGACACCGGTTGCTGGTACGGCCCGGAGCTATGGTGTGGGGGCCCTGGGGAGGAGACAGAGATGGGGTCACGCTGCGAAGGGACCGGGACCTTGCTGATGAGCCCCCCCCCAAGCCCCCCCAAACTTACAGTAGTGGTTGGGGTGGTGGAGCGGGGGCTGCGGGTGGCTGCGGCTGCCGGGCTGCGGCGGAGGGGTGGGCTGCGGCCCCCCCAGACTCGGGGCGTAGATGGCCGTGCTGGTCCAGCTCGCTGGCGAACCTGGGGCAAGAGAGAGGGTGGCCGGGGGGGGGGGTGTCCCCGCATGGATGGGACCCCGGCCGAGCTGGGGGGGACAGGGGGAGTCCCCGGTACTCACTGTGGTAGGGCGGCTTGGGGCAGCCGTTGTGCGGGGGGGGCTGCGCCGGGGCGGCCGGGGGGGACGTGGGGCAGGCGATCCGCAGCAGCCCCTCGCCGTGGGGCAGCGAGAGCAGGGACCCTCCGGGGGCCACTGCGGGGGGGGACACAGACAGACGAGATGGGGTGGGGGGGGGCTCAGCATCACCCAAACCCTTCCCCGGGGGTGGGTGGGGGGGGTGAGTGGGGGTCTCACCTGGGGGTGACATGGGCAGCGTGGGGTAGAGGCTCCCGGGGACGCGGGGGGACTCGGGGAGCCGCAGGGGGGGCAGCGGCTGGTGGTGGGGTTCGGGGGGGGGCAGCCGCGACGCCCGCTTGACCCCCTGCTCCCGGCCGGGCGGCACCTCCATCTGCACACAGGCATGGACAAACTCCTCCTTCACCAGGCGCGTGGGGGGCACTGGGGAAGGCGGGGGGACACACACCGGAGACCATGGGGGGCACGGGGACCCGCTGCGGGGGGGGGGTGCTGGCTCCGGGGGGGCTCCCCGCCGGCCCCGTGCCGGGGTCTCACCTGGGCTCTGGATGCTCAGACCTGTCGGGGAGAGACGGGTGGGGAGCGGGGTGGGGGGGTGGGGTTTGCTGGGTGGCGGGGGCAGAAGCGGGGTGCCCCCCCCCCGTCCCGGGGGTCCCGGCTCACCGATGGCGGGGGCCACCACGCGCTCGTAGTGGTAGGGGTTGACACAGACGCTGTCGCACTTGAGGTCGAAGGCGAATTGGCAGAATTTGACGGGTTTCAGCTCGTTTTTGTGCAGGTCGGGCCAGCGCCAGAGCCGGGCGTAGATGACGTGGGGGAACCCCTTCCTGCCGGCCACCTGGGGGGGGACACACGGGGGGGGACACACCTCATGGAGGGGGGGGGGCAGGGATGGGGTGTGTGTCCCCCCCCCCCCCCATGGCTGACTGCATCCAAGCCAGGATGCTGGACCCCCCCCAGCATCCCCCCCCCCCGGGCGGGGGCTGGCGCCAGGCCGGGACCCCCCCTCCTACGGGAGGGGGGCTCCCCCTGCGCCTCCCCGGCTCCAGACATAACAACCCCCCCCGCTGCCCCCCCCCCGGGCTCACAGCCTGCCAGACACTGACTCATGCTGGAAAGGGGGGCCGAGACGCCGGGGGATGCCAGCGCTGGGGGGGGGTGGGGGCGGAATGCGGGCAGGGGGCTACGCTGCCTACGGCTGCCCCTGTCCGGACTGGGGGTGGGGACACCCCCACCCTGTCCCCGTCCCCCCATCTCTGGGGCAGTCGCGGCTGCGGGTGGGTGGGCGCAAGCCCAGACGCTGAAGTCAGCGTGGCTCCCAGCCCAGAGCCGCAGGCTCGACGCGGTGGGGGTCCCCCTGCGTGCCCCTCCCTGGGGGGGGGGGTCTCCTCCACCGGGCCCCTTGCTGCCCGGATGCCTGGGTCCCTCCAGCTCGGGGAGGGCTGGGGGGGTCTCAGGGTACCAGGATGCGCAGGTCCCCCCGGGTCGGGGGGGGGTTGGCGGGGGGTCTCGGCATAGCAGGACACCTGGGACCCCTTGGGGAGGGCTTGGGGGGGGTCTCAGGGCAGCAGGACGCCTGGGTCCCCTTGGGGAGGGCTGGGGGGGTCTCTGGGCACCAGGATGCTCGGGTCCCCCTGGGGAGGGCTGGGGGGGTCTCTGGGCACCAGGATGCTTGGGTCCCCTTGGGGAGGGCTGGGGGGGTCTCTGGGCACCAGGATGCTCGGGTCCCCCTGGGGAGGGCTGGGGGGGTCTCTGGGCACCAGGATGCTTGGGTCCCCTTGGGGAGTGCTGCGGGGGTCTTGGAGCACTGGGATGTTTGGGTCCCCCAGCTTGGGGAGTGCCAGGGGGGTCTCGGGACATCCCAACACCCCCATTCCCCAAGCTTGGGGAGGGCTTGCATGGGGTGTCATGGAGCAGCTGGGTCCCCCCCAGCTCCGGGAGGGTTATGGGGTCCCGGGGCACCCCAACACGCAGGTCCCCCCAGCTTGGGGAGGGTCGTGGGGTGCACGGGGGGGCTGCCAGGCTGGCGGGGGGCTGCTGAGGCCCCCGGAGACGTGGCGGGGGGGGGGGGGGGGATTACCTGGAGCCGCCCGTCCAAGGTGCGCTGGATGGTGACACACTTGCTGGGGTGGGCGCCGTTGGTGGTGACGGCGGCGATGAGCGAGTCGAGCTCGTCCTTCTTCTCCTTGAGCTTCCTGACGAGGCTCTCGATGGCCCGCTTGGCGAAGGTCTCGTTCTCCCCGCCCTGCCGGTGGCACATCAGGCTGTGCACGATGCTCAGGCACGCGTCGCTGCTGCTGGGCGCGCCGAGGGACATGGCGCTGCTCCCCTGCAAGGCACGGCACGGCACGGCCCTGCCTGTCACCCCGCCGCAGGGGACCCGCTGTCCCCCTGCCCTCGCGGCAGCCGCGGCCACCGAGCCGGGAGCCGAGCACCGTGCGGGGTGCCAGCAAGAGGGGGACGCGGCCCCAGCGTGGCACCGGGGACGCAGCAGCCCCCCCCGAAGCGGCACGTGGGAGGCGAAGGGGACGTGGGACAGAGCCGTCCGTCACCTCCAAGCGCGGGGGACAGCCCGGCCGCCTGGGTTCCACGCTGCGAAGAGGCACAGGGGGTTAGCGCGACGCCGCGACGCTCGGGGTGCCCCCAGCCCCCCGCCGTCCCCGGCTCCGACGGCAGCAGAGCCGGAGCTGGGCCGCGGCGTCACGCTCGGCAGCGCGCACGGGTACGGGGACCCCGTCCGTGTCACCGCAGGGAGCGCGCGGCCGTGCCAGCCGGGGTGACGGACCCACGCTCGGCGCTGCCTGGTCCCATCGCCCAGACTAAACAGAGCCGGGCTCGGCGCCGCTCCTTAACCCCTCGCTTGCTGCCGAGCTTCTCCCCTTCCTGCCAGACCGCGCAGATGCCAGGAGCCGCACGCACACACGCGCCAGGGGCCCCCCGAGCATCCCCCCCTCGCCAGCCGGCACCGTGCCGGGGCTCTGCGCCCGCCGTGGTGCCGCCGCAGCGGGGTCCCGGCTCGGCGTGACGCTCCGGGGCCTGGGAAAAGAGCCTTGGGCCGGCGGCAGACACAACAAACCGTCGGCCGCTGCTCCGCGGGGCGGGAGCCAGGGTGTCCCGCCAGCGCCCTGCCCGCTCGCCCACCCCGGCGCGGGCGCGCGGCCGCGGCCCCCCTCTTCGCCGCAGCGATGCCGCTGGCCGGGCTCCTCCAGCTTGAGACGAGCTGGGTGCTGTCGGCCGCGGGGACGCCGGAGGGGTCCCGCCGAGCCCCTCGCAACGTGGGGGTCACCCCATGGGTGCTAACGCGCGTCCCGGGGTGCCCGGAGCTGCCCCGATGCCGCGCTCCCGCCTGCTCTCTGCCAGCCCGCCCGTTCCCAGGGACCCCGCCGGCCTGGCACGTGCTGCCTCAAGGCTCAATTTTGAGGCCAAAAGCGGTGAAAGCGGGTGGCGGGGACTCCCTGTGAGCAGGGGCCGTCCAGGATCGCCCTGAAGCCTGAGCGTTGGTCCCGGTTCCCCCCAGCTCCGGTGGCCGGACCCCAAGGCCAACGCCGGCTGCTCCGGGTGAGACCCGCGGGGCCAGGGTGGTCTCCAGCCCCGTCCGCAGCTCAGCCCAGTCTGGTCTGGGGGAAACGGGGGGTGAGCGGGGGCCAGAGACGGCTTCTCCCTGGCTCCAGCTCCCCCCACGACGCGGCGGCCGGGCGCGCTGGCCGGCTCCGGGAGAGGACGGCTGTCCCCGTCGGCACGGCGGGCAGAGCGCGCCCCGAAAGCCCCCTGCCCCGATGTCTGAGCGAAGCCGGGGGTGACGAGGTGGCTCCTCGCCCCGCTCCATCCCGCGCCAGCCTCTCGTCCCGGCCGAGGGGACGCGGCTGGGGGTTGTCACAAACCCGCCGGGGCTTCTCCCGCGTCAGGTCGGGGGGGTCGAGCTCTGCCCCCTGCCCACCCCGCAGCGCTCCGGCCCCAGCCCCAGAGCCGAGCCGGCCTGGTCCCCCGGCTCAGGAGGGGGACGAGCGGTGCGGGGCGGGGGATGCCAGCCCTGCACGGACCCCGGCCCCGGCCTCACCTCCCCGTCCGCTGCCTCTGCTCCCTGATAATCCCCAGGGCGGGCGGGGGGGGGCCGCAGGGATCGAGGGGTGCCGGGCTGGGGGGCTTCACTCCCGGTTGCCAGCCGGGCTCTGGCCCCCCGGGCTGGGGAGGGGGCTGCTCCCCGCGCTGGAAGCCTTGGCTCAGGGCGGGGGGGGGGGGCAGCGGGAGGGACCC
The DNA here is from genome assembly GCF_030867145.1 of Opisthocomus hoazin. NCBI lineage: Eukaryota > Metazoa > Chordata > Aves > Opisthocomiformes > Opisthocomidae > Opisthocomus > Opisthocomus hoazin. The sequence goes on from NC_134443.1 coordinate 2,843,003, forward strand.
CCTGGAAAAGCGGGTGCCAACCCCCCCCCAAAGTCCCAGCTCCCGGGGCTTCGTGGGGCAGCGGCCCACCCCCCCCAGCTCAGAGGGTGCTGCCGGAGCGGGTGGGGGTCCCCGAGCCCCCCGGGGAGGGGGACACGGGCAGGGTTTCGAGGTGGGGCCGCGGGGCCGGGCTGGCTACTCACCTCCACCGCCGGGCTCTGCTCCCCGGGGCCCGGCTCCCCCCGGGGCCCCGCTCCCGCCGCCGCTTCCCAACTTCTCCGCCACAATAACAAAAGGAGAAGCCGGCCGCGCGTCAGGGGCAGCCGCGCCGCAGCCAATAGCAGGCGCCGTGACAAGCGGCTGTCGCTCCGCCGACCAATAGCGGCCGCGCTTTCACGGCGGGCGGGGCGGCTGCCTGCGCCCAGCCGGCTCCCGCCCCCCCCCCCCTCCGCAGCCCGCCCGGCGCCGGCTCCCGCCCCGCTGCCGGGGTCCCCACGGCCACCCGCGACCGGGGCAGCCCCCGGGGAGGGGCAGAGCCCAGGGGGGCCGGGCACAGAGGCGGGGACGGGCACGCAGGCGGGAGCAGCCGCAGCAACCCCCCCCCCCCCAGCCCCAGGCCGCTGTACCGCACAGAGAAGCTGCGACCCCCCCCCCGCAACCGCTCCCACGGGGGAGCATCCCCCGGGCCCGGCCGGACTCCTCTGGAGGGGCAGGACACCCCCTCCCCACCTCCCCCCCCGGCTTCCTTCTGCCCCCACGCGAAGGAAATCGACCCCCGAGCCCGGCAGAACGGGAACGGAAAACGCTGATTTCCAGGAAACAAGGAGGAAGCGCTTTTCTGAGGGTCCCTCCCATCACCCCCACCCGCAATACGAGGGGCCGGGGGCCCCCCAACAGGCACGGAACAGCTGAACCCAGAACTCGGGGTGTGGGGAGGAGCAGACCCCTCCCCAGGCCCCTCGGGGTCTGCGTGGGCAGGGGGGCTGACCCGAGGGCACGGTTTTGGGGACCCCGTGTTTTAAAAGAGACAGTGGCACCCCCGCTCTGCCGTCACAGCCGTCACTTTATGTCCCCGCTCCAATTCCTCCAAACCAACAGCGCTTTTCTTGCAGATACAGAAGCCACGGGCGCCAGCGGTTCAAACACAAGGCAAAAGAAATTCAAACTTTTATCTAACGACACCAACAAAAAAAATACAAGGCGAGGAAGTTTTCAGCCTGGGAAGTGCTCTGCGCCGGGCACGAACAGAGGAATTTTGGGTGCGAAACGAGGAGATCGGCGCGTCTACAAGGAGAGCGACAACGAAACCCGGCCTGTCCGCCCTGCTGGGAGGGGGTTGTTTTTTTGCTTCGGATGGGTTAAACGGCACCGCGGGCGGAAGTCGGCCCTCCGGTCACGCTTGGGGACACGGGTGGATCCCAAATCGCAGCCACGGAGCTCAAGAGGCACCCAAAGACGCGACGTCAGCAGCGCCGAGCCCTCCGGCCGACGCAGGGTGGGCAGCGCGGACGCCACGCTGCGCCGCACGGCGAGCTGCCAGCGGATTGAACCCGACACATTCACGTTGGGAGTACCCGGGGAAAGGAAGAAAAGAAGAGATACAAACAAACAATCCAAAAAACAGAAAAGGTTTCATAGGACAGATAGTATCAAAACGTTAAAGGAACACACTACAGTCTGAGCTCTGGGCAGAGCGGGGCCGCTCCCTATTCCCGCGGGTCCTTCCGGCATCCATCAGGGTTTCCGTTTTCGGCTTACGGGCATCGACACAACACGGCAACCTCAGCCCCAGTCTCTCGGAACCAGCTTCAGTCGTTTGTCTCCGGGTCTGTCTGAGCCATGTAAGCATCCAGCTCGGCGTCGAGGTGTCCTTTCGTTTTAGACATGTAGGCGTCCAACTGGTTGTCCAGCTGCTCCTTGGTCAACGCAGGCCGCGCCGATCCTCTTCCTCGTCCCCGTCCTCTGCCGCGACCTCCGAAGCCCCCTCGGCCCCGGCCCGCCATGCCACGACCTTGCAGTGAGACAAGATGACGGTTACGCACCCCACCAGAGCCAGCCTGGGGGTCTGGCAGAGCCACTGCCTCTCCACCACCAAGTCCCGCAGCGTCACCGCCGCAGCCACCCCTCAGCCTGCCTCCAGCCCCCGCACAACGTCGGGTTCTGCCGCGCTGCGTCAGCTCCCCGCGCCGCTTCCGTCTCGGTGCAGAAGCCCAGGCAGCCATCCGATCCGCGCCGCAGCGCTACGCCCTTCGCTCCCGTCTCCCTGCCGTGCTCCAGTCCCACCGACGCGCCGCACGCGCCTCTCCCGTGGAGCCTCCCCCGAGATCCTGGGACGGGCTGAAGCTTTGGGCAGCGCCATCATCACTTACAAGCGAATTTTTCCTACGGGGAAGTGCTTCAAACGGAGAGGTTTTCAGACTACTTCACAAGTAGGATACGCAAGAGCCCGCATCGATCAGTGTGTGTTTGTCAGGCTAAAGCTACAAGCCAAAGCTGTCAGGAGACGGGCAGCTTCCCGATAACTGTCTGCTCCGACTCCTACAAACCCTGGGCCCATCCCAAAGTAACATGAGAGCGCGTCTGGCTGGCGTTCCAACCAAACATCTGTCTGCACCATTAACAACCCTACCATCAACAGCTGTCTCCTGTATTTCCTCTTGCACTCCCGCTCTGATTTGTTGTTGGAAACACCAGAGTTCATTTACCCAAGACTCGATTCAGCTTCAGACTTGTGGCAGGGGCTCAGGCTCTCTTCCGTTCAAGTTTTCCCTTCACTAATTATTCTAAGAGTCTCTCGGTTTACAGAGGCTCTGCATCACTTCCTTCTCAAGTGCGAGGAGACAGCGCAGTCTTCCTCAACAGCCCGGACAACTTCGCTGACAGCCCCCAGAACCCTTCTAGCGACACTGACACAGCCGAGGCCCTTGGCGAGGCGTAAGGCCTGGCACAGCGTTTCATGGAAGGAAGCCTTCATTTAGCACTACGCTGTGCACAAGTTCGAGACTAGAGAGGGTTTGTGGCTGCATGTACTTCCACATGCTAGCTTTAAACACAAAAAAGAATTAAAGAATTATCCAGCAGCGATGTGTCGCTCCCGAAGTCTGTGTGCACTCACCTCTGCCACCAAGCCCTCCGCGGCCCATGGCGCCTCTGCCCAGACCACCCCGTCCAGGGCCGCCGCGACCTCGAATGCCACCTCTTCTCAGGCCCATCCTGGGGGACATCCCTCGTCCTCCACGAAGCAGGCTCTGACCTTCAACAGAGAAAGGGAATTCAAACCAGAAAGAAATGTTCAGACCGAGCAACACAACCAGAGTCACGCCGTCAAACAGACCGCGCTGCCGACGTGTGAGCAGCCCCGGTGCTGACCTCTGAGTGGGATTCCTCCTCTCAGCAGAGCTCTCGCTCCCCGGCCACCACGCATGGCTCCTCGGGGCAAGCCTCTCTGCCCCATGGACAGTCCTCTTCCTCCCATGGCTCCGCGAGCAAGGGCTCCCACCGGCCGGCCTAATCGTGCCTGAATGTTACTTTTACCGAGGCGTTGCTTTAAGCTCTTCTGGAATAAAAGATTTTTTAAGAAACAAGAAATTCATGTAGCAATCTCAGACGTGCAACACAAACAGCACAGCAGTTGCCCACCAAGGAAAGTGGTGTGCTGGTTTTTTTTAAAAAAATAAACAGAGGGTCACCAGCTCTCTTCAATATATAATCAAGCTTCAAAAGACGACAATCCATTCTGCTCTGGGAGGGGTAATTTGTGCAGGTTAAACAGAGAACAGAGACCTTTATGGGAAGCAAGTGTTTGTACAGAGAAGAAAGCTTGCAGGTTTGAAAAGAAATATTTTTCTCCCATTTTTAGCAGCGCTGCTCTGTCCAAACCAGACACTTAAACCACCAGGCAGCAACAGAACAGTCATCTTTGTGTATCTGGCTTTAGAAGTGGGTTTTTTGGTTGTGCTTCCCCCCCCCCACCTCATGTCATGCACGCTCAGCCACCAGACTCCACTTCGCAGACAGAGCTGGCTTCCCTGGGGACAGCTGCAGCGTCTCCTGCCCTCAAATGCCAACACCAGAAGTGCTGCAGCGATGGCTCAACCGCTCACGGAGCAGCAGCTGAACTGCCAGTTTACATTCCAGTATTGTTAACACACACTGGTACCAACTTGGTCTCCACAGAGCAGGCTACAGCTTCTGCAGGCACTGCCGAACCCTACAAGGAGCTAAGAAGCAACAGCAGGAACCTTCACTCTTGTCTTAAGAGCAAGAGCTCTCAGCCCTGAAGTAAGGTGCTGGAAGCAGGCCTAAACGCTGTACTTTATTACAGGTTCCAACAGTTGCTTAAATTTATTGCTTGTCAGCTTCACAGGTCTACCCGACCTAAACCTGTGGCCAGCTGAATTCGTTCCTCTAAGATCAGTCTCTTCTGTAGCTGCAGTAACATTTAAAGTTTTGCTGCCCCAGAGTTTAGACAGTCATGAACTTTTCCAACAGCTGTAGCAGTCTAAAATGTCAGCCTCTCCCTTCTGCCCAGCCTCCCTGGCAGAAAAGAATGAGAAAGCACGTGTATACTCCACATCCAACTACTCGTTTATGTCACTTACCACCAGAGTTTAAGATAAGCTGCTGGACTTTGCACTGAAACAGCCCAAGGGTGCTCGCCCTTCTGCTCAACCTCAGAGCGGCAGCACCTTGGTCTGCTCCAGCTACTGAGTAAACGCACGTCTAGAACCAGAGTCAGTACAAATGTTTTTACATTAAAACAACCACAGGTTTACGTAATCTCTGCGCACTCAGATACAGAGGATGCAAAACACAAACCCATCAATCTAGCACAAGCAGCGCTCCGCAGGAGTTCAGGGAAGTCCCCTCTGAAGCACGGGTGACCCATCACTGGGATCAATGCTCCCCAGCACGTCTGGACAGAGCACGTCCAGAAGGATCGGAAAAGCTCCTGGTAAGACCAAGCACAGCGCTTGTGAAAATCCAATCACCACATCAACTTCCAGAGCAACCTGCAATCTCCAAAGAGCAACCCAACATAACCCAAGTTCCCTTCTGTGGCCCTCCCTTGGAGCCTTTAATTCCAGAAGACTGTGAAAGTACCCCTATGCCAAACACAAAAATCAAACAGGTTTAAGAGCTAAGCCCCAAGATTAGCTCTTCCCTGCTCCTCTGCTGCACCTTAACTCAGCAAGCAGAAACTTCATGCTTTCAACTCAGTTTCACTTACCACTTGTGAAATTCATAGCTTTTCAAACTTTTTTTTTTTTCCCCAAGCAGAAAGTAATCCAGGCTGCCATTTCCAGAGCTTCTGTTTACAAGCTCTGTACGGCTAACTGGCACCAGTCTGTGTTCACAACAGAAGTCTCAAGAGATCTTAAAAAGCAGCTGCGTTCCTGTTTATCAGAGAGTGAGCCCTGAATACGAGCATGTGTGGCAGGTTTAAGCATTCCAGCTATTTGGTGCAGCAGCTTCAGCTAAGAAATTTCCAGGGCTTTCTCCTTGTGTGCAAGATGACTACAGAATTAGTCAAATGTAATTCTGTACACTAAGTCATGCAGTGCCGCTATTTGAACTCACTGCACAGCAGTGAGGTGCTACCCCTCAGGCACTTCAATTTGTGCCCTACACGTACATTTTAAGCTGATCTTACCAGCCTTCCCATTAAAACATAAGTTTGAAAACTTGCAAAACCCCCTAGAGTCTGACAATGAGCAGACCCTAGACAAATAGCTCTTCTCCGTATGCTATTGAGGTTTCTGTCGTAGCGAGACTTCATCCCCTGCCGTTTCTGCAAGTCCAGAGTTATGGAGAAGCACACTGACGGCAGGAGAGAAACAAAAATCTAGCACATTTGCTCAAGTCTTCTGCTCTACCGAGAGAAGGCAATTTGAGGAACAACTCAGCACGGAAATGTGAACGATAGTGAGTCTTTACATAAGGAGCATGCAACACTATGCCTCAAACCCAGGCCCGCATTCTAGCATTCGCAAGCAACCCAAAAAATCAGCTTGTTCATCTGTTCCTCACAGCCAGTTCCTATCAAGGGAGCGCACAGAGGGCGGAGGTGGGGATGGGAGCAACCAGTCTCAACTGGGTAGCAAGGACTGGAAACAATCTGCAGCAATAGTAACTGCAACTAGATTGCGAGATGAAGCACTCGGCAGATCCAGAAAGCCAGAATGGGAGCATTTCTCTGAAAAAACAGAGAGGAGATATGAACAGCCAATACAAAAAAAAAAAAAAATCCAACTCAATCGTATTAACCAGGAAGTTACAAAGCATTACTTATTTGAAGCAAAAAGGGGGATTTTCTGCAAGTCCCTTCCAGGGCTCCCACTTCAAACTTTAAGGAGCATTTTTCAAATTCCACCGTGTCCTGAAAAGCCATCTGCTGCTGACAGGCAGCAACGGGCCGCCCCAGAATACGCCCCTTTCTCTCACCTGTTTGAGCTTCAAAGCAGCCTGGACAGAAGGTCTATTCTCCATCTGCTGGGCCAGTCTTCTGTTTCTGGCACTGGCTAGCTGCTGCTGCTGCTGCATGGTAGCCCGAATATTCACTGGCATCGGCTGTTTGTTCTTCAGCATGTTAGTAAAGCTTCAAGGTCGAATAAAACGGGTGTTTAAATAAAGCTTTATTACATACATTTATTGGCATTTCATGGTTCTCAAGACTGGATCTCCAGATCCCATGAACCTTATGCAAAGAGTGGTACTTAGGTCACGTCATATGTGATTACGTGTTCCTTGTTTTCCACAAGCGTGCAAGAACTGGAAACTCAGAAATGATGCTGTATATTAATTCAGAAGTGATAAAGCTTTAGGTTACTGATTTTAGAAATGGCAGAAGGAATGAAAACAAGCAATAAGCAGAGATGATCATGACAGATGGGAGAAGACACCACAGAAACAGAAAAGCAAACTGAAATCTGACTGCAAAAGCCAAGTTCACCCTCAAAGATCTGAGAAAACTGTTGAAAAACTCGATGCCAGAAGGCAGCTTTACAAAAGGCACTGCCCTGAGAACAGACCGGTGTGCCTCTGGCGCACCAGGGAACTGGTGCCGTAAGAAATGCCACCACCCAAGCGCGCTCACTTATAAAAAGTTCACTTGGCAATTTCTTCGGTGCACAATCTTCTGTCCTTAAGAGCTGGGTAGGAGCAGACCATACAGCAGAGCGGTAAGCCTCCTTAGCGGCAAGCCATCAGCTTTCTACTGTGTCCTGGGAGCTACACAAGACTGCAAAAGCAAACATTTACAGATGAGCAATGTGGACTGACCGAAATGAAAGAGGCCAGCAAGCCGTCCCTGCAGAGCACCTCACCACTCGTCTGCGCTGGGTAAGCTCCGAGCACCGGCTCGGGCGACGCTGCTGCTGCAGCACTTGCTAGGGCAGGAACTGCGTGCAAAGGGCTCCGGTTATCCCTGGCTCAACGATACTAACGCAGTTAATCCAGGAGCGATTAGTAAGGAAGTGAAACGTAACTGCAGAACCACAAAAGCTCAATGGCATGGGAAAACAGAAGAATACTCAACAGAAGAAAGAAAGAAATCAAGAAAAAGAGAGAGATGGAGATGAAGCAAAGCATTTGCCTCTTACAAGGCCCAAAACATTGTTAAGGGGCCTTCGGGCTTGTCCAGTGGCCTGCTGCATGCCTCTTACAGGCTGGACCACATGCACGTGTGTCTGCCTCGGACAAAGCAGCAAGCCTGCTGCAGCTTAGGTAACATGCTACCATGCTGCAGCGTTAACTATATAAATGTAAAAACATGTGGAAGAAAAAGGGAGGGTGCGAGGTTTCTCTCTTTTGTTATAACACATCCCACCATATTTATGTGTTGAACAGTTTAATATTAACTGCTATGGATAAATTTCTCCAAAACATTTGCCCTTTTAACCTTGCGTACCACATTTGTTGCAGCTTAAGACAGAGGTGCATAGCCATCTGCTTGTTTTAGTGAGGTTAAAAGAGGGCAGAAACCAGGTTGGTTTTTGGACACCGGACAGTGATAATTAAGTAAAAAAATTTCTTATGAGCTGAAGCTGCTGTTGGCTTCCTCACCGCTCGTTCAGAGACATCTTGGTGGTGCTCTTTAGCACAACCTTCGGTGCTGACTGTGCAGCCATCTTCAGATCAAGAGAATCTGCAAAACACGAGAACCAGATTGAACAAACAGCCTGGAGATCTTGTGCTTACTTGACTAAACATTAAAAAACCTGCACTCCTTTGGCGGAGAGAATCAAGAACGGGGCAGGTAACGGCTATTCTACTCACGTATTGCCACTGCCATGATACAGCAGGATTACTAAATCAGCACGTTATGCTAACTCATCCTTACCAAGAAGCTGCCTTTTCCGAAAGTGAAAATTTTACCATTGCCAGGAGTAATGCTATAAACGCACAGCCCGTCAGCAGTCAAGATGGAACCCAAATATCTTCCTTAATACAGCACCTAGTGATGCTGCCACACTTCCTAAGCTTTTAATATCAGCAACATGGAAACCCCCAGTTGTTTTAAACAGGCACATACCATATACTTGGCAATAAAATTCCAACGTCACTCCACAGAAGTCCCATATACTTCAAAAATATTTAGGTTCCATCCCCCCATTGCGGCTGCTACCACTTGGACGGAGATGAACTGTAAGGGAGCAGCCACTTCGGCTTTTTAATATCCAATACCCTGGCAGGCAGCTCACCCGCAGTCCTAACGCGGTTCTCCAACATGAGAGCCTGCCACACGCCCCTCGAAAGCGGCACAGGGATTTAAACCCAGCTGTTACTGATCTTTGGAGCACAGCTCAAGCCCGAGTGCTTTGGCGGTGATGAATACTACTAAAACATGCGAAGCTCAAACCCACTAACTATGCAGATCGATTTCTCTTTTTTTTTTGATAATCAGTATTAAATTAAACGCTTAAATGACTGCTGGAAAGTACTCACCCTCAAAATACCCTGACTAAAACGCTTCCTTTACAAGGTTTTACAGTCCATCAGCTAGAAATCGAGCTAACAGGCAGCCGCACTCCATTTTTTTAAATTAAAAGTGTTCTTAAAAAGCGTTTCTCCTCAACACCAACCGCAGCGCAGCTCGCAGAGGAAGCCCCGCTCCCAGAAAGCCGGACGGGGAGGAAGGCCAGGCCAGGCCAGGCTCGGGCCGCCGATCCAGCCCCGTCCGACAGCCGCCCTACGAGACCGGGGGGGGGAAAGCCCGGCCCTATGCGCGCAAAGCCCGGGCAGGGGCAAACACCGCACTCCCCCCCCTCAAAGGGCAACGATCAGCTCCCCCCGGCCTCCTGAGGGGACCCCCCGGCCTCCCTCCGCGCCCCCCTCGCAGCCCTGCGGCCAGGGCCCACCGCTCTCACCGAAGCAGACGGTCGCCAGGTCTCCGGTGGGGATGGCTGGCGGATGGCGCGGGGTGTGGGACCGGCTCCAGCGCCCTCCGCCCGCTCCCGCTGCACTCAAACACCCGCGACAAAATGGCGGCAGCACCCGCAGACACCCTTCCTCCTCCCACCGACCGCGCCGAGCCAGCCAAAATGGCGGCGGCGAGCAGGGCGCAGGCGCAGAGCTCAGACGTCACCACGCTCCCCCTATTGGGCGGGGCAGCCCTGACGCAGCCGTCGCTCCTTCGGCCATTGGCGCGCCGAGGCGGGGTGGGCGGGGCCGGGCTGTGGGCGGGAGGGGGGCGGATGAGGGCCCGGCGCGGGCTGGCCGCGCTCCAGCGGCGCCGGGCCCCGGGCCCCGGTCGCCCCCGCGATCGGCGTGAGCCCCGCGGCGGAGGCCGATCCCGCCGGGGCCGCCCGGTGGGGCCTGGCCTGGGCCGGGGTGGAGGCCTCGAAGGCCTGAGGAAGGCCTCAAGGGGCCTCCGGTCCCCCCGCGGCCGGGCCGGGCCGTGTCCGATGTGTCCCCGCTTTCTGCCGGGGCAGCCGCCGGTGTGGGGCGGGCTGAGGGCCCGGAGCGGTGCGCAGGGAGCACCGGGGCCGGCCCCAGCCCCGGCAGACGATGGCGCTGGCGGCTGCGCGCCGGGCCGGGCCGCAGCATGGCGGCTGCTGGCTGGAGGCCCGCTGGGCCAGCAGATAAGAACCGGTTCCTCCAGCCCCGCGGGGCTCGGTGCCCGCGCCTCGGGCAGGAGGGGCGGCGAGTCCCGGCCGGCGGCCGCCCCCCTCCCCGGACCCTCATCCCGCCACGGTCACACCCCCGTGCCCGGCACCCCGGCGCAGGCCGGGGTCACCCCCCAGCTGTGCCGTGCCCCGGGGTGATGCCAGGCTCCGGGGCAGGGCGGGGCGCAGGGTGCGATGGAGGAGCAGGAGCCGGGTGGGGACGGGGATGTCTCCAGGCGCTTGGGGTGACCCGGGGTGGCTCTTCCCCGTGACCCCATGGCTCGGGAGAGGGAAGGCTCCCTGATGTCCCCGGGGGCAGAAGGAGGGGGACGGGGCAGAAACCCCAGCCCTGGAAATGAAGGAGCTGCCAACACGCCTCCGGCTGGGTCCGTGCCTTTATTGTGGAGCTGGATCCCGGTGGGATCCCCCGGGCGTGCTGGGGAGCGGAGGGTGAGCTGGGGAGATGGTGAGGGGCTCTGCGTCTTGGGTGCTGCGGGGTGGGGACCGGCCTGGGTCAGGCGTTCTCCCAGAAGAAGGTGTTGCAGGCCACGGTGAGGGCGGCCACCAGGACCACGTACTCCTGGAAGTCCACCTCCCCGTCGCCGTTCTCATCCAGGTCCTGCATGATCTTCTCCACGGCACCCGCGTCCTTCTGGGTCTGTGTGTGTGGGGGGGGTGTGACAGGGTGAGCCCCGGGGCTCGGCAGCGAGCTGGGACGCTGCTGCCCCCGGGCGTGGAGGAAAGGGGGGACCCCCCAGCCCCCGCACCCCAGCACGGCTGGTCCCTACCTCCAGGAAGCAGCCCAGCTCGCTCTGCAGCAGCTCCTTCAGCTCCTTCTTGCTCAGCTTGTACTTGTCCCCCTCTTTGCCCGAGTAGTGGTGGAAGACGTTGATGAGCGTCTCCATCGCCCCTTCCAGCTGCGACGCCATGGCTCCGGCTGCGGGGAGGCACCCGCTGCGTTACAGGGTGGGGGGGAAGCCTCCAGCCCCCCCCCCCCCCCCCCATGAGGGGCAGCCCCCAAATCGCAGCCACCCCCTGCGCCATTGCTCTCTGGGGAGCGTTGCGTGCCGTGGGCCTCTGGTCCAAACGCTTGGCAGAGAGCCGGCAGCGGGGCTGCGGGGGGCTTTGGGGCACCCCGGCACTGGATGGGGTGCTGCTGCGGGAGGGGGTCCCGGCCCCCTGCCCCCTCGCAGGGCACCCGCATCCCGGCCGGGCCGTGCGCTCACCTGAGCTCCCCGCCGTGCTGCCCGCCCGCCGCTCCGGTGTGCCGCGCTGGGCCGCCCGGGGATGTTAAATAAGCTCCAAGCCCCCTCCCTCCGGGAGGATCCGATACCGGGGCTGGACAGCCCGGCTGGCACCGCCGGGCCACCCCGTGCCACCGTCACAGGGGCCGGGGTGCGGGGAGCCCGATCTGGCACAGCCACGCTGCCCCGCTCCGGCTCGGGGATGCCGTGGAGGAGCCTTCCCAGCCCCACTGGTGCTCACGGCGTGGCGGTGGGCTGGGGAGGGGTGGGCAGCGATGGTCAGAGTCGCTCTGGGGGGCTCTGTGGCCTTCCCCGGGCTAAAGCTCGGGGGTCCCTTGCCACCGCCGTGGCTGGAGCTGCCCCCATGGGGCACGGGGATGTGTGGGGTGGGCCCTGGGTCGGATCCTGTGCCGGGCCCCTGCTCTGCTCGCAACCGTGGCCCCCGCGGCACCGCGGCGCCCAGGGTCTGACCCTGCGGCGTCACCGGCTCGGCGCCCGCCGGCATCCCCCATCTGTCAGCACCGCGGGGCCGTGCCGGATCCATCCCCAGCCCTCCTCCCCTGGGCTGATAAGGCGCGGGTATCCGGTGTCCTCGGCCTCGCAACGGGAGCCAGCCGGGGCCGGGGGGGTCCGGGGGGGCCTATCGGGTGACTCCGCTCCAGCCCCCCGGGGCCGCCTGCTCCCCGCGCACAGAAAGGCCTCTTGTCAAATTAAAAAAAAAGCCCCACAATCCCAGGCCGGAGGTTGCTCCAGCAACGCCTCGGCCAAGAAACCGGATTCCCGAGCTGGCATCGCCGATGCTGATAATCCCGGCCCCGCTGCGGCTCTCGTTACGGCCCCGCAGCCGGAGCAGCGTGGGGCCGAGCCCGCCGCGGCTTCGCCATCCCCGGTGCTGAGCCCCCCGACTCAGGCGGGCACCGTCGTCCCCTCCTTTTTGGGATCCCCCCGCCAAGGGTGCAGGGGGGCTGCCGGGAGCTGCCGGCGTGGTGGCTTTTCGCAAGAGCCGGGTGGTGCCGGGCTCTTTATCCCGGATTCCAGTCCTAATTTGGGGCTAATTATATCCTGCTCCCTCCGCTTCCATCTCCCGCACTTCCTGTCCCCGCGGTTGGGAATCGTCGCGACTGCGCAGCACCCCCCTGCCTGGGGACCCCAAAACCCCCCTGCCACCCGGTCCCCCGACCCCGTGGGGTGCGGTGCAGCGTCTTGGGGGCCCAGCCCCTGTCCTGCGCCTGGGGCCGCGGAGGTGGCTGCGGAGGGGGGCTCTGGCTGGAGGTGGGGGTCCCAAATGGAAGTGGGGGTCCCCGATGGAGGCTCAGGAGCTGCTTCCCAGTGGGACACAGCTCCCGTTTTTGGGGAGGGGGGGCCTGGGGCTGGTAAGCATCCAAAGCCAGGGGACAGGGGGACACGGGAAGGGACCCCGGTGGCACTCACTCGGCGGCGTCTGCGCGGGGGCTGGCGGCGGCGCAGCCCCTGTGCCCCCGTCCCCGGTGCGGCTCAGCAGCGGGCAGGATCGGCCGCCCCTTCCGGGAAAGCCTGGCCCCGGGGCCGTGTCGCCTGCCCAGCTGGGCAGCAGCTGCCCGTGACGGGAACAGGCATCGCCACCCAGTCCTGGGCTTAAAAATAACCCGACCCCGGTCCCTGCAGTGGGCACGGAGCTGGCGCTGCCGTGCCCCGGGCACCGGCACAGCCGACGTGTCCAACAGCCCGGCTGTGCCGAGCTCCCCAAGGGCTCCGAGGGGCTGTGCCCTGCTCCTGTTAAAGCCCAAACCTCCCCGGAGATCAGGATTTGGCCAGGCATTCCCGAGAGATGGAACTGGCCGGAGTCAGCTGCCCAGGGGTGAACCCTGGGTGCCGGAGGGCTCGGCCCTGGGTGCCACGGCCCCGCTCGCTGCCGCTGCGGTGCCGGCCGTGGGGAGAGCACGCCTGGCGTGTCCACGCTGGCAGATCCCCAGGACAAGCTCTTACCAAACTGGGAGCAGTGAGGGACATGCCAGGAGGTTTACATGCAGCTTGGAACAGGTTTCAGCCACTGCGACTCCCCATGCTCCACTCCGACCCAGTTAAACCAGTTGCTCCAGTTGCCGGTACTGGGGCTGGGCCGATCTTGTCTCTCCATCCCATTGCTGGAGCATGGAAGAGGATTCCCCGTCGCTGGGATTTGGAGGAGGAGCTGCCGGGCGCCCGCCGTGCGAGGGCTGGGGGCATTGCGATGGCACTGGGCGCCCGGTTGCGCAGCCTCGGGTGACCACGCTCCCCTCCGGCGAGCCCGGCCGGGCGCGGTGGGCTGGCGGGGGCCACTGCCGGGCCGGCACACGTGGTGGCCGCAGCGACTGTCCCTGGTAGAGCCACGAGAGGTTGGGGACAACACCAGGACACGGCAGTGGGCACCGACCCCCTGCGACGCACCGGCACCCCGAGCTCTCGCGCCGGCGCACGGGGTCCTGCGATGCTCTGCCACCTCCCCGCAGCGCCGGCGTCCCCGGGGCCGGGTCACAGCTCCCTGTCCGCGGGGATGGCCCCGAGCAGGAATCCCGGGCTGGACGGGGAGGTGCCGTTTCTCCTGCCACCTGTGATTTGGCCGCATCCTGTCGCGGGCCCGCTGCAGTGCCTGCTGCCTCCTCGCCCCGTCCCGGCACCCCGAATTCCAGGGGCGGCGAGTCACGGGCCCGCCTGGCTCTCGAGGCCGGTGATTCACCCCGAACCTGTCCCTGTCCCTGCCGAGCGTGACGCGCTCCAGTGGTTTCCCAAGAGACGATCTCGGTCCCCTGACGTGGGGCTCGGCGGAAGTCCCGTCCCCGTCCCCCCGTCACCCCGGGGAGGGAGCCGTGCCGGATGGGGCTGCAGGAAGCCAATTCCTCCCCTGTGAGCTGGTGTGATGGGTGTGGGGTGGGGACCGGGCTCCCCAGTGCCGGCCGGAGCCTCCTCATCCCCGCGAAGAGGTGGAGTGAGTGTGTCAGGGCTCAGCAGAAGCCGGGCTGGTGACGGTGGCATTGCGCCGGGGACCTCCCTGCTCCGGGTCCCCAAAACACCGCTGATGGGGGGTCCCTGGGCTGTGCTGGGATCCCTGGGACCCCACTGCCATGTGCTGTCCCGAGGGGGCTGCTCGCCCCCGCCTCGCTCCCTGCCATGCTGGTGTCACGCTGCCGTGGGGACGCCGGGACACAGCCCCATGGCGCGTGGGGATGGGTTGGGTCGCGATCGGGGACATCCCTGCCGTGGTCCGGGCAGAGACGGTCCCCAGCGTCACCCCGATCCCGTGCCACCGCCCGCGGAGGCCCCACCGCCGCTCCCCGGGGCTGTGCCGGGGGCACCACGCGGGGTTTGTTCGGGGCCGAGGCGCGGTGCCAGGGCGCGGGATGGGGCTCGGGGGCCCCACGGGAACGGCGGTGCCGTGGCGCGGAGCTGCTCGGTCTCCCGGGTGGAAACCTGCCAGGGCTGCCATGTTATAAATACACGCTGATTAAAGGGGAGTGCTTGGGCAGTTCCAACCCCCTAATTAATTGGATTAATTAATTTCTACAAAGGCCACTATTAATAGGGATGATGTCAGCAGGCGGCTGAGTCACAACTCTCACTCGGTGCGGGTAGAGCCCAGCCCTGGGTCCGCAGCGCTGCTGGATCATGGACTGGGACGAGCCCCTGCATCCCTGCGGGGATGCTTTCGGGGGTGAGACCTGCCCTGCACCTCCAAAAAGATCCGGGTGATGCTCGAGCCCCACGGGATGCTCCAGCCCAGTGGGTGCTGGAGCAAACCTACTCTGTCCTCCGGCATCGCTCCCCACTGCCCCGTGGTCCCACCCTGCTCCCCACCGGAGCATCCCCACGGCCGCAGAGCCCAGGCGGTGCCGCGGATGCCGGGGCAGATCTGCACCAGCGAGGCCGAGCGCAGGATTTGGTCCGTTGCCCGCACGGGAAGGGAGGAGAGGAGGACGTCTGCACGCTCGGGCGGTGTCTGTGCGTCCGTCCGGCTGCAACAGGAAACCCAACACCGTGGCACAGGGGACAAAGTGCTGCGCTCTCCCCTCCTGCGACGCGGGGTACGAAACCTCCCGGGGGGCCGGGACCTGCCCGCAGCTCTCTGCCCGCGGGCGAGGGGGGTAAGTAGGGAACTGCTGCCCGCAGCGCCGGCCCCACCCCGGCCACTGCCTCTCCAGCGCTCGCGGGGTGAGAGCAGCGCTGGGGACCCCCGCCGTCCCCCTGTCCCGGCTGCCTCCGTGGCATTTTGCCACGCTGCTCCGGATGGCAGCGGTGTCACCGAACGGCTCTGCTCCCCCTCCTCGCGCCGGCCGGGGAGGGTCCGGTCGAAGCGCTTGGTCCCCAGGGAGCAGTGGGGCAGCCCCCAGCCCCGGGGCCCTGCTCAGCCCTGCAGAGCTGAGACCTTGCAGACTCACTGCACCCTGGGCTGGAGAAGGGGAGAGGGTCCCCTTCTCCCGATGCACCCCGGGCATCACCTCCCCGGGACACCCCTCTGCCTCCGACCTCCTCTCAGCTCCTCTCCCTGCAGCCCCAGGTCGCTGCCGTGCCCCGGCACCATGGCCACGGGCGAGCTGACCGAGCTGGAGACGGCCATCGAGAAGATCGTCACCGTCTTCTTCACCTACGCGGGGAAGGAGGGCAAGAAGGGCACGCTGACGGCCAGCGAGTTCAAGGAGCTGGTCCAGCTCCAGCTGCCGAACCTGATGAAGGTGAGGCGAGGGGCAGCACGTGTGGGGCGGCTGGATCCCCGTGGGTCCCCCCGAGCTGGGGGGCTGCTCCCCATACCCTGGGATTTGCAAGCAAGAGCGAGCGGCAGCCCCTGCTCCCCCCCATCCCCATCCCGCTTGCTGGGGACCGGGATGCGGCCGAGCGTCCCCTGTCCTCCCCGCAGGACGTCCCCTCCCTGGAGGAGAAGATGAGCGAGCTGGATGTGAACAACGACGAGGAGCTGAAATTCGGCGAGTACTGGCGGCTGATCGGGGAGCTGGCGAAGGCCATGCGGAGGGAGAAAGCGGGGAAGAAATGAGGGGGCTGGTGGGGAGACTTGGCCGACGTGGAGCTAATAAAAGAGGTTTCCCTGAGCCCAAGCATCGCTGCTGTTCTGAGTGGGGGGGGGTCCCAGTTTGGGCAGCCCATCTTGTCCCCTGCCTGCGTCTGGGGACCAGCCCAGCACCACGAGCGGTGGGTCGGGGCTCGCGCTGCGCTGGGGCGGCTGCTGCGGGGAACCCGTGATGGCTGGGGCCGTTCCCAAATCGCCTTTGCGTTGGTCTGGCTTGCAGGGTGCCACCCTGCACCCCACAAACGCCTTCCTGCCGGGCTGTGGGGTGGCTTAGTGCCACCCCGATGGGTGGCAGGGATGTGGCTGGGACTGGGGTGTAGCTCAGGAGCATCTCCAGGAGTGACGCCATGGTGGCCACCACCTAAGTGGCATCAATGCCCATCCTCTCTGTGGTCTTGGGTGGCACAGAATCACAGAATCCCAGCATGGTCGGGGTTGGAAGGGGCCTCTGTGGGTCACCCAACCCAACCCCCTGCCCAAGCAGGGTCACCCAGAGCAGGCTGCACAGCACCGCGGCCAGGGGGGTTGGAATATTTCCAGAGAAGGAGACTCCACAGCCTCCCTGGGCAGCCTGGGCCAGGGCTCCATCACCCTCAGAGGGAAGAAGTTCTTCCTCATGCACGGGGGGACACATCCACTGGCACAGCGTATCCCTTGCTCACCATCCCTAACCAAGCTCCCATCCCCAGCGTTCAGCTCCAAAATCCCGGCGCTGCTGGGAAATGGTGAAATCCCCGCCGTGGGGTGAGCCGCCCCCGAGCCGGCCGGGGCCCGGTGCCCAGGCGGCCGTTC
Organism: Opisthocomus hoazin; assembly: GCF_030867145.1. Lineage (NCBI taxonomy): Eukaryota > Metazoa > Chordata > Aves > Opisthocomiformes > Opisthocomidae > Opisthocomus > Opisthocomus hoazin. The sequence goes on from NC_134443.1 coordinate 2,860,159, forward strand.
CCACGCGGTGCCGCGCGGCTGTGCCGTGCCGGGATGGATGGGGAGCCATCAGTGTGGCCGGGGAGGAGGCGTTTCCCGGCCCCACGCTGGCCCTGGGCCAGGCTCCGGAATGAGACGCCTTGCACCACACCGCAGCCGTCGGAGCTCCCACTCACACCTCCCCGCCGTATAAAACCCCGGCACGCCGCAGCCCGCCCAGACCCAGGAGAGCCCGTGGAGCAGGTAAGTGGCCCATCTGCCACTGTGGGATGGGGGTCCGTGCCCGGGGGGGGTCCCGCCACCCCTCCTGCTTCCACACTCGGCTCTGCCAAGACTTGCTCCTGGAGCAGGGGTGCTTCTACTGCTGGGACATGTCCCGGCAGCTCACCGCATCCCAGGGCTCCTTCCTCACCCTGTGCTCGGTCCCGGCACCGAAGGAGGGGAAACTTCCCCTCAAGCCGAGAGCTGAGCCTGGCTTTCTTCCCTCGCCAGCTCCCCGAGACCCCATCGGAGAGGACAGCCCCACCACTGCTGCCACCGAGGACCTACAGACCCGGCGAGGAGCAGCATGGGCCAGTGCAACTGCCGCAAGAAGCGCAAGGTCCATGAGCAACGCCGCGGCACTGGGATGGCCGGGACCCCGGCGGGGTGCGGGGTGAAGGGGTGACCCCACACGGCCCCGTCCCTCGGAGCACAGCCCTGGGGACAGGGTGATTCCAAGCAGCACGACCGGGCCAGCCCCATCCTGGAGCCAGACTCCAGAGGAGGAGCTCGGGGGCTGTTTCGGGATTCGGCGATGCTGCCCCGGCGCTGGGCAGGGGAACCTGGTGCTGCAGGCTTGGAGCCGCTTGAAAGCTCGGGGAACCAGGCAGCTTTCTCCAGCTCCCACGGACTCACCTTCAGGAGCTGCACTCACTCCTTGCGACCTCTCCAAGGATGCCCAACGGGCAGAAAGTCTCCTGTTTTCCTCGGCTTTCAACCGGGAGGTGCCCACCCCCCGCCCCTTTGCACCTGCGGAGGATTTGGCCCCGGCCGGCTGAGCCGGGGCACGGGGCTGAGGCTCTGAAGGTTGCTGGGTTCTTCCTAATGGGCATCGCCTGATGTGGTTGAACAGTCTGTCAAGGGGAAACCGCGGATGCCGAGTGAATCACCGTCGTTTCCCTTCAAACGCAGCTTTGGCTCAGCACCAGTGGCCGGGGAGCCGGGCGCGTGGGTCGGGCTGGTCTCTGCCCCCCCACCTCACCAGGGAAGGGGTCTGCAGCCCTGACGGGGAGGGAGAGGGGCTTCTGCCGTTGCCAAGCCCCATCCCGGCGGGCGCCCGAGTCGTCCCGGGCACTGACTCATGCCGCCATCCTCCGCTTGTGCAAAGGAGAGGAAGAACCAGTCCGGACGGCCGCGGCGGCCCCCGCGCCGTGGGTGTAGCGCCTGGAGACGCCGGGGTGGCTGAGCCTCGCTGGCCCCGGGCAGGGAGAAGTCTGGGCAGGCAGAGACGGGGGGTGACATGCCTGTGGGGAGGGCTGTCGTGTCGAGGAGGAGGGGTATGGCAGCTGTCGGGGGGTGTTGCAGCCGGGCAGAGCCTGTATGGAGGGCTGCAACATCTGTACGGGGGGTTCTCACATCTGTACGGTGGGGGGTTGCGTCTGTAGGGAGTGGTGGCACATCTGTATGGAGTAGTCGCACATCTGTGTGGGGTCTCAGATCTGTAGAGTGGGGGTCTCTTGTCTGTAGAGTGGGGTCTTGCGTCTGTACGGAGGGGTATCACGTTGATAAGGAGGTTTATCACATCATGGCGGAGCGGTTGAGCAGCTGCAGGGAGCACTGGCACATCTGCTCGGGGTTGTCCCATTGACTCAGGGGCTTGTCCTGTCCATCCAGGGACGTCCCATCCCCCCGGGGAGGTGTCCCACCGGTGCTCACCCTCTCTCCCCCCCACGCAGGACTGCCAGGAGCTCACCGACGTGGAGCGGGCCATTGAGACCGTCATCAACCAGTTCCACTGCTACGCGGTGAAGGGGCAGAAGGAGTACCTGACGCCCAACGAGATGCAGGAGCTGGTGGTGCAGAAGCTGCCCCACCTGGGGAAGGTGAGGGCAGAGCCCGGGGGTGGGCACGAGGAGCTGGGGTGGGCACGAGCTCCCTGTGGGACCCCGCAGCCTCGTCACCCTGATGCTTTTTTCCATCCCCACTGCAGTGTGTTGGACCACTGGAAGAGAAGATCGAATGCATGGGAGACCCTGACGAGGCCAAGCTGGAGTTCGGAGAGTACTGGGACCTGATGGGCGACGCGGCCAAGGGCTGTCGGAGGAAGTAGAGGGTGGTGGGGGATGGGAAGGCGCCCGAGGCCTCAGGCTCTGCACCGAGAAGCGCGAGAGGCTGCTGGTCCCGGTGGGATGTGCCTGGAAAATGCAGCGTTGCTCCCGTTGGGGCTCGTCTCCTCCCTGTGTCCCCAGCCGGGGCAGAGGGATCCCCCTCCCCGGCTCCATCCCTGCCCTCTCTTGTCTCTCCTTCCTGTCAGGAAACCTCTCTTCCCATCCCCAGCTCCGGCCCACGCCGCGGCGGGAGGGAGGTGGCAAGGGGGTTCCTGGCCCTGACTCTGGAGCCGCCTTTCTCCGTCCTTTCCTCCAGAGCCTTCACCCCGGGGCTGTCCCACCTCTGGCCCCAAAACCCCTCCGGTTGCAGGTCCCCCAGCCCCGGAGCATCGCAGTGAGAGGGACTCGACTCCTTTCCCCCAAAAGCCCTTGGATGCGCGGGCTCGTCCCCCCAGCCCCATGCCCTGCCACTCCATGGGAGCCCCTTTGCCACTGCTCTGCCTCGTGCTTCGAGCACCTTCGGGGGCATCCCGGGCTCCGGGCTGGCCCCGACGCTGCTGTTCATGGCCTGGGCGTATTCCCTGCTCTTCTCTCGGTGCAGGAACCTCGGTGCCCTGTGCCTGGCCACGTTTTGGGGTGCTATGGCCAGGGTGTGCGGGCTGCGTGGAGCTCCCCCGCCTGCCCCTCTCCAGGGATGCTGGCCCCCAGCTGGCGGCTGGGCTCGGGGCTGGGACGGTGGCGGGTTGTTATCAGCTTCCGTCACTTGCAACCATTTTTGTATAAATTAATAAAGGAAAACACTGGAAAAAAAACACGGCCAGGATGGGGGTGACCTCGTTTGTCCTTTGTGGGAGAGGAAAAGTGGGGAACAGGGAGGGACGGGGCTGCAGCAGTCGTGGCTCTGAGCATCAGTCGCTGCTGGGCTGCACAGCCCCGCTGGCCCCAGTGCAGAGCACGAGGGTGCAAGGGGTGCTGTGGGCGTGCAAGGGGTGGCACGGGCGTGCAAGGGATGCTGCAGGCCTGCAAGGGGTGCTGCAAGTGTGCACGGTGCTGTGGGTGGGTGCGGTGCTGCGATGGTTGGGGTGCTGTGGGTGCGGGTGCGGGTGCTGTGGGTGTGCGTGGCACCGAGGGTGCGCACGGGGCTGTGCGTGTGCCCAGTTCCCGGGGTGGCTCGTGCCTGGTGGTCCCCATTGCGGGGACCCCACAAGCAGAGCCAGGGCTGTGTCTCCGGACCAGGCACCCCACAGGCTTTGGGTATGTGGCTCCACACTGGGCTGGAGGGAGCTCAGAGGAGACCCCGAAATCCTGGGCTCAGAAAGACCCGGGAGCGCTGGGGCCGGCAGCAGGATCCCACCTGTGCCTGGAGACCGTGGGATTTCTGAGTAATTACGACAAATTAGAAAACAGTAAATGCCACAAAGTGGTGGCTCGCTGGGATGGAGCAATTAGCTCAGGCACCGAACACGTGGAGGGGGAAGAAATGGGCTGGAGAGGGTGCAGGGTGCCTGCAGAGCCCGGTTATCCCACCTTTCCTCGGCCATCCAAGCCGTTCCTGCTGAGCTCCGTGTCCTGGAGGAGCCCGTGGGCAGCCCCAGAGTCACGATGGGGACGGGGACCCCAAAGAGGGAGAGGGGGTGGGCACCTCAGCAGCACCTGCATCACCTTGCCAGGCTCCGAGCTGCGGTGGAAAAAGATGAACAAAACCAAACAAAGCCCCAGAGAAACGTGATGAAACCCGAGGCCGGGCGAGGGTGGCGGGTCCTCGCGGGCCGGCGCGGCAGCACCGACACCGTGGCTCAGCCACAGGCCACCCTCTGTCTCCTCTCACCTTGGGGTGGATTTCACAATGAGAATGACTATTTATTGTTCCTGCCTTGGAAATAAATACGTGGAAATTAAGCAGAAAGGTGTGGTGTGCATTTAATTAGAGACAGGAAATGTGTCAAATGGTTGGGGTGATGGGGGGGAGAAAGGGGAGCCAGGGCTCCTGGATCCTCTTCCCAGGCTGGGAATGTGCCGTGGGAGTGGGGATCCCTGCGTCCTATTTCTGGTTTGGTGACCGGCTCCCCAGCGTGACAGTGTGCTGTCGGGAGGACGACAATTCCTGCGGCGTGAGCCACCCTCGATAAGTATCTGTTGTATCTGGAAAGTCCTCGGAGGTGGCAGGGACAGCTCAGCCCGCGCCGGGGCGGTCGGTGCCCCTCGGTGAGTCAGTGCCGACCACGTGGGCACGGCACCGCGCTGGTGGAAACGCCGAGAAACCCATCTGTCCGTGCCGGGGTGGCCGCTGCTTGCAGGAAGGAAGGTTCCAGGTTACCCATCATGGTGGCTCCAGGTTACCCGTCATGGTGGCTCCAGGTTACCCATCACGGTGGCTCCAAGTTACCCATCACAGTTGTTCCAGGTTACCCATCACGGCGGTCACCAAAGACCCCCAAAGCCGGGGCTCAGCGTCCCACCTCTGCAAAGGGTCCCATGGAGCTTGTCCATGAGAAGCCAAACTTCTCCCAGTCCTTCAGACTCGGAGCTGGTGGAGACCGGGGGAGAGACCAACCTCATCGGCGCGATCAGAATGGCTGGGAACTGCCTGGTGATAGGTTTGGATGGTACGTGGCTGCTCCGAGCACACGCACACACCCTGGATGCCTTGTAAAAATAAGGGCCTGGATGTGGTTGTGACATCTGCCAGGCACAGGAGGGTAATGAAAGCCCGTGATTCAGAGGTGAGCTGTTTGCCTGCAGGGTCGGGGAGGGATTCCCACCCTCCTGAGATGTTGCATCAACGACACTGGTGCATCTCGCCCGAGAATGGATTTGCTTCCTCCCAACCGAGATTAGGAAGGAGCCAGTGGAGAACTGGGATGACACACGTCGTTTTTTTTCCGGGACGGGAGTCCCGAAGGTCCTCCGAGCAGGTGGCTCCTGCCTGTAGCGTATCACCTCCTACTTTGCATCTTTAACTATGCACCTCCCAGTAATGGCTGTATCTAATCTTGGCATCAAATCGCTGCACCATGGCTCTGCTAGACATACAGGGGTACAATTTGCTGGGACGATTAATTAAAGATGTGACTTCACAAGCCCAGCTACCAGCTGAGAAGAGCCTTATCTGTCCCAGTGCGTCTAGAGATGGCTGAGAACTGGGTATGGCCCTGCTTGGGGCCCCACTTGTGCTTCCAGGACCACAGAGACCCGCACCAGCCCCTTTTACCCTTGAGAACAAGTGGTTTTGGTTCAAATAAACGATGTCCCCCACCTTGCCGGGCAGCTCCAGTGCCACACCGGACCCGGCTGGCTGGCCTTGCCGCTGGTGGGTGCGTGGGGGGGTTTGGAGCAGGGTGGGTGGCGGGGATGAGCTGCGGGACGGAGGAGCCAGGCTTTCGGCTGGTGCACGGCTGGATGCCGGAGGGTTGGCAAACCCTGCCACCAAGCTGGAGTTGCACCCTGCCTGGTAACCAGCACCGCTGGGAGCCCACCACCCCTCCCGGACAGTGGGGGTCTTTTGGGGTGGTCCCCAAACGCCTTCCATCACCCCACAGCCACGCACGGGAGCTGGAGCCCGCCGCGGGTCCCTGCTCGCGCCGACCCGTCTGGGTGTTGCAATCGCAGAGAGCCGTTTCCCAGGTAAGCCCCAGCCCGGGAACGCCCTGGGGACGTCAAGGAGGGGCGGGAGCCTCTTTAAAAGCCCGGCTGGGCCGGGTGCTATGGGTGCAAGGTGAGAAGAGAGCGGGCGTCATCGGCTCCCACCGCCCGTGCTGCCCAAATCGGCGACAGACAGACAGACACAGCGGGACCCCCGGACGGAGCCAGGTGAGCTCTGATCCGGGGACGGGAAAGTCGGCGTTGGGACCCTCGGGGTGAACGTTCCACCGTGAGCAGCCCCGGGACGTGTGGCGGCAGGTTGGGGGGTGGAAACCCCCGCGTGCGTGGGGCCGGGGTGGAGGGGACTTGCCAGATGCTGGGGGATGGGTGGTCTGTCACGGGGCTCAGCACCATCCATCGACCTCCACTGCCTATGGGGAGCCCGGCATGTGGGGTTGCCAGGGGGGTCTGGCCCTGGAAAAGGGGAATTTGCCCCCTGCTTTGTGTGCGGCGATGCTGGGGCTGGGGGCAGGGAGCACCGGGGCTGCGCCCGGCTGCGCGTCCTGGCTGAGGGCACTGGTGCTGGTGAGCATGTGAGGAAGAAGAGGGAGAGGTGAAAGAAGAGGGGGCACGGTGCCGACAAGAGCGGAGCATCCAGCAAGCCCCGTCCTGCCCACACCGCCTACCCGGCGCCCAGCCCTGCCGCAGCCGTGTCCCACCGCGGTGACAACGTCCCCGTGCCGCAGGCTGGCCCCGGAGACACGCGGTGTGGCCGGGACGCTGCCGACGGCGGGGCCGTGCGGGCTGCGCTGCTGCGGATGCGCTGGTGCCGTGAGTCAGCGGCGAAGCAGCAGCCGCGATGCCCCGAGGATGGGCTGGGTGCTGGTGGCAGGGGACCAGCGACACCGGCGTGGGGTCTGCGTGTGGGGACTCCAGCGGGGTCGAGCGTGCAGTGGGTGCTTTTGCCCAGGGGCTGCTAATTACCTTTTGTTGGCAATTAATGGCCCAGGATGAGGAAGGGCATGAGCCACAGGTCCCCAGTGAGCAACTCTGGTGGGAAGCCACCCTGGTGCTCAGCTCCCTGCAAACCGAGGACGGTCCCTGGTCCCGAGATGGGGTGGCCCTGGCTCGTGGCACAGCGAAGGCTCCTGCGGGGACAAGGAGGGCTCGGGAGGGCACCCGGCCGTGCCGAGGCACACAGGGACAAGCGTAAGAGCGCGGGGAGCCCAGGGCTGAGCCTCGTGTCTCTCGTCACCACGCTGATGTGCCGGCGTCCTCGGCCTGGGGCTGCTTTGGGGAGGATTAGTGCAAAGAGAGAGGGGATGTGAGCCAAGTTTGGGGCGTCGGGCAGGTCCTGCTGGCTCCCCGGGAGCAGCCGGGCTGCGGACACCCTCCTGGATGATGCCCCCGGCGTGGGGGACAGTGCTGGGCCACCCCTCTGGGCTCCACGCAAGCCTCTCTGTTGGCTTCCTCCAAGACCCACGCACCCACTGCTGCCGTGGCGGTCGGCGTTGCACCCAGGGCCGGTGTAAATCAGCATGGCTCCGATGAAATGATGGGGAGCAACACGCCCCGGCTCGCCCCTCTCCCTGCCACCGACGGGGCAGGAACGAGCCAAGGCCAAGGTGACGCAGTTTCCGTCCCTGCCTGCGTCCTGCCCAGGATGCGGACGCCGGACCCCGTGACGGGGACCATCCTGTTGGGTCCATCCATAGGAAGGAGCTTCCTGGCTTGGGGCAGCCTCGGGACCGTGGGGAAAGGAAGGGGACCCCGAACACCGAGCAGGCAGGATTAGACCCTGGGATACGGGGGACGCCATTTGCTGGGCTTGTGGGGGGCTCAGGCAGGTCCAGACCTGCCGCGCTGGGGTGTTCCCGGAGCCGTGAAGCAAGAGGAGGGCCGGCCGGTAATTCCTGCCCTCGTCCCGTCGCCGTGCGGCTCCCAGCCCCATTCCTCCCTAATGAGCCCTGGGAACCGGCGGCCCCGCGGCCCCAGCGCCATAATTGCTGCCCCGTCCCACGCGCGGGGGCGGCCGCCCCGGGGGGGCAGGTGGGGCAGGTGGCACGGAGGATTTTTGGGGTGATCCCGTAGGAGCAGCGATGTGGGGAGACGAGCACCCCGCGCGTGCCAGCTTTTTGCCTTTCCATGGAGGCTGCTTTCTGTCTGCCTGGGGGCTTGCGGTGACCCCAGGGCTGGCGGCGACGGAGACCCCCGTGCAAGCCCGGAGCGATGGCACCGTGAGCGTAGGCGGCACGCTGCCCGCCCTTCCACCCCCCGTCCTCGAGCACGGGCATGTGGAGGGTCCCACGACCCCCATCCCTGACCCCCCCTCCCTGCAGGTAGCGATGGCAGAATGCACGGAGCTGGAATGGGCCGTCCAGGTGCTGGTGAACAATTTTGACAAGTACTCGAGCCGCCGCTGCTGCTGCAAGAAGCCGCGGCGCATCAGCAAGAAGGAGTTCCGCAAGATGCTGAGCTGTGAGCTCAACCACATGCTGACGGTGAGGCCGGGGCGCGCGGGACCAGCTCCTCCCGCTTGCAAGGGGTCCCCCCCCACCCCGCACCCCGCTTTCCCCACCGTCCCGGTGTGAGCGGCTCCGCTCTCTCTCCCCCAGGACACCGGGAACCGTCGAGCGGCCGACAAGCTCATCTGCGACCTGGATGAGAACAAAGATGGCCGCATCAGCTTCGAGGAGTACTGGACCTTGATAGGCGGCATCGCCAGCCCCATCGCCCAGATCATCCGTCAGCAGGAGCAGAGCGTCAAGCACACCAAGTAGCCGCCTGCACCCGGACCCTCCGTGGGCTCAGCACCCCGGGCTCAGCCCCTGCTTCTCCACAGCTCCCCGCTTCTCGCCTCTCCCGCTGCCGAGCTCTGCCCCAAACCCCATCTTGCCCCGGGGCACCCCGGTCTCCCACGGCTTTGCCGACCGAGCCATGCCAGGGTGCGATCGTGGCGGGAAGACCCTGTGGGTGGGAGTTGGGGGGTGCGAGACCATCCACAGCCTTGGGGAACTCCTCCTTGCCCCATACCATGCCATCCCTGACCTTGTCCTCCTCCTCAAGCCCTGTCCTTGCTGGGCAAGAAGCAAAAGGAGAGGCTTCTCCTCACCTGGGACGCGAATTCTGTCCGTTCTCAGACCTCTAGGGCATGGCCCCACTGGCAGAAACCCCATCGTGACTGGGGCCCCCCTCTCCCTGTGGAACTCCCCCTCAAAGTCAGGGGTCTCCTTGGGAAAAGGGTGCCTTTCCCCCTGCCCACGCTGGTGACGGGTCCGCCCTGCCTGCGCTGCCTGGTGCTCCGGTCCCTCGGGCTCGGGGAGCGGCACGGTCCCGGCCGGGCGACACCGCCGCGGTTATTTATTGCAGCAATAAAGTTTGGAGGAGCAGCGGGTGACGCTGAGGCTCTGCCTTCCCGAGGGGCTGCCCCATGGCGTGCATGCACTGAGGGGACGCGGGGGGCCAAGGGAGGGGGTCTGCCCTGTTCCCCATCGCCCACGCCGTCGCGGGGGGCCCTGGGTGGGTGATAATACCCATCCCAGCCCTCTGGCCCCATAGGGATGGTCTCCCTGGGGCTGACCAAGCCACCACGAGGTGTCAGCAGACACCGTGGCCTCCCGGCACCCCACGGGCCCTGCAGGACCCCAAGATGTTGTCTGGGGCGTGGGGTGCGGCTGCTGCCGTCACAAGTCCCAGGAGACCCTCTCCATGTCCCCATCAGGGGTCCTGAGCCCCACATCCGAGCACCGCAATGACATGGCCAACCCAACCCCGGGGCGTCTCGGGGGACCCCCAATTCCCGGGCTGCATCTCAGCACGTTGCACGCCCCCAGCCTGGGATGGGGACGGGGCAAAGCTCGGTGGCCCCGCGTGTGCCGGGACACCCCAGTCCGCCAGGGCTTGGCGGGGAGCGGGGCTCGTGACGCCCGGTGACGCCCACGGCGCTGGCTGGCAGCCCAAGCTGGCAGCGCCTGCGCCCGCTGGGGATTTTCCACTGGGAGGGGACTTGGCCCCAGGCCCACCAGCATGGCGGCAGCCCCCCGCGACCCCCCACTCCAGCAGCAATGGGGATGTCAGCGCCTCGGAGCCGGGACCCCCACCCAATTCCAGCCAGCCCCCCCTCGCTGACCCTGCTGCTCCCCTCCCCGATGCGGGAGCATCGCTGGCTCCCGCCTGTCCCCCTGCCCACGCAGCCCACCTAGCCCTGCCCTGCAGCACCGGGGGTCCCGAGCAAACCGGGGGTCCCGAGCAAACCGGGGGTACCCCCGTAGGGGACAGGCAGCGGGGCAGGGCTGGGGCTGAGTCACGGCGGAGGAATCGCTCCCGGGTGAGGGCAGGGCTGGTGACTCACTCCGCTGTTTATGGGGTGAGCGGGGCTTGGCTGGGCGCTGCACCCAGCCGCTCGCGTGGGATCCCAGCCATCTGGCGGGATCCGGGGTAGAGTCTCGGGGTCTCTCTGGAAGGATCCCTCATGGTAAGGGGTAACCAGCCCCCAGCATCTCCTTTCTAGATGCAGAGCGACTGCAGTGCACGGAAACAGCTCAGCACGTCACAGAATAGTAGGGGTTGGAAGGGCCCTCTGTGGGTCACCCAGTCCAACCTTCCTGCCCAAGCAGGGTCACCTACAGCAGGCTGTAGAGGACCTTGTCCAGGGAGGTCTTGAATATCTCCAGAGAAGGAGACTCCACAGCCTCCCTGGGCAGCCTGGGCCAGGGCTCCGTCACCCTCAGAGGGAAGAAGTTCTTCCTCGGGTTCAGATGGAGCTTCCTCTGCTTCAGTTTGTGCCCATTGCCCCTTGTCCTGTCGCTGGGCACCACTGGAAAGAGCCTGGCCCCGTCCTCCTGACACCCCCCCTGCAGATATTGATTGGCATTTCTAAGGTCCCCTCTCAGCCTTCTCTTCTCCAGGCTGAACAAGCCCAGCTCCCCTTCCTCGTGCACGGACCCCGGCATCCGGGCTGGGGCTCGGAGCAGTCGCACCCTCTCTGTGCTGGTCACGTTATTTCCCACCCCGGAGCTGCTTGGAGCAAAAGTGGGTGCATGGGGAGCCCGGGGAGCACAGGAGGGGCTGCTGCAGCGCACAGGGGACCGGTGTGTCGGAGAGAACGTTGCATGGGCATCCGCGTGGGCAGGGGTGGTTTGTGTGCCCGTGGGCTCGGCAGCGGCACCGCTGGGTGCTCCTCCTGGAAAGCCCTGGGGCCATTCACACGGCACCGTAGGGCAAGCGGGGAGAGGGACGGTGGGACAGGGATGGGGGCTGCCAGGCTCTGCAGCTGGCCCCCGATTTGGGGAGCTCGAACCCGCGCTCCTGTCCTCGCGTCCCTGGTGGGGTCAGCTCTAGGCGCCCTGCGCCCGCTGCTAACCCAGCCCTGGCAGCAACACCAGCCTCGAGGTCCCGCACCGTGCGGGGTTTGAAGGATTTCAGAAAATGACCCAAACGTGTTCCCCCACGGTCTCTCCAGCCACCATGTCTCTGGGAGGAGGAAGACAGGCTGCTTCTGCAGTCACCAGAGACTGAAGGGTTGGCCATCTTGAGATGCTCAAGGCCAGGACACCTTGGGTTTCGCCAGATAACGATTTCTCCTGGCTCCCTCCTCCAAACCAAACAGGCTTTTGCGGATGGGTGGCAATGTAAAAATAACTGGGGATTTGCAGGGAAAAGCCAGGTGCCCACCCTGATTCTGGTGCTCCCCCAAGAACAGCCCTCCTCCAGGATGGCCACCAACCTGGAACAAGCCCTGGCCTCCAGCATTGCCACCTTCCACACATGACAAGTACCAGCTGAGCAAGGGCGAGCTGAAGGAGCTGCCCAGCTTCATGGAGCTGAGCATGGGGATACCCAGGACCGAGTCCCACCAGCCTCCTCATGTCTCTCCCCACCACTGGGGAAGATGTGGGGGTTAGGGAGGGGCTTTCTCCTCCCTGAAACAGGTTCCCCCTTCTGCTGAAACCACCCGTTGCGCTTGATGCCCACCTGTGCCATGGCTGACGAGTGCTGTCCTTGGCCCCGCTGATGCTCTGTGCCAGGAACAACTGGATGGGCGCAGCTTCTGGGTGCTGCTGAAGGACCTGGAGGAAAAGGACAACGTGATGGACCTCAAGGAGTTCATGGTCCTCCTGGGCTGCCTCTGTGTGTTCTGCAATGACTTGTGTGCTAAGGCTCCTGGCCCTGCCAGCCGGCATCTAGACCCAGCCCATAGCTCGAATAAAACTGCTGTCACCTCCCCAGCCCCGCTGTGGGACCTGTTCGTTTGCAGTGGGGTCACTGGGATGGGAGTGCTTGGGACCATCTGTCTCAGGGAGATCGCAGGCACCCAGAGAGCTGGTGGTGGTGGGGACAGCGCAGTGATGGAGCAGGGGGGGACGTGGACTGGTCACCAGCTTTCTCCTGGGAGCCCCAAGGGATGCTCCAGCCTTTCCCAGTCCCTGCGCCCATCCCTTGACTTGTGCCTTGGTCCCCAGTAGGACGGGTATCTCCTCCCGGCAGCACCCAAACCCACCCATCTCCCACTAATGGCATCACACAGCTCGTTAGGCAAAAATGAGGCGGGGGCGAAACTGCCTGCATGGAGCTGCTGGGAAAGCCTGGAGGCGAGGGGGCTGCGCGGGGCGTGCTGGGCAGTGCCACCCCGGCCAGGCTATAAATGCCACCGTGCTCCGGCTGCAGCACCCTGACTCCTCGCTGCTGCCCGATCCGTGCCGACCCCGGTGAGTCTCTGCTCCCCTTCCCCGTGCATCGCCCGTTGTGCAGCTTCGCTCTCCAGCTGCAACTCACCCAGCGGTCGCTGCACCCCAAAACACCTCCCCGAGAAGCACCGGGGCTGCAGCTGCCCCTTCGCAGCATCACAGACTGATCTGGGCAGGGTGGGGGGGGATCAGACCCCGGTTGCCACCCTGAGCTTGCCCTGACCCCATCCCTGGTGCTCTGCCCTCCGGGCACGCAGGGAGCCGGCGATGGCGTGTCCCCTGGAGCAGGCGCTGGCCGTGATCGTTGCCACCTTCCACAAGTACTCGGGGAAGGAAGGGGACAAGTACAAGCTCAGCAAAGCGGAGCTGAAGGAGCTGCTGAACAAGGAGCTGCCCATCTTCGGGAGCGTAAGTGGGGGCCCGTCCCTTTGCGTCCTTCAGAGGTGCCCCGGCACGAGCGGGAGCAAACCAGCCTCGCGTCTTTCCACGCGGCACAGCGGAAACCGGGGTGAGCTGAGGTGGTCTCCGAGTTTCCCCAAAGCACGCACGACGGATGCGGCCCGGGGGCGACGCGCTGAGACCTCCTGCTCCAGGGCAAGCTCTGGGGAGGAGGAGGGACAAGGGCAGGAGGACCAGAGAGCTGGAGCATGCTCAGACCGAAAGGAAACTTGGCTTTCTTACACCCACAGAAATATTTTGACTGGCAAAGAAAGTCCTGCTCCGATTTCAACTTTTTAACCCTTTTTTAACCCTCACTTCCCCTTCTGGCTTGTGGTTTAAATTGGGGGGAGAAATTTTTTTAGCCAAGCTTTTTCGTGACTGCAAGGTCTATTTGCTGTGGGCCACCTGCTTCAAAAAGCAAAGAGGAACCCCTCCTTCAAGGCAGGGAGATGGGCCCCCAGGCTTTTTACATCCTTCCTCGCAAGAAGCAGGGCTGGATGGGGAAGCACCTCGCTCCTCCGCGCGCCCCGAAACCGCTGACCCCCACCACGCTGTCCCCTCTTGCAGAAACAAATGGACGAAGCGGAGTTCAAGAGGCTCACGAACGACCTGGACCACGACAAGGACAGCGAGGTGGACTTTAAGGAGTACGTCTGCTTCCTGGCCTGCATCACCATGGCCTTCAACGAGTTCTTCAAGGACAGCCCCTCCAAGCAGCCCCGCAAAAAGTGACCCCCACCCCACCCCAGCATCACCGCGGGGCTTCCAATAAAAGCTTCTCCAAAGCCGGGCTGTGCGTCGGCAGGGTTTTGTGCGCCGCGGGTTAGGGAGCAGCCGGCTGACTCACGCCTTCCTCCACCTCCGTGGGATTTTCCACTGTGCAACTCAGCGCCCGGAGGCATTTTTTGGAAAGGGCTGAGCAAAACAGCTCAGCGCCGCCTCCGAGCGCTGGGACGTCTCCCCTGAACTCTTCTTGCTGGCTCAGGGAGGCTCGGCGCATGTTGAGCTCAAAACACATGAGCTTCCCCGAGTCCAGCTTGGCTCGTGGGTCGGCACAAGCTGCAGTGGGTTTGGAGAAGAGAGCTGCTCTGGAGGAACCAGGCTGCAAGACGCGAGGTCTGTGCAGAGCTCGAAAGCCAGAGCACGTCCCCAGTTCCTGCAGCACGGAGCTGTTTCTGAGCAGGCAGAGGAGACCCTTAGCCCCCTTGGGACACGGGCAAGCCCAGGCTAGGGGACTGCATCGGAGAAAGTCAACACAAGCCCCCCACATTTACCACAGAGCTGCAGATAAGTGGCCGCTCCCCGGTCACATCAACCTGCGCTACCGGCTGGGAAGCTTGGGGCTCACCCCCCTCCACCTCCCCATAGCCGCAGCGGCTCCCAGCAGGTCTGGGCTAGTTTGCAGCTGCTCCCCAGCAGCCCCAAAACCCCGGAGAAACAACTCCAGATGCAGAAAAAGCTCTTACAAAGCATCCATACCATTGCATGGTAGAGCAGAGCCCTGGCAGAGCCTGTCCCCAAGCCCTCAGGGCCTCCCAGCATCTCCCCAGCAGCTCCAGGCTTTGCTCTGCCCCTTCCCAGGGTCTTTATAAAGATCCCCCATGAGCTGCTGGCCCCTCCCAGTAATCAACACCAGTTTGCATTCGCTAACAGGGAGACGAGGCTCAGGCTTGGGGATTTCTTTTGCCAAAATGGTCCTTCAAGAAACCCCTGACCTGGGGAGCTGCCGTGCGGTGTTTGGGGAGGTTTCGCATCCCGCTGGGCGTCGGAGCAACCCGGGGCCAGCAGCAGGGGCTTCATCCCCTGTTTTTCTCGCTCCGGTCCCCGCAGCAGCGGGTGCCTTTGTCCCAAAGGGTCTCAGCCAGGCTTGGGGACACTCGGGCCACTTGTCAGCCCTCGCCCCACAGCAGGGGATTGCAGACTCTGGCTCCCAACTTTCCCTCTCAGCTCCCTGACACACGCCCAGGACATGCAGACACCAAAATAGTGCTCCGTTACACAACAGGGCGTCGTGACGCACTGCGCTCGCCGTTGGGGAAGAGAAATCGCTCGCAGTCGAGCTAAAACCAGAAAAAAAACCCCTCACCCAAACCCCAGCACGACAAAGCCACGGACAAACCCCGCTCGGGTTCGTGCGGCTCCAGATATCCCTGGGGATGCTGCCAAAACCACCGCGCGTGGCATCTCGCCCCGCACCGGCGTCGCCTGCCCGTGCCAGCAGCCGTGGGACGCGGTCCCCACCCCTTGTCCCTAGGGATTCTCCTCGACCAGGCGGTCCCCATCCAGCCCCGGGGGTTTATTTTGCTCTTTCTAACCCAAACCAGCCCCCTTGGCAGCGCAGGAGCAGGACGGTCCGGGGGGGCCTGGGCTGCTCCCAAAATTTCCGCTCCTCCTTCGCCAGCCGATGTCCGGATCGGCGCAGGGTCAGCCTTGGAGCCTTCCCACCCGGGTAGCGAGGGAGGTGTCCCAGGCGGGGCTATAAATGCCGTAGCCCGACGCCGGCTTGCCTCCCGCCCTGCCCCGTCCTCGGCTGTTTCATCTGAGCTGTCGGTAAGCTGATTTTTTCCTGCGGTGCTCTGTTCCCTCTTGCCTTTCTGGCCCTCCAGATGCCCTCCAGATGTTGCTGACAGCATGGCCGCCCCATCCCGCAGCGGGGTCCCCCTGCAGAGCTTCTCCCCCTGGGGCTGAACCCGAGGGTCCCGCTGCAGCGAGAGCTCCGAGGCTGCATTTCACCCCCGAGGGCTGGAAAAGCGCCTGTGCCCCTTCCCTGCCTGGCTGGGCAGGAGGGGGCTGCTGCCTCCCCCCACCTTCTCCCCATCGGTGTGGCTTTTTGAGAGGTTGCTCAGCACCGGTACTGGATGCCAACACCCAGCCCGGCTGCTCGTGGGAGGGTGAAAACAGGGAGGAATCCGTGGGGCCGGACACCGGAGCAGCCTGCGTGGGCTGGAGCACCGGGGGAGACCGTTGGCCCCTTGGCGTGGGGGTCCCCGGGGATGCCGAACTCTGCCCTCACCTGCTCGTGCTCTCGGTGCCTCCAGGCCGGCTGGCATCTGCCATGGCATCTCCGCTGGAGCAGGCGCTGGCAGTGATGGTCGCCACCTTCCACAAGTACTCGGGGAAGGAGGGGGACAAGTACAAGCTCAACAGGCAGGAGCTCAGGGAGATGCTCAGAGCGGAGCTGCCCAGCTTCAGCGTAAGTGTGGGGCAGGGGGGGTGCCATGTCCCGTGGGTGCTGCTGGGACTCCGGGACTGATGCAAACCCCTGTTTTAACCGGCTCTTTCCCCTGGGCAGGGACAAACCAGTGAGACCAGTTTACAGCAGCTCATGAACAGCCTGGACTACAACAGCGACAACGAGGTGGATTTCCAAGAGTACGCGACCTTCCTGGCCTGCATGTCCATGATGTGCAACGACTTCTTCCAGGACTACCCCGAGAAGATGCCGCGCAAGAAGTGAGCGCGGGGCACCGACGCCGGGCTGCATCGCCTCCCCCGCCGCCCTCCCGCTGTCTTCCTGGTGCTCGTTCAATAAAGGTTGCTTTAAAGTTTTCCGCGTGCTTTGCCGTGGGGGTTTCTCGCCCCAGGGACAGGGGTGCAGCCACGTTGAGGAAGACCCCCGTTTCCCTTCCACGTGTGCGTTGCGGGTACCGGATAACGAAGGAGAGCAAGGGCACTTCCGAGCTGGAGTTTGCTCTGCCGCGGCGTGGAAATTGTGTTCCCTGAGCCCTCGTAAACTGCTCGCGGGGCTGATCCCTGCCAGCCACGTTAGCGTGAGTCAGCGGCGCGCGCTGCCCGGCAGCTCCCTGCCCTGTAGCCCCAGTAACTGCTTCGCGGCCGTGCAAGGGAAAGCAGGAGCTTTCACAGGGATTAACTATTCCATCCGGCACCGGGACCGTGAACAACTCTTTTTTTAGCCGTAATTATTCAGCTCACACGGGGTCACCATCTGCCCCCCAACCTGCTGCTCCGTGGGGCAGGACCTGCTGCGTCGGGAAGTCACCCAGGAGCCCTGTCCCTCCCCCGCCCCACGCGAACCCTTGGGGAGCGGGGTTCCGGCTGCGTTCCTGCTCGAGGTGGGGTTGCGGCGCGCAGAGGAGTGGCTTCGCCCGTGCGCCCGGCCAGCCGGCATGGCGGGACCCGGCCCGCGGCTACAAATGCGAGGAGCTGCGAGGCCACAACCTTCCCTTCCCCTCCCCGGAGCCTGCCCTGCTCACATCTGTAAGGGTCCCTTTCCTCCCCCGATCCCCTTTTCCCCCCCGCTGAACATCTGTGGCCAACCTGGGCTTGCGTGCCGGGCTCCAGATGTGCAGCATGCCCCTTCCAGATGTGGATGTCCCCCGCCTCCACCCCACCGGGAGCTGGACCTTCATCAGTCAGCTCGGGGCTGCTCCCAGAGGCACCGGCAAGCGGAGATGCCACCAAGTCTTTGCTTCATCCAGGCCCAGCTTCCCCCCTCAGGATGCCCCCTCTGCCAGCCCCGGGGTCTGCGTGTGGACATGGCCTGGAGCTGCTTTTGGGCTGTACCCCGTGAGTCACCCTGCAGCTGCCGGCCCCAGCTGACGCAATGTACTCAGCCCAGTCTTGTTCAACTTCTTCATCAATGACCTGGATGAAGAGTTAGAGTGCACACTCAGCAAGTTTGCTGATGATACTAAACTGGGAGCAGTGGTGGACACACCGGCAGGCTGTGCTGCCATTCAGCGAGACCTGGACAGGCTGGAGAGCTGGGCAGAGAGGAACCTGGTGAGGTTCAACAAGGGCAAGGGCAGGGTCCTGCACCTGGGGAGGAACAACCCCAGGCACCAGTACAGGCTCGGGGTGGACCTGCTGGAGAGCAGCTCTGCGGAGAGGGACCTGGGTGTGCTGGGGGACGACAGGGTGACCACGAGCCAGCAGTGTGCCCTGGCTGCCAAGAAGGCCAATGGGATCCTGGGGTGCATCAAGAGGATTGCGGCCAGCAGGTCGAGGGAGGTTCTCCTCCCCCTCTGCTCTACTCTGGTGGGGCCCCATCTGCAGTCCTGTGTCCAGTGCTGGGCTCCCCAGTTCAAGAAAGATGAAGAGCTACTGGAGAGAGTCCAGTGGAGGGCTGCGAGGATGAGGAGGGGACTGGAGCATCTCTCCTCCGAGGAGAGGCTGAGGGAGCTGGGCTTGTTCAGCCTGGAGAAGAGAAGGCTGCGAGGGGACCTTAGAAATGCCGATCAATACCTGCAGGGGGGGGGTCAGGAGGACGGGGCCAGACTCTTTCCAGTGGTGCCCAGCGACAGGACAAGGGACAACGGGCACAAACTGAAGCAGAGGAAGGTCCAGCTGAACCCGAGGAAGAACTTCTTCCCTCTGAGGGTGACGGGGCCCTGGCCCAGGCTGCCCAGGGAGGCTGTGGAGTCTCCTTCTCTGGAGATATTCCAGCCGCCCTGGCCGCGGTGCTGTGCAGCCTGCTCTGGGTGACCCTGCTTGGGCAGGGGGTTGGACTGGGTGACCCACAGAGGGCCCTTCCAACCCCAACCATTCTGTGATTCTGTAATGCCCCGGGGTGACATGATGGTGGGATGCGGAGCAGCCCCCTGCCCGCTCAGAGACAGACCCTGGGGGCTGTGCTGAGCTGGGTCTGGAGGAGCTTTGCTCCCTCCTGCCCTGCTGGCACCAGGGCAAGCAGGAGGGTTGGAGAGCATCCCCCGGGATGGAGATGGAGCGATGCCCTGGGTGCTCTCACTCCCTGCTCCAAGGCTGCACCAGCTCCTGGTCGCTCCCCGAGATCCCCTCCATCCCCACGCTGCCCACAGCCATGGCATGGACTGGACCGGAGCCATAACCAAGACGAGGAAGTGAATTTCTAGGAGTGCGTCAGCTTCCTGGGGGCCCTGGCCGCGACCTGCGGCGATGCGTTGGAGGAATGCAAAACGTGGAGCTGGGCCAGCCGGTGGGGTGAGGGGTCCTGGGGGCCTGCCGTGAAGTTTTTTTCGAAGTTTCACATTCTAGAGTTTTGTTGCTGTGTTTCTGGTCATTTTAGAACCTTAAATAAATGAAAACCTCATGCATGGCACTGTTTATTCTCTTGCCGGGGGTGGGTGGAAGGGAGCTGGTGAGGGGCTGCACCCAGTGCTGGTGTCCCTGCAGACAGCTCCTGTTGGGTGCTGGCAATGCTCTGCCCATCCTTCTGCCCGAGACTCCGACGATGGTTGAACTTGATGATCTTAGAGGTCTTTTCCAACCCATGATTCTGTGATTCTATGACTCCCACCCAGGCACCGCACCCTCAGGTTTGCAAGGGCTGGTTTGCCAGGAGACTGGGGTTGAAGCTCATCCCCCTCCACCCCAAACGCAGGGCATAGGAGTTGTTCCATGAACCCCAGCTTCTGAGATCCAATGCTCACCTGAGCATCAATATTAGGGGGGGCAAAAGAAAATATCTATCAGTGAAACACCCAAGAATGCAAATCACAGAATCACAGAATGGTTGGGGTTGGCAGGGCCCTCTGTGGGTCACCCAGTCCAACCCCCTGCCCAAGCAGGGTCACCCAGAGCTGCACAGCACCGCGGCCAGGGCGGCTGGAATATCTCCAGAGAAGGAGACTCCACAGCCTCCCTTGGGCAGCCTGGGCCAGGGCTCCGTCACCCTCAGAGGGAAGAAGTTCTCCCTCGTCTTCATGTGGAGCTTCCTGTGCTCCAGTTTGTGCCCGTTGCCCATTGTCCTGTTGCTGGGCACCACTGGAAAGAGCCTGGCCCCGTCCTCCTGACCCCACCCCGCAGATATTGATCGGCATTTCGAAGGTCCCCTCGCAGCCTTCTCTTCTCCAGGCTGAACAAGCCCAGTGCCCTCAGCCTCTCCTCGTAGCAGAGATGCTCCAGGCCCCTCATCATCCTCGTAGCCCTCCCAGAGGCAGGTGAAAGGGACCTCCCTGCACGCCCTTTGCCCTTTTTGTGCCTGATCCATGACTACTTGAAGCTGGTGTGATGCCACTCGCAGGCATCCCAGCCTGCCTGCACCCATCCACACCCCTGTCACCGCCCTGCCACCGTGCCCTCGGGGCTGTACTGGCTCAGTCGCTGCAGCACCAGTACTCCCAGCCCCGTGGCTGCGTTTGGTCATGGGGCCGATGCCAACAGCTCACAGCGGCTCTTTCACCGGAGCGTGGGCTGCCACGGCGTGGCAGGGTACGTGCCCTGACCTCCCGGCGTGCGGGTACACGGCTTCCATGGCAGACTGGGCAGCAAACGGCAGCATATGAGCACCCACGGCGCATGCGCATCTCCTCCCACCTCCCCACATGGTACAGGCACATCCCTTCACACCTCCCCACGCGTGTCCCATCACGTCTCGCCGGTGGAACATCCGTGTCCCGCTGATCAGCCCTGCGTGACTCCCCTTCCCGGAGAGAACACGCCTGTCTCCCGCCATCACACAACCCGCCCCTTGGTTTCACTCTTACGCAATTTTAGCTTTTCCTGACACCGGTTCCTCATTCTCCTGGATTAGGAGGCTGGTGGGGAGAAGTTTCACCACCGCTGTCCTTCCCATCTCCCAGAAGCCTCGACGGCTAGCATGGGCTTTTTGCTGTGCCAGTCCCACCAAGCACAAACTTGGGGTGAAGCACTTGGGCATCCTCAGGCACAGACTCCTCGCCAGCCCCCCCAGACTGTCTTTGCCCCAAGACACGCAGGGTTTAGCAGCCAGTGCCAGGCACTTGGAGCACCATGGGGTCTCCCACAAAGAGCAGCATCCCCCCAACACCAGGAACAGGCAGTGATTACTAATACCCTTGGTTATCATCAGGCAGCAGTTATGGCTACCGGGAAGTGCCACCTCCCAAGACTGGCTGGCAGGTTTCCAGCACGCTGGTGCACCCGGATTTATAACATCTTTCTTGGCTCCCTGGCTAGCTGTTAAGAAATGATTCAGGAGGAATGCTGCTTGTGATTTTGGAGAGGTGACTGACGGGTGGGATGCATGGGCCATCCCCCAGCACCCGTGCAGCAGTGTTCTGGGCGCAGACACCACACCTCCAGCCAAATTCAACAGCATCAGGGCAGATACAGGAGTGATGAACCGCACCATCCGTTGGGAAAAAACAGCTTCACCCCACTGAGGATGCTCACCCAGCACCTTCCGTGTGATCTGGAAAAGTTCCTCTTCCATCATGTCTGCAAAGACCCCCAAACTCTGCAGGAATGTCCTGGCTCCTGGGAAAGTCCCTGCACCGTCACTGAGCTATGATGCTGGCTTCCTGCAAATGTCTCTTTTGGTGTTACCTTGTTTTGCCCTAACGAGTTTTGTGCGTCCCCTCCCTCGTTAACAGTGGGAGCAGCCAGTTCCTGGAGCCAAGGAAGAAATTGCCGCCTGGGCGTGCTGCGTAGCCTTGCACAATTCCTGGGGTTATTGCCCTGAAGGAAATTTTAGGGTGTCACAAATCGTAGCTAAGGGAGAGTATAAAAGAGACCTCACCTCCACCGTGCCTTCACTGCTCCTGCCCGCTCCTCTCCTCCCGTGCACCACTGTCTGCAGAAGTCAGCCCCAGAACTGCTCATAGGTAAGTAGGTCCTTGCCGAATGGTGGCTTCAGGCTCCATGCTGCTGAAATTGCCACTAGGATGAGTGAACCCAACCTTGCTGGGCAGCCAGAGGCTGGCTGGGGCTCCCGGAGGACAGGGGAGTCCTCTGATGGGGTTTAATGTTTTGCTGTCTGTCTCTTCCTAGAAAGATGAAAACCGACCTGGAACTCGCCTTGGAGTGCATCGTCAACGTCTACCATCAGTATGCCATGAAGAAACCCATAGATGACTACCTGAGCAAGACCGAGTTCTCGGACCTGCTGAAGGAGACCGCCCAGCCCTTCCTCCACAACACGCTGCCGGTAAGAGCCAAGCATGGCCAAGCTCTCCTAACACTGGCGAGAGCTTGCAGGAGTGGTGACCTCCTCGGGGCATGGGGGTGCCTGAGAGCCTCCCAAGGGGGAGGGAGGATTTTTCTAGGGTTTTCCTGAAACTGTGCAGTCCTTGCTGGGTGAGCCTCATGCCACAGCTGTGGGCTGACAGGGTGACCCTGAACCCCACTGTTCTTCAGGCTGACTCTTTCATGTTTGTCCTGCTGCAGCCTAAAACAACTGTTGATGACTACATAAGAAAGCTCTTCACCAAAGCAGACCACAACCGTGACGGTCGCCTGAAGTTCACCGAGTTCCTGACCACCCTGAGTCTCATAGTCATTGAAGCCCACAAGAGGTCCCACCAGGGTCACACGAGCCATGACCATGGCCAAGACCATGGTCACGATCACGGCAACTGAAGTGGTTGGTAGGGTGACTGTGCCCATGGGATTGTACTCCTCCAGCAGCATCATCCCTTCCTGTTGTCCACAAGCACAGACAAACCCGTATCCAAAGCTCTGTCATCTGTTTCTGCCCATGGCATTGAAATAAAATTTCTTTCTTGAAGCACAAAATGCATCTGTGTTATGTGTCCAGGGACGATGCGTTATGCACTCAGCCGATGGCTGGGGGGGGTTCAATGCAGGTTGCACCAGAGAAGCAGTGGGAAAGGGAAGGCGGCGTGGGGGGACCCTGCTCCCAGCAGAGCGGGGAGCCGGGCCAGCAGTGCTCTTGGGTCCCAACTGAGCAGCACAGGCTGTGTGGGCTCCCCGTTCTGAAGCACATCAGACCCTGGCACCCTCCCTGGTGCCTTGCCGAGGCTCGGTGGGTTCCCTGCACGGGGTGGTTGGCCCCAGCACCC
Organism: Opisthocomus hoazin; assembly: GCF_030867145.1. Taxonomy (NCBI): domain Eukaryota; kingdom Metazoa; phylum Chordata; class Aves; order Opisthocomiformes; family Opisthocomidae; genus Opisthocomus; species Opisthocomus hoazin. The sequence goes on from NC_134443.1 coordinate 2,882,878, forward strand.
TTCACCTCAGCAGACGGTGGGGTGCGTAGTACCCCTTCACACTCGTGGGGTTCCCAGGTAGGGGAGGCTGGTGGCTGCATAAGAGCATCCTCAGCCCCGGTTCTCCTGGCCCCTCTTTGCACCAGCTCCAAGACGTGTCAGGGGTGAAGCCCAGCTGCAGGCTGCTTCCCCAGGTGGCTACCGAGACCCAGCTCTGGAGCTGGGGTGCAGCACCCTGGAGGTGCGTGAAAATGCGTTTGCAATCTGCAAAGCAACCAGAGCTTATCTTGCAAACCCCGAGACAGCAAAGAACGAGGCTGGGGGGCTCTGGGGAAGCTGGTGTTAACTCTGCACCATAAAGGCAGATGTTTTTGTTAGAGTGGGCCAACAGCCCCCCAGGTCACAGCACATTTACAAGCCATTGTGGGCTCCTGGGGACTGGATACATGAGTGGAAAAGAGCTCCTGCATCTGCTGGTGATGGTGCACTGAGGGGCAGACCCTCAGGAGCATTCAACATTTCCAATGTCAGTTGAAACTAGAGGTCCGTCCCGTGTGAAACCGAGCCATGAAAGGAAGCATGGGGCTATCACGTGGTTACTCGCAGTCGATAACACAGGATCACTCTCTGGCTCCACAATTTTGATGTGGGGGAGCAGCCCTTGTCCCTCAGAGACAGATCTTCTTCACTTCCCTGCCAGGTTGTCACTTGGGTATCGCTCCCCTTGCAGAGCTGGGCTGCCTGCCCCGCAGGTTTTGGGGAGGGTGGCTGGGAAAGTCTGGAATTCAGAGCCCACGGGTCTGTCTGCGTGAGGACTACACAAGCACACGGGTCAAAAGCCAGCCTCTGCTGATGCTGTGCAAGGCCAGCTGAGGAACGAGGATGGAATTTCGGATTGTCACCCGTCTCTAAGGAGTAGAGCAGGAAACAAAAAAGCAACAAAGTGAGTCAGGGGTACCAGAATACAGCTCAGGCAACAGTTCTTGATACTGCTCCTGGGACGTGCAAGAAGCGTCCTCAAACAGGAAAGTTTACCCTTTTATTTTTTGTTCCTACCCTCTTCCTGGAATCTATTGTCTGATTTTTACTACATCTTATAGTCTCTTCATTCTTCTGGTACCTGTTCTGCTAACGCAAGAGAAGTGGCACAGAGGTGACTGTTGCAAAACACTTGCTAGTTAATGCTCCAGTCAGCAAAGACCCCGACCTCAGATTTTCTTCTTGTTTTATGCCTCCACAAGGTTTCTGGAGCAAGAGAAAAGGTCTTGTACAAGTGATGTGAAAATAGAAAGCAATGGAAAATACTCTGGAAAAGAATTCATTAAGAGGTGGATGTTGCCTTCATCTTTGCTAGTGTTCAACCAGTGAATGTTGTAGAAAACATAGAGATCACATTGAAAACCACTGAGGGACATGAGTCATTCATGTCTCTCTGAAACAGCCCATCTTTCTTCTACACCGGCATGAGAGCATGCAAAATTTTCAGCCCACTGCAAAACTTGCGGATTTTTGGCAAGTCCTGCCAAGGTGGACTTGCCCTTCACACTCACGTTGAGGTGTGATGGTACACACAGCGTTTTTGCCATTCTTAGCCCAGTGTGTGAGCAGCTCATCCCCATCAGCGGTCACGGTGGGGTGGAAGGACAGCATTTCCAAAGCTTGGTGGGTGCAACCAGGAACTATGTGTAGAGGTATGACACCGGGAGGGGTTCAGAAGTTCCCACCTTGCAATTTCCAGGTACGGGAAACTCAAGTTGTTGCTTGCAGCAGGTGTGTCACCGTCGCTGATGAAAGAGGACCTCAGACATGTATAAAAGGGCCATCCAGGCTCTTGGATCACTACAACAGACCGATCCTTCGAAAACCTTCCTTGGAGACGAGGGTAAGTGACACTGCAACGGTTCTTACTGGAAATAAGATGAGGGAGAAAGAATTTTGAATATGGCACTTCATGCTGTGGCTGTTTTGTTCCAGGGTAATGCTTTCTGCTTGGGACAGGGTAGGAGGCTGGTTTTGGCTACAACAATACAAGTATAAATTCATCGTATTTCTGTGTCATCTGTAGTCTGGGTGTAATTGTTTCCACTGGCAAGGAGGGAGCCCTTTGGGGTTGTCACCGGCATGATGGCATCCAGCAGAAAGCAGGGTCTCTGTGCTCAGTGACTGTGGTAAAAAGGGTTTGCAGCCCAAAGAGGCAAGGGAGATTCACAGAAAGAGGAAGCTGCAGAGAAGCCCGTACCTGAACTGTGCTCCCGTCCTCACTCATCCTTGCTGTCTGTGGCACAGTACAGATACACAGCCGCAGCCTCAAGGGTTTGTCTAACTTGCCTGGCAAATGCCTCCAGGTCCGTAAGAACAAGCCACTTCTTGGGTGAAGCTAAAATTAGAGGCGGTTGGGTGATGCTGTAAAACGATGATTTTCCTAAAACTACTTATTACCCGCTCAGCCCTGAGGAGCCACTGACTGCCCCTGGGCACACTCAGTGCTGCTGGCTTGCTCCTCAGCCCTAGCAAGATGTGGCTCCTGCTGCAGATCTTCTGCTAGGCTGGGGAGAATGCAATGCAAACCTCCCTTGGGGTGCCTGGGATGGGGGCCAAGAGCATGGCACAGGGTGCCTGACTTTTGATACACCTAATGGTCTTGAGGTTTCTCCAAACACTTTCGGCAGGTACTTCAAAAGCTCAGCCATGTCTGCAAGCACCCAGGCTGGAACCACCCTTCCCAAGCCTGCTTGTGGTTTCCCTGGAAACTGCACAATGGAGAAGGCCCTGAAAACCATTGTGGATGTCTACCACCGTTACAGCATCCGGGAGGGCAAGCCTGATTCACTGAACTTCAACGACTTCAACACGCTGCTGAAAGAGCAGGCACCAAACTTCCTGAAGGCTTGCGTGAGTGCTTACAGGACCTCTGTTGTACTCCCCAGGGTGATGGTCTCCTCAGGGGGGTGGTGGGTGCGATGAGGCTGAGGTTGGCTCCAGGGATGCTCCCAGGGGAATGGGGTACAGTCCCCACCAAGGGCTGTGGCTCACGGAGTGGGTTTCTGCTATCAGAATCAGCTTGTCCATGCGCTGTGTGGACACCTGCACTCATCCCTCCCACCACCGCAGGGCTGCTGAGCAGCCAAGGGGACTTGGGACAAGAGCCTCCTCATCTGGGGTTTTAACTAGGGGCCAACTGCAAGGTAAAAGAGGGTCACAACAGTCCTGCAGCTTCCAAACCCTTCCCAGGGTATGCAAGAATAAAGCTGGCTCAGTTTCCACCTGTGGCTGTGCAGCCTAGGGAGGGGGGCACGCTGACACATGTCCTGTCCCCCCACTGTAGGAAAGGTACCGTCCAGGCTACCTGCAGAACCTCTTCAGAGAGACGGATGTAAATAAGGACCACGATCTGTCTTTCGAGGAGTTCACCACTGTATTGTCCAAGATTACCAACGACGCCCATCACATCAGCCACAACGAAGACCGCTGCGGACCAGACAAGGATTGAAATCTCCATGCTTCCCCGTGAAAATCTCGGAGGGGGTTGCTTACAGGAGTTGGGCTCTGGCTGCTTTCTATCTGCTTGGATCATTTGTGCTTGTGAGACAATAAAGCATCACTTGAAGTTCATTAAGTCTTCATCTCAGCACTTCCTTGTGCATCCACCTCTCAGATGGGGAGGGCAGGCACCAGCTGCACCGAGTGCGTGGTCCTGCCAGAGCCATGGGGTAAAGGTTTGCCTAAAAAACCCATAAAAAAAGCTTCTGATCATGATGTAGTGAGTGGGAAGAGCTGTATTGCTCAATGTCTGGCCCAAGCTGAGAGGGCTGGACTGGTGGGCTAGGAGGGCACTATTGACCAGAAGACCAGTGCAAGACACTGCCTGAGCTCGGGTGGAGTTTAGCCATGAGCTGCACCACACTGCAGCTGTGTTCGAGGTTTTTCTCCTGGCAGAGGAAGTTTTCTGCACAGACTGGGAAGAGCACAGCCAGCCCAGCTCAGGGAAGTACCTCCTGTTTTGCCCATCCTCATCCAGCTTTTTCCCCTTGGCCATGCCAAGTGCATCCACTGGATGCAGAATCAGCCATGAGCAGGAAAAACGCATTAATACCCATGACAACAGTGGTTCACAACAGACCCCAGCCTTTACCATGATAACAATCCAGGGCGCTTTTAGGGAAAAAAAGACACACAGAGGTCACTATCTGTGTATATATAGCTTCTAGTCCATGGAAAATTCTGAGATTTAAAATTTTCTTCCTAAAACTCAATGAAATCTCAAAATTCAGAGGTTTCCCACACAGCCAAGCCATCTGGAACACTCCCTTCCAACCATGTTGAATCACTTGCTACCCGGCCAAGATGAAACGCCCAGATGGTTTCCATCTTGGAGCTTTCCACCAGTAAAATATTCTCCTCAAAATCCTGACAGCCTCCAGCAGTGCACAAGGGTCTTGTCCCTGGTTGAGCCCTCTGGGAGATGCCTTGCAGCACAACCAAGCCAGTTTCTGAGTGCCAAACATGCTGTGATCCAGCCCTTTTCCTCACCGAACGCTCGGATACAACCACCCCACGGGGTCGAGCGGGCAGCTGCCCCAGCGCAAGAGCAACACCTTGCATGTTGCAGCACAGGCAGGAAGGGCAAGTGCAATGACCAGATCCAGCTCTGCAACCTGCCATAGCTCCAGGAGGGCTCGAGGAGGGTCCAGCACCCCGGAGCAGTCGCACCATGCCTGTGCCAGCAGCAGAGCTGGCTCTCAGCTCCCGTTGGGCTGGACCAAGATGGTGCCTACCAAGCAGCTGAGTTTGTAGCTGTTTGATATGGCTGAGATTGATGAATGCTTTTGGCTCGAGCTAAAGGACTGGGAAATCCTTTGCCCTGTGGCTCCAGAATGGGAAAACCTGTAAGCAGCTTCCTGCTTGCGCAAGGCCACAGCTGAAGCATCGCTGGTCTGATGCTGCTCAAAGGTGCTCAGGAGCCAGGGCTTGGAGTGCATCCCCTCATTTCCCCAAGCTAAAACCACATCTAGGAACCAGAACATGTCTCTTACCCTGATCCCGGGCTAAAACCTGCTGCGAAACACAGCAAACCACACAGTGATGAACCCTGCCATGCCTTCTTCCCGCATCAGCCACCCGCTTGCTCGTAAAAGTCTATTTTGAAAGAGTTTTGCAACCGCTGTCAGGCATGGGCTGCCCTGACAGGGCTCAGCTCCTCAGGGCACAACCAGCTCCTGTCACTTCAGACCAGGTCTTTCACTCGCCGTGGCTATCGGGCTGCTTCCCGCTCCTTCCTTGCTCAACCCTGGTGACCTTGGGGCCAGAGTTGCAGCTCGCTGCAGCCACTTTACAGGCATGGCTGGATGGGGATGCTGCTGCTGCAAGGAAACCTGCAGAGCCAGGCAAAAAGTTGTGCTAGCACTTGTTCCTGTGACCCTAAGAGATACCCAGGCTGCCTGGTCACCTGAATGACTGCACTGGCATTTAAGAACCAGACACCTGGTGTCTCATCCCTGCTGCCTGGTGGGCACATCCGAGGGTCTAGTCACCATCCCTCTCTGGAAATCCCTGGCCCTTCCCACACCCTGTAACCTGTCCTTGCTCTTCCCCACTTTCAAGACGATAAAATGACCAAAGACACGGTTTCCTGAAGTTGCTACAAAGTTCTGCAACTGAGCGGATGGTCCCTGATGCTCAGTTGTGAAACGCCCCAGCCCTTCTCCAGCTGTTTGGTTCTTCAGAGCACTCCTGTTGTGAAACACAGCGCACCCTGAATGGTGAGGGCTGGGGTCCGGGTGGCCACTGCCCGTGGACCAGGGCTGCATCCCCGAGCAGCTCCCTGCAAGATGCTGCCCCATGTCAGCTCATCTGGAGCTCCCAGAGCGTGCCTGAGGCCTGCCCATGGCCCCGCGTTGGCCTCCACTTTGTGTCCGAGATTAGTATCATGTCTGGCAGGTTAAACTAAGCCCCAAACAAGTCATCAGGCAGAGAATTTTAATAAAGCAGCACTGGAAAATCTTGTTTTGCTCCTGATCCCAGCAGCTCTGAGTCACAGCGCCTGCGCTGGGTCTCTGTGACACTGAGAAACAATGACAAAAAGCAGCTACAAAGTGAGGACACAGTCCTAAGAAGTAAAAATACACCTCAGCCACACCTGGTCTCCACAGCTCAGAGCATACCTTGGGTGGGGAGAAACCACCCTTGGCACAGGCAGCTGCTGATCTGAGGAGCTGAAAGTTGAAGTTCCTGGAGTCCCAGCAGCTGGGAACCTGCCCTGTATTATTGTCCTTCCACGAAGAGCGGCTTGCTGCAGGTAAGGGATGGTTCCCCAGTGCTGGGGCACTGCCCGCAGCACCAGCTCTGTCCCTGTGTCACACAGACAGCCCTGGCCATGCTGTCAGGGCTGGGCTGCATAAAACAGTGGGATGCTTTTGGAGCACAGGGCCACATAGTGCTTGCAGGCACCAGGTCTGCAAGGATGGGGATGCTATGGGGCCAAGCAGTGCTGGCTCACTGGAGAAGTGAAGGCATGATGCTGTGGGTCCTCTTTGCCTCGTGGCATGAAAAGACACCCCTGGAGAGGAATGAAACAGGTCACATCGAAGAAGCCAAGGGGAGCGGACTTCTGTTGAGAGTGGATGGAGAATTACAGCCCAAATAGCCAGGTGGAGGGGACCCAGCTGCAGGGACATGGCCATGCCCTGGCTACCTCCCTGCCACCCAACCAGAGTACGACACACCAACCTTGCGGGAAAAGCCGCAGAGACCCCTTTTAAGCAACTACCCCAGAGCCTTAAGCAATGCTGAAGTATGTCATGAAGATCGACTGGAATTGGATGAAACGGAGACATTTCACAACCGGTGGAGTGGCGCAGGCAGATTGCTGGGCTATAAGAGATGCCACACTTGAGACCAGCCCTGCTCCAGCCTGAGTGGATCTCGCTACTTCGTCAAGATGAGCAAGGCAAGTTCAGCAGTGACTTGGGCATTTAAGGTCTCCATGTTCTTTTCCAGGTGCCGGTTGGGCCATCATAGGTGCAAGGACCCTTGGAGACCCTCTTCTTGCCATATGAGCTACCATCAGTTGCTGGAAGAGGATAACCATCTTCGCTCAAGCTCATCTGAGCACAACCTAAAAGGAGAAAGGTCTCCTCCTGAAGAGGCTCCCCACAGCACAACCGGACCACCAAAGGGGCTCCTGGACATCAGATCTCATACTCTATCTCCACAGAGGTTTTTGCAGTGCCACCAGCTATTTTGGGAGCCTGGCTGCAACAGTGCTTGACTTGCAGAAGGCACTTTTTGGAGGGCAAATCATCTCTTGGCTATTATCTGTAGTTGCACATCCCAGAGTAGAAGCAGGCAAAGGCTGCAACCCTCTTAAGTCTCCTTTGGCTTGCAGATGAGAGCAAACTCAAAACAGCTCAATCTTATCCCCCTGAAAGAATGACTGAACAAAGCCAGCTGCGTCCTCATCTGGTCTGAAGCAGATGGCTGTACCAGAGCCTTGCTGGTTTACATCAGACTTCCCCATCTATTGTGGCTCCTGACATTACTCCGTGTAACCATTTCTCTTCCAGACTTCCCAGATCCAGGGACCGCTCTCCGAGCTGGAGAAGGCCATGGATGTCATCATCGATGTCTTCCACCAGTACTCGAGACAGGAGGGGGACAGAGACACCCTGACCAAGAAGGAGCTGAAGCTCCTGATTGAGAAGCAGCTTGTGAACTACCTCAAGGTGAGTGGAGTTGCTTGTGACCCACATGGGGCAGAAGCTGGGCTGGACCCCATTGCCTGAATACCCCCAGGGACTGGATGCACTCCCTTCCCATTCTCCTTTCCTGCCCCAACACCTTCTGCCCAACTGCCGCTTTCCAAACATGCTCCATAAAGGCAGATGAAGAAAACCCTCCCCGGTCTGGGTAAACCTCCAGCCAGAGATTTAGCCTCATCACCTTACCTGCAAAAATCAGGATCATGTTGCCCAAGCGCTCCTCTGTCATCTAGGAGCAAAGATGTCAGAAATCTCAGCCAAAAAGCCCATTTTTTGTAACTCACTTTACTGAAGCAGAAGGTAAAGTGTTTTTAATCCGACATATTAAAGGAGAGGTTTGTGACTGCAGAACACTGCTGCGTTCATCAGTCTGCACGTTGCACGGTGTCCTGCCAGTGGTGCGAGCCTGTGGCTCCCCGATTGCTTCATCACCGTGGGTGAATCATTGCTGTACCCAAAGCAGTGGGTGATGATGGCAAGAGGACGGACCCATGCACAAGGCCAGGCTGTTGGGGACCTGGCAGCTGTGAGGGTCCCGGAGAGGCGAGGGGGGAGCTTCAGCTGTGGATGACCGGGCTTTGCCCTCATCCTGTCCCTTCCTTTGCAGCACGTGAAAAACAAGGCTACCATTGACGAAATCATGAAGGACCTGGATATCAACAAGGACGCGCAGATCAGCTTCTGCGAGATGATGTTGCTGGTCACCCGTGTGACCATTGCCACCCACGAACGCCTCCATGACATCGAGGACCAGCAGCAACAGCAGCACAAGCACCAGCACCACCACCACTGAGCTGGGCTGTGGTCCCCAGCCGAAGGCACCCAGGCAGTGCTCACAGCTCCCGGCTTTCTCCCCTCCATCCCTCCCTGCCCACCTCCCTCCTTCCCTTCCTTCAAGTCTGATGGTTTTGCTGCCAAATAAAGATTTGCCTTAAGGCTGTCAAACCTCTCCCGTGTGTCTGCGTGGGTTTTCCTCGAGGCAAGTCCTGCACCTTGCTCTCTCATCATAGCTTTAAACCAGGCAAACTCAGCTTGGAGACAGGCTGCAGGTTCTCAGGGGCGAGGTGGGTGCGGGGGGAGAGCGGGGTTCATTGCAGTGGGGCAGGTGTTTACACTTTTAACTAGAACAAAAGCCTGTCTTGGCCTGACAACACTCTGCATGTCTCCTAGGACTGAGCTGTAGGCAAGATCTGGAAGGAAGGATGGGGAGGGATGAGCACTTCTGCAGCAGCACCCTTTTTAGGGCACTTCTCCACAGGGCCCTGGCATGGGGCTGGGTGAGTTTATCAGTGCTACAGCCAGCAGCAAGGTCTGACCACTGGGTTTTGTGTGGACAAGAACTGAGAATAACCCCAACTTCTCACTCGGAGCATCCGAAGTTTGCACCGAGAAGGTGCCCATGACCAATAGCTGCTTCCCGGAGTGGGTGGCTGGAAATGCCTACCATGCTGCTGAGCACCCTGCCACCATTTAGAGACTGGCTACTGATTTGCAAGTGCCTTTTACAAGAGAAAAAGGAACAGTTGTGATTTCCTAAGGGTGAGCCAAAGCCCTGAAATCGCCCTGCTCTGTGAAGGAACCTGCCACGAGCTTCCCCAAACCAGCAGCGCTGAAGCAAGCCCCTGGGTAACACAAGACTGCCGCAAGTTTGCTTCACCGCTGCTGCCCAGGTTGCTTCAGCTTCCTTTGGAGTCAGTTTTGACATCTGAATTGTCAAACACCTTCTTAGGAGCTAAAATCTGCTGCAGGGACCAGAGTCCACTCAGCTCTGAGCCTGCACAGGGTGGCAGATCCCCTCTGGAGCTAGATCCTGCACCCAACACGCAATCCTGCACCCCAACATGGGTCATGCACCCCATCCTACAGCACTTCAGGGTCTCTGGAGCAGGTAAGAGCCCCACACCCGGGAGAAAGAGCAGAGTTGGTTCGTTGTCACCACCCTGCCAGGGCAGAACCACATCACCTCCAAGAACCCAGTGGTCCCCAGGGATGGGCAGCTTTTGGGACAAGCACGGTTTGGGTCCCATGTGCAACAGGTCAGCTTTCCAGGAGCTCAGCACCCTGCTGATGGGTTGTCAGCCCTTCTCTGCAGCAGAGAGGTCTCCCTATGCAGGGGCCAAGCACACAAATCTGGGTGCTGGGGGCACCCGCAAACCATCCTGGGACCTTCACCCAGGATCTGGGCAGGAACCAGCCTCGAAGCTTGCAGGTCTGAAGCAATAGGATATTTGCCAACACAGCAGGACTTCACTCTCCCCTGAAACCCAGGGTGCAGGACTCCTGTTGTGTCACCCGCCGGGGCTGTTGACCCATCACATAGAAGGTGGCAAAGAATTGTCCACCGCAGACCCCGAGTGTAGCAGGGAGAGGACACAGATGCAGGGCTACGAGCACACAGATGCGATTGCCAGGTCCTCACGTCACAGCAGAGCAGTCCCCAAGCCCACACGCATCCTTTCACCCCAACAGAACTCGCAGGTCCCAAACAGAGGAGAAGCCAAAGCAATGCAAGAAGGTGCTGGATACACCCCAGCCGTGCTGCATCCTGTGCCACAGAGGGGTGCTCGGTCAGGCCGGTGGGCAAGGTGCTCTGCTGCCCATTTGGGGATGAGGATGTCATCTGGGTTCCTCCAGCCTTGCTGCCCCAAGAGCAGCTCTCCAGCAGCACGAAGCAGCAGGGCTGGCAGCCCCCAGCTGCCTTCACCCCCAGGTTCTAAGGCAGGATGGGACCTTTGGAAGCTGAGGACCAGGCAGTCTGCGACAGGTTCCTGCTGCCACCTGGTGGCACGTGCCACCGAGGATGCTGGGCTGGCCACCAGCCCCGGAGCAGCCCGGGGAACCCCACAGTCCTGCCCTGCTCCCCAGGGTTGCAGCCTGGCCCATCGCTCACAGCCAGACCCCCACTCACGACCCACTGCTCACCACCTCCCCTATTTCCACACCACCAGTGCTGTTTGCAAGAAGTAGGATTATTCTGACTTGGGTGCCAGGAACAAAAACTGAATTTTTGGGCTCAGCTGGCAGCGCCAGGATGTGCACCAATCTGCAAACACCGAACCTCCTCTCCCCTAGTACCTCTGCTTAAGCCACCACACGCTTTTGCTGGTAAAAGCTCCTTTCTTTCTCAGCACTGCCACATCAGCTCTGCTTACCTGTGTCCTTCGGGGAGCAGGAGAAGGGAAAAGCACCACAGCTCCTCCAGGGTATGGCTCAAAGCAGCAGGAAAACGATGGATGCAGATAAATCCTAAACTCACCTCCTTTCCCTGTGCAGGGGGAGTTTCTCCCCACATCCTTCTCCCTGAGATTTCCCCCAACACGTTTGCACCCTGTCGAGGGTCCCAGCCTAAGGACTACGTCTTCCCATCTGCTACCCTGTCCTGAGCCTTGGGGTGGCCCTGCCAGCTCCTCACGCTGCTGACCTCCTCCCAGTGCTCCCAGGCTGGAGAAAAGAGGCTGAAGCCTCCAGGGCTGGGTTTTATGAACAACTCTGCAACGAGGGGATGCGATCCAGCTGGGGCTGAGCTGTGCCTCCCAGCTGGGACCCAGCCCAGCCCCAGCTTCACCATCCTGCCTGGTCCCCCTGCCCACCACGGACCCTCCCCACCCACCGAAGACCTCCTCCACCTGCTGCAGACCCCCTTCATCCCCAACAGACCCCTCCACACAGGGTCCGCAGAGGAAGGGTTGTGCAATACCCAGTGCTGTGGCAATTGGGGACTTTGATGCACCGTGCGCATTGACGTGCTGATAGGGATGAGCCACAGTGGGGTGAAACTGGTTATTCCTGGGGTGCTGGTGAGGCCCATGGCCAGGAACTGACCCACCGTTGTGGGTAAACCCATGCGCAGAGCCCAGCAAAGCCAGCCTGACGCCGCTGCGGACGGGGACGTGCCGCTGTGGGATGGCACCGTGGTGGCAGCAGGCTCGGAGGGAGTAGCCGGCGGAAGGAACTGGCTCAGAGTGATTCAGAGCAATTTTCTCCCTAATTCCCCCCATTCCCTGGGCGGACGTGTGCTAATCGAGGTGGCAGCAGCAGAGGGAGGAGTACAGCGGTTGTAGGTGCCATTGCCATGCGTTGCCATCCCACTCTCCTCCGCAAACGCTTCCTGCCCGGTGCGGTGGCTTCCGCACCACCATGCCTGGTCACCCCCCACCATCCCTGGTCCTGGGGTCCTTCCCACGCCTGGACATGAACCATCCCCATGGCAGAGTGATGCTCTTCCAAGACCGTTCGTACAGAGATAGGCAGCTGCCAACATAAAGCCTTAAACCCTGAGCACTTGGCCATCGGCGGGACTCCAGCCCGTAAGAAAACACTCCTTTGCCTGTGTCTCCATCAAGGGCATGGCCGGGAGCAGCAGGTGCTCCAGCTCATGGGAGAGACATCGTGGGGGTCGGTCTCTCTGCGGGAACTGTGCTAAGCAACGTGACAAGTATGTACCCCAAAAGACTGCGGGGTAAATAGTGAGGCCGTCCTTGCCCAGTTGCCCAGTCATCCCAAATACAGCCCTGAAGTGAGTCCTCCAGGGCTGGGGCTCTCCCAAAAGCTCCAGCTCCAGGGGACCATAAGCTGTGAAAGCAGCCCCTGGGCTGATCCAGCTTCTGTAGAAAGCATCCGTGTGCCAGGCAGCCCTTGCTGCAGAGAGCCTGCAGTGACTTGCTGCCTCTCGCCTCACAGTGCCAGGGTAAAATTTAGCTCCAGACCACGGTCTGCATCTCATTTACAACCCACTTAATTGCAGGGCTGTCTTGTGCCGCGCTGACGGTGTCAGCAGTTGTACGTGGGCGGCACAGGTTGGCTCCAGCAACCCGTCCTCTCCCAAATACGCTGCTACGAACCCAGCGCTGCCTGGGAAGGTTGATGCGGAGCGTGATCTCATCTGGCTTCGTACCGTATCTGGCGATCTTGGGACGGTGCCTGAGCCCTTAATGAAAGCTGGCACACCCTGCATAGCAGGGAGGGCTCGTTACACCCCCTTTCCAGGTGAGCAAACCTGGGGTCATTGACTTCTCGGAGACCACACAGAGAATCGGCCCGGAGCCAGGCGTCCTGCCCCGGCTGCCTCGCTGCAGCATCCCCACAGCCCCCGTGCCTGCTTCTTTCTCCGGGAGCCCTGGGGCAGCCCAACCCCATGCGCAGCTCGGTGTGCTCTGTCGGGGTTGCAATGCAGCCTGGCACCCAGGCCACGCTGCTGGGATGGGCGGTGGCTGTCCCAGTCCCATCGAGATGTGTAAGAAGTGACCTTCCCACGGGAGGGAGCTCACAACCCCGTTGGCCATGACCACCCGGAGCTGGTGTCACCGGCCATCCCCACACTGCCATCACCCTTGGGAGCAGGCTGCCCTGTTCGAAAAGCAGCTCAGTGCTCTTTCTCCTTTCTCGCAGAAGAAACCACAGCTCTGCTGCCGTTGTCGAAGCCGGGCAAATGTGAATCCAGCCTGGGCTCGGTGGCAGGCTGTATGGGACATGTGGAACAGCCTCAAATATAAGATTAAACCTACCTTTTCTACAGGAAGTTATTTTGTCTACGACATTTTCTAAGCTTTGGCATCACAACACCTGACAAACTCAAAAATCACCTCAGTGACAAAGAAAAAAAATGCTTTTGGAAGAAGCTAAAAGCAAACTTCCATATAGGAAGAGAACTTCTGGTTAGCTTTTGTTGTGATCCGAGGAGATGTCTCCAGTGCAAACCCCCGTGCGAAGCCCCGTGCTCCCTGCTCGGGTCCCTGAGCAATGCCTGTGGAGAGCAGGGCTGCACGCTGACCTACATACGTCTTTCCCAGGCGTGCTGGTAAACATCCTCCCCGGAGAAGGGTAATGAGGGAGGCTCCCTGGGAAGTGCAGCAATGCGGAGAGGCAGCCAGAGAACAGGACTGACCGGAAGAAATCCTTACCCTCCACCCACTCCCCGGCAGCCTGCAAGGAGCTTGCACGGAGCTGCTCCCACCAGTCCCATCCGCGCCCGTCGACTGGTCGATGCAGGTGAGCAGGGTGAGTCTCCCGCCGTTTCTTTTTGTACTTGAAATGAGCTTTTATCTTTTCAGGGTCATTTTGCAACTGGTTCTTCCCAGCAAGGCTCGGGGCAGCAGGGACTAAAGACACAAGCACAGGATTAGCTGCCCGGACTCCCTCCGCCCAGCCCCGAGCGCAGTGGATGTGTAGCCGCGGCACTTTCCTTAGCTGCAAGAGCTGATTCATTCAACCCGACAAGTGCCTGAGATGGCTACAGGGAGCTTCGTCCTTTTAATTTAAGTAGGGAGTGGGAAAGTGGAGAAATGAAGCGAAGGAAGGTGAAAGTCCCGAGAGCAGCCAGGGCGGTGGGCAGCCCAGCTTGCAGCATCCAGCAAAGGGAGGTTTCTTTTTACCCCTGGCAAAGAAATTTAGCAAGGCTGAAACAGAACTGAATATGTTTTGAGTTATTGGAAGGGAACACCGGGGTTTTCCTGCGAGCAGAGCTGCCCCTGCCAACTTGCTGTGTCCTCACACTTTGCTCCTCTCCAGGACCGGAGACATGTCTAAGCTCATTAAAGCCATCACTGACATGATGGAGAGTTACCAGGGCAATGCCAGGAAGGGAAAGAAATCCGAGCCGTTCAGTAGAAGTGAGTTCAAGAAGCTGATCCAGCAGGAGTTTGCTCCTGTCAAGGTAACTTTATGGGCTTGAGGGTACAAAGATGGGTGGGATAGGTGCTGGGGTGACATTTAGGGGTGGCCAGGGGTGATGAGGGGTCCTGCAACACTCACACCACATCCAGGGTTGGAATTGGATTTCCCCAGTCTTTGATTTTCCTGGGTTTGAGCATTGCGGACTTTTTCCTTGGGTTCATATTGCAAGGCAGCAAAGCTCCTGTGCACCCCTCCTGGTCCCACTGTCCGCATTTTCCTGCAGGGAAGGGGAGGTGGGGGGTGAGGAAGGGGTGCCTGGTCCTGCTGTGCCTCAATTTCCTCCCTGGGCAAATCCGGGTGTAATACCATGCTAAGAAACCTTTGCATCGGACTCCACGCAGCCTCCGCTGCCCGCTGCAACTATTCTCTTTGTTGCGCTCCCCTTGCAAGAAGGGGACCCATCCCTTGCTTCCCCACCTTGCCCCTTTGGGAAGGTCTGATGGGCTCCTGTCCTCTCAGAGGTCACCCACCAGCAAGTACAGATACATCACCAGCCTGCCGGATTCGGACACCGAGCCCATGAACAAGAAGGAGCGGGGCTCTGCCAGACCCTGTGTGTATTGAAGGACGGCGGCCGCTGCTCCTGGGGCACAGAGACCAGGAGGTAAGGGAGAGCTCAGGGAGCACAGCACTCAGGTGAATCTCCCGAACAGCGTTTGCATTGCCTCGTTAGGCGGGGACAGATCCTTCCTCGGGACTGGTGTCACCTTGAGATGGTGCATGGCTCCCCAGGTCTGCTTTGTCCTTCACGGTTGCCCCAGCAAGCCCACTCCATCAGCGAGGATGGGAAGGAGCCAGGAGCTGAGCTTCAGCTCCGCGGGGACCCAGAGAGTATTTAATCAGCTCTAATAACTCCAACAGAATTGCACAATCGGGCACAAGCTTAGTGCAAAGCAGGGTGGGCGGTGGGGAAATGGGGGCTGATGGGGGGCGATGGGGCCTGCCAGCTTCAGCAGGGCTTTTGGGTGGTTGCAGGCGAACTCCCCCATGGATTTTCTTCCCTCTCCTGTAGGATTCCTGAACTGCCCCGTCAGCGAAGGACAGAAGCACCGGCAACACGTGGGCACAGTGTGATCACCTTTTGGGCGCTCTCTGCTCCTCCGTTGCAGGCGATGCCTGTCCTTGCACTGGTGGTGGGGAAGATGTGCAGACCGGCCCCGCTCCACATATTACCTCCATGAGGCAAAAATCACCCCGGGTCTCTCTTTTCATCCCAACACTCCATGGGTCTCTCTTTGGGGTGCTTTGCAAATGCAGATTGAAGGCTGAGGGGGGTGGGTGAGTGGGGGCAGATTTGCTGTTTTCTTCTTGCAAACACAACGGCAGAGCGATGGCTGACGTATCAACCCCTTCCTCCATGAGCTCATTTTGCTTTTAATGAGTAGAAAGTGAAGAATCACTAGTCAACATGGCTGGAAGGACCCATACAATTAGCTGACTCAGGCTGTACGGTAATAATGAATGAAGAGTGGCAATTCTTCAGGGAAAATTAAAGGTCTGTGGCTGGGAGTTCATCTCCAGCTCATTTCGAGTGAACGGCAAAATTCCCATGGGTACAGGGGGGGACCAGAAATACACTTCATGTTCAGGACGTTTCAGTCTAAGAATTGCAGCTGGGGCAGCATGCTGGCTTTCTTTTCTATTAAAAAAAAGGAAGCCTAGCCCTCACTTTTTTGTTTTGGGAAAGCCTTTATTCATGTCTTTGTGTAATTAACCTGGACAGAGCTATGTAAGAAATACTACTGCCAGTGAGTGGCCAGAGGACGAGGAAACAGGACTGCTTTCCTCAGCCATGGTCAGTTAAAACATTGCTCCTGAGACATAAACCATAAAAACAAGGCTGTTTTAATAGCAAGGAAGGGACAGTAGAAACCCCAAGTTTCACTGGAAAAATGTATTGCAGATAGTTATCGGTTCTGTAAAATTTATATTCCCATCTGCAAGTTTTTGGAAAGTCAGGGGAAGACAAGTAGTTTCTGACAAGGATTCGCTTTATGATCGCTTTACTACGTGGATGGACGTTTTCTGCAGCCTCTCAAGCTAATGAGCGCAGGATCTGGTCCTTCAGCTGCTACCTGTCTGAATGGGTTAATACGTCAGATGTCTTAAATCCGATGTTTCTGCTTTGTAAATATCCAAAAGGAATTATTTTAGGACTTATTTTTCTCCTTCTTACATAAACGGTTGTAATACCATAAAAAGCAATAAAAACTGCACAAGAGGATGTCTGCCTGCTTTTTGTGAGTCGCTTGGTGATGACCAGTAGCCTCCCTGGGTAAGAGCTTGCTCAAAGCTGTGTAAAAAAAGCTGTCGTGGTGGGGAAACCCCAAGGGCACAGGGCAGGAATACAAAGCCCTGGGGGTCTGGGGGTGCCGGGGGCACCCAGGGACCAGTGCCACAGTCCGGGTGTAAGGCCCAGGCAGGACATGCTCTAGGATGGGGAGATGTTCTTGTGCTTTCCTCATGACCTGGGACCCGTTGGTCCTGGCTGATGGAGGAGGACGGAGCTGGTGTGCGCTCAGGGATAATCCACACCGACGGTGGCTGCTCAACAGAGCATCACGAGGGTTCAGAAAGAAACCAGCTCTCCACATATGGCATGAGCATGTTTGTTAATCCAGCTGCACCCCTACAGTGTGCGTGGAAAATAAGGACGAGGAGTTTAAGGAAATGCCAACACAAGAGAGATCTCAGGAACTTCATGCTTTATTGTCTCATGGGCACCTCACGGGGCCAAAGCACAGCCTGGTGCATCAGGCGGAGACAGCAGGGAAGCACAAGTGATGCCCCTTCCCCAGGGACCGATGGTCCTGGAGGGCAGAGGAGAGGGTTTGCAGCTGGGCAGCCCCGGGGCTTGCAAAGCTTTGGGGAGGCCGGAAGGAGATGGTCCATGCGTGGCCTTTGCTGCTGGAGCTGGGGAGTGCGGGACACTCCATCACTTGAGCTTCTGCGAGGGCAGCTGGTGGACCTGCTGCTGCTGCTGCTGCTGCTGCTGGCACTGGATCTGTGGCTTCCCATGGCAGCTGGAGCCACCGGAGCTGTGACAGCCACCACCGCTGCCAGAGCTGTGACAGCCGCCACCACCGCCGGAGCTGTGACAGCCACCACCACCGCCGGAGCTGTGACAGCCGCCACCACCGCCGGAGCTATGGCAACCACCACCACCTCCAGAGCTGTGACAGCCGCCGCCGCCGGAGCTGTGACAGCCGCCGCTGCTCTGGCGGGTGTAACGCTCCTGCCGGTGGCACTGGTCCTTGTCCTGGCGGGAGCACATCGTCGTGTGTTGGGTTGACCTGCTGAGAGAGAGGAGCTGTTGGGGGCTGCTGCACGTCCCACCGCCTCCATTGCCCCAGCGCCCCGATCCTGGGACCCCTGTGCCTGTCCCGTTTGCAATCCCCTCCCCATCTCTGCTGTGCAGGGTCCGAGGAGATCCCCAGGTGTGGAGCAGTGCCCTGCATCCACTGATTTCATCAGCTGGATGTAGCCGCACGTCTTGGCCCAGCCACGAGTCGGGTCCTCGCCTGCCTCCACGGATCCTGCTGCCCTGCGAGCATCTCCCGCAACCCAGCAGTGAGGTTTGCATTAAACCTGTGCTCCGCGTCCCTTGCTTGGAAGCGCATCCCCAAAGAAGGAAAATCCATCCGTGCTGCCAGACTTACCTGAGCTTGAGAGGAAATCAAGAAGAGGGAATAAAGGTCCCCAGGACAGAAGCAGTTTTATAGAGATCCTTTTCTCCGGAAATGAGACAGCTCTCTGTCATAGCAATCTATTAATTTAATACCCAATCCCCATCAGATGGCCCCCTGTTTACATCGCTTGCCTGACTCATTCGTGATGGGTATCATTCCTTTTTTATCTGTTTCCTGTACCACGTAAGTATCTAATTGCCAGCCTCACCTGCTCTTAATAGGAAAACCCGTGGGTGCCTGGGTTTCCAAAGGCTCGTCTGTTCGGGGTTTGTTTTGTTAAATTAAATCCAGGCATAATTATAGACCCATCCCATGAGGCTCTGCTCTCAGAGTCTAATCCCTGCTATTGAGCCGACACAGATAAAGCCAGAAATAATCCAGGTAAAAAGGAGTGGAAAGTTGTGCTCTTTTCTCCCTTTGATGTTTGCTCCTAAAGGGCTGCCACAGCCATGGGGACAGCCAGCGGGCCAAGGACAAATTCCTCCCAGGCTTCATCTAGAGAAGAGTCTCACATCTTCAGCAGGGGTCTTCTAGCTCCTCTCCTTGACCTAAAGGGTGTGAATTCCCCCCAAAAGGCACCTGAGCAGCCAGAAGACGGTCTTGGGGACCGCTGAAAGCCTTGCAAGCCCTGCTATGTTCACATATATCTGAGCAAGGTCCTTGAGTGCTTCCTTGACAAATACTAGCTATTTCCATCCTCTTAATGACAAAGATCAGGAAATGAAGACGGAGGAATTAAAAAGCCCATCTGGAGCTGCCTGCTTCATCGGTCTGTCTTCTGGAGCAAAGCTGGAGCTCCAGAGATGGCCCTTCTGCATGTCCCTGCCCTGATTGAAAAGCTGCCCAGCACTTCATCCCCCCACAGAGTGCATCGACCTCTAAGGGCTACAGATCACTATTTTCAAGGTAAAGGCAAGAAAAATTCTGAGACTTGGAAGATAACGTTGGGAGCCACACAAGATCCACCTTGTTGCCAAAAATGGCAAGGTCTTTTGCAGGTCTCTATGGGAGGAGAGGGTAGCACTGGGGCTTGGGCTGTTTGAGCTGAAAGCCAGTGTCCTTCCCAAGACATAAAATAGCAGCTAGTCAACTAGAACTTCTTTCTGCTCAGCACCACTAGTGGCACTGAAAATTAGCTCCTTCCTGCTTTTCCTGGAAGCTGTTGGGTGGCTCCTGTCTGGCTTCAGGTGAACACCCGTTGGCAGGGAGTTGAGCTGGCCCCAGGGTCTCTGTCCTGCTCATGGCCCAGCTTGAGCGAAGGTGGATGTGGTGACAAGGGGATGAAACCTCCCCTGGGGCTACAGGTGTCCGCAGGGCATGAGCGGCTCACGCTGCTCCCATCATCCGAAATTTTGGATACTTGGACTGTCCACCATGGGCCTCCCACCTGGTGGCAATGCCTGTCTGTCTTATCCGAGGGGTCAGCGATGGGGAGGATTGCAAAGCTTTCCTCTGGCCTCACAGACCTGTGGCTCACCCAGCACGAAATGCAGCTGGGATTTACTGTGCTGACTGCCACTGATGTCATAGAATTTCGTATAGAAACCGGTGGCTGCCGCTGTAATTAGCAGAGGAACTGGGCAGACACCCACTTCGAGCTGTGTGTGCTGCAGGCAAAATGCAAGTGGCTGTTGGAGCAAGTTCGTGCATGCACAGAGGGGGCTGGTTCCTGTGCAGGCTGAGTGCGATGTCCACGGGGCTCCTTGCTATTGCTATATCCATCCCTCCTACCACCCAAAATAATAACCAGTGACTAAAGTCTCAAGGACAAGGGCATTTCTGTGCAAGAGTCTTGTGCAATCTGTTTTTGCCTTAGGAGGAGATTAGTAGCAGCTGGGTCTTGCCTGGGTCAGGGGCGATGTTCTGCACAGGACAGTTTAATGCCGATGTGCTTTTCAGGTGATGGCCTCATTCATTCAATGAGAAAGGACAGAGGAGTATTTCCAGTGCAACCAACCATGTACTGAGTTTCATAACGGATATTGTTCTTCTTGCAGTCCCCAGCCTCTCAGATGTGTTTGTTCAGCTTCCAGTTAGAAGCAGAAACCACATCAAAATGGAAGCAGAGAAGCCTCTGCCCTTCTTTATTGTGGTTACAGGAAATAAATAGATCTTTAAACAATAAAGAACTTAGAGGCAAAGGCAAGAATCTCAAAACATATGGCTAGTAATCACTTCTAGGCTTTTCTTGGGGTGAGTGGGGTTAAGAGTAGGGTAAGGCTGCACCCCCGGCTCCCCTCACTCCGCCTTTGTGCAGGGCTGTAACTGATCCGGGCCAGGCTTCTCCCAGCTCCCAGCTGCAAAACCCCTTCCCTGGTTGCCGCCCTGTCTTTCCAGCAGAACCTCTGCCAGCTCCTGGCTGTGCAGGGAGACAGATTTGGCTTCTGTCTCTGCCAGCTCTTCCCTTGACTCTTTGCATCCCATAGTGGAGCTCATGGAGGCCGATACCTGCTGAGTTCATCTGCCATTGGCACATGCATGAGACGCTTCAGAAAACACAAGAAGTCAAGACTTTGCTGAACCCACTAGCTCTGTTTTACACAGAAACATCATTCTCCCTAAAATGCAATGTTGAATGGTCTCCTGGTGGACGTGCGCTGAAGGGCTGGGCGCTTTCTCAGGGCTGACTTCCCCTGGTTAAGATAATGGCCTGCTAGTAACTGTGTGGAGCCTATATTCCTCTACACCCAGCAGCACCCCTACGGTGTGCGTGGAAAATAAGGACGAGGAGTTTAAGGAAATGCCAACACAAGAGAGATCTCAGGAACTTCATGCTTTATTGTCTCATGGGCACCTCACGGGGCCAAAGCACAGCCTGGTGCATCAGGCGGAGACAGCAGGGAAGCACAAGTGATGCCCCTTCCCCAGGGACCGATGGTCCTGGAGGGCAGAGGAGAGGGTTTGCAGCTGGGCAGCCCCGGGGCTTGCAAAGCTTTGGGGAGGCCAGAAGGAGATGGTCCATGTGTGGCTTTTGCTGCTGGAGCTGGGGAGTGCGGGACACGCCATCACTTGAGCTTCTGCGAGGGCAGCTGGTGGACCTGCTGCTGCTGCTGCTGCTGCTGCTGGCACTGGATCTGTGGCTTCCCATGGCAGCTGGAGCCACCGGAGCTGTGACAGCCACCACCGCTGCCAGAGCTGTGACAGCCGCCACCACCGCCGGAGCTATGGCAACCACCACCACCTCCAGAGCCGTGACAGCCGCCGCCGCCGGAGCTGTGACAGCCGCCGCCACCGGAGCTGTGACAGCCGCCGCTGCTCTGGCGGGTGTAACGCTCCTGCCGGTGGCACTGGTCCTTGTCCTGGCGGGAGCACATCGTCGTGTGTTGGGTTGACCTGCTGAGAGAGAGGAGCTGCCAGGGACTTTCCTTTCCCTCTTCTTCTCTTCCAGGGAAGAGAAATCTGGAAGTACATTTATCCAGTCTGTGCAAGATCCCACAATCATCTTTAAACCTTGCACCAGCTTCTCCTACCACCCGCGGGACCGGCCCCCCAAAGCCATAGACGAAGACTCTGGGAGCATCCAGAGCAGCTGGGCAGGCTGACCACACCTGGCTTTCCAAAGCAGAGAGATCTTTCTGCCGAAGGGAGGAGAGCAACAACCCAGAGCCTCCCTCCAAGTCCAAATCTCTCTGCTCTCTTTCGGCATCCTCTGCGCTCCCTCCTTACCCCACCTCCCTTCTCGCAAGCGCCTGCAGAACAAGCCCCAACCCAGTACAAGACGCGGGGCTCAGCCCACTCAAAACCCATCCACCTCCCAGAGAGTTTCAAAGCTGTGCCGAGCTCCAAAGCCCCGCAGCATCGCTGCTCTTACCCGAGATGCTCTTGTAGCGAAGGGGCAAGGAGTGAGTGAGCCTTTCCGGGACGGGAGAGCTTTTATACCCTCTCTGCGCACCCCATCTGGAAACGAAGCACCTCCCTGTTGCAGAGGTCTACCTGTTCATTTAATTTGATGATGGCTTTGTTTTTTTTTGCCTCCCCACTCTTCAGGTTGCTTGCGTGACTCACTGCATCCGCACCGGCTATCGCCTCTTGCTATCGGTTGTCTTTCCCGTGCTGCAGAAACATTTAATTGCCAGCTCTACCTGTGTTTAGCTCCAATGGGGGAGTAGCGTGGGTGGCCCCTGTTTCCACAGCTTCGCCAGTTTGTTTTTGGTGTTGATCACAGACGGAGAGTGCTTTGCGTTTAGGGGGGGGAATTATGTCGTATACCTAAATCACACCATCCTTTTGAAACATCCGGAGGTGCTTTAGTCCTGCAAATACCCATAAACCCCAAGATGTGCCTGTAAGTACGAATAACGCCTCTGGCATGGTAGACAACTCTTCCTTAGCTGCAGTTTGACTGGTACCACTGTCAGCTCGATTCTCTTAACACCAGCTGAAATCCAGGGGAGTGGTGAAGAGAGAGAAAAGACAGCCCTTAAGAAGCTTTTTTTGGTCAAAAGTTTCCCGCTGTCGTTGGTAGGACCAAAAGCAGTTGGGATTCTTATTTTTGGAAGGGGGAAGAGCTGCCCTAGGTAGTAATCCAGGATTAGTGAGGTACATAATTATGTGGTGAACTTTCAGCCGGTGAGTGACGCTGGAGCGGCAGTGCCGATGGTTTTTTTCCAGGTTGTGAGGCAGTTCCGGTGCTGCCATGTGGCGGAGAAGGGCTCCCATGGGTGCTGCCTTCGGTGACGCACGGTGGCCTGGGGCAGCTGCCACACTGCGGGGAGCTGGCAGACCCCGGGGACTTTCTCCAAACTTATGGGAACATCCTTTTTGGAGCAATTTTCCCTACTCCCCAATTAGCTCATAATTGGCCAACAAATCTGGGTGTTCTTGGGATGAACGCACAGACCCACACAAGCCTTCGGGCCAGGCCAGGTACCACGTTGGAAGTGAGAGGTAATTGCAAGCAGTAATTTGAGAGACTCCCTGTACCTTTCCTGTAGCTCTGCTGCATGGGCTAGGAAGTGCTTAGGACCATGGGTCTTGTTTTGCCCTTTTCTGCCATTACTTGTGAAAGACATTTCAGTAATTAAACAGGCAGCAAATAAAAGACTAAAATCAGTGTTGCTAGCTGAAATAGGGAACTGCTGTGATTTTGTCAGTGCAAAAGTCTTTGGAAAATACTGGCTGAAAAATATACCACTTACCCACAGAGATGCTCAAGAATTTGACGTTTTTGGTCCACCTCTCTTGCCTTTCATTTTTCTTTCTTCACGCTGATGCAGTATTTATGCTATTCCCAGATGAAGACCACAGTGAGAGGAAGGCTTCGCCCCCTCCTGCCTTTGCTATTCCTGTTTGAGAGACCCGGTATCCTTGGGGAAGTGGCTGGAAAACTAAACAGCCTCTGGTGAGCTCCTGCTTTGAATGCCTGTGCCTGAACCATCACAAAGCCTCTGCAAGCCCCGAGGGGTTCCCGCAGCCCTAAAAACTTTTGACACATTTGCTGTTACTGAAGCATGGAGGATTTTTGGAAAGGCAGGTGGACAGGGCAGGGTTAATGAATCAGGTACGCAACCTAAATGTTTCTTTTGTATTGCTTAATTGCCACTGTGAACTAGAACAGCATCAGGGCAAACTGTACCCAGGTTTGATCACTTCTGTTTAATTGTGTTTTGTTCTGGCTTCAGAAGAAATGTGGGAAGTAAGCTCCGCGAAAAAAGACTTAAAATATTTTTTGGCTCTCAGCATTGCACTGTATTCAGTTCCTCGTGTTTTAATTATTCTGAGTTCGTTAAAGATCAGCAGCACCCAACCAGCAGTCCTGGGCACCTCTAAATTTTGTGGCTGTCTGCCTTAACATGCCTTGAAAATGGGGGCTTAAGGCAAATACCAGACACACAACCAGCATTTCCAAACGATTCTTACACCGAAAGCAGGCAGCCTGTTCAGGGAGTTCGCCGCTGCCTGCGCCCTTTTCAGCAATGCCAGATATTTCTGATCATTGTGACACACTTGAGAATAATCTTATCAGAACAACTTCCATTTCATGAATGGCAATACCCGACCAATAAATTACACAATTAATTTTAATTACAAGCCAAGAAGAAATCTATCAGTTCATTGTGTAATGCTAGCATCTTGGATCGCCCCTGGCTTGACCCAGGGCTCTTGAAATGCTGGGCAGAGGGTTTCTAGAAAGGCTTGTTGGGGGGTTTGTCTCAAGCATGTGGAGATACCTACCTGGAGAATGGTGCTTTGGGGTCAGATGGCAAAAAAAGGGGGTTCTGCCTTTGCCTATAAGACATTTTCTGCCCCACGGTTGTGTCCATAGCCAGCCCTGAGGACTTGTGCAGTGCAGCCCATGGGTGCTTGGTCGGGGGGTTTGGGTCTCCAGCTCTGTGGGAAGGTGGTGTGGAGGAGAGCTGCCTGCACTGCAGAGGCCTCAGGTGGCCTCCTAAAATGTCAACATTTAAAAATCTGTATTCTCACTCTTTTCCTTTGGAGTCCAGAGGGGAGATTGTGGCAGTGCCTACCCCTGTTGCCCGTGTTGGGGCAGGGTAACTTCAGGGCTGTTAAACAAGAACAAGGTGTCTTGTACTATGACGTGAAATACAAGGTGAAAGAAAAATTGTGAACACAAAACTCTCACGAACTCCAAATTGTAATGGCTCTTGTATAATGGCTCTTGTATAGACACAGACTGACACACAGAAAATAGCGCCAATGTGATGTACACAGTTTATTTTAGCACCCACAGATAAGCTCAGCAGAGGTACAGGATTCACCAGGGGAGGGAGAGGAGACATTTTCTTTGGAGACTGCTGGGAGACATGCAATGCTTTCTGAACTCAGCATGAGATCAAGGACATGCATGTGTATGACATGCATATAATGTCCTGATCACTTCATCTTTGAGGATACTTGATAAATTTGCTGCTGGCAATCCTGTGGCTTTCCATGACAGGATCCACCACTGCTCCCATGGCATCCAGATCCACCGCTGCTCCCATGGCATCCGGATCCACCGCTGCTCCCATGGCATCCGGACCCTCTGCTCCCATGGCAACCGTATCCACCGCTGCTCCCATGGCATCCAGATCCACCACTGCTCCCATGGCATCCGGACCCTCTGCTCCCATGGCAACCGTATCCACCGCTGCTCCCATGGCATCCAGATCCACCGCTGCTCCTGTGGCACCCTTCACTGCTGTGGCATGAGGATCGTTCTTGCCGGTGACACTGGTCTTTGTCTTGGCGGGAGCACATCTTTGCAGACCTACTGGAAAGACTGTCATCTTTGAGTGGGTGCAAAGGCAAGAGACACTGTGATGTCTGTCAGCTAGCAGTAATAGATGTCTAGTTAGATGGGATTATATATAAAGAATAAATTCTCGTTAGAAGTCAGGTTCTTGAAGAAGAGAGAAAAATCAGCAATGCACATCTGCCTGTAGCGGTCCTTGACCTGTACAGAGGACTCTGCTCTCTTCCTTTGAGCAAGTCTTTAATTTCTCTTTTGTGTTTAGCAAATATGTAAGATAGAAGTTAAAGCACTTAGAGATTAGTGAGAAGTGGTGACCAGACAGAGTCCAAAGCTAAACCTGAAGAGTCCTGTCCTCAGACATTTGAACCAGTAAGTTTTAAGTTGCTTTCTACTATTTATGTATAGATGTGGATGAAGAAGACAACCTAGGCAGAAGGACTGAACAGCTGTGGCCAGAGACAGTCACAGAGATGAGGTGTAGAAGAGAAGTGGTCAAGACCTCACGATCAGGACAAAGCTGGTCTTAATTAAAAGTGAAAAAGTTTGATCAAGCTGGACTCACCTCGTTCAGCAGGAATTCGAGAGGAGACGTGAAGCTGAAACGATGAGGAGAACTGAGGTGCGAGATCTTTTATAGGGCGCCGAGTGTTTTTCCTCCGGAAACAAGATGAGCTCCCACTGGAGGGACTTGATTGTTCACCACCCTGAGCACTTTGTTAATTGGAGAGTTTTTACACTGTTGTTTTGACTCATGGTGTTATGAGCAGATCAATATCCCGCCTTTGGGATCGCCATTCCTCTCGTTACTCCATAAAAATGTTAATTGCCCACCACGCCTGGTGTGGTTCATGTGCATGGATGGAGAGGTTTATGGATGGTCTTGCTGCCTTTGACTAAAGCATCTACCTGCTTCTTGTGCCTAATGCAAAGCAGCCGTGAGCCCAAGTTGGCAATGCAAAAATATTAGCGGACGGGAAAGTGGGAGCGTGGGGTGGGCTGGTGGATTGGGTTGAAAAGTGATCCAGAAAATAAAAGCATCGTGAAATAAAAGGGGCAAGAAAGAGAACAAATAAGGCCGTGTTGATGAGTAAGAAAAATCAATGCATTTGGGCAGCTTGGGAAAAAAAATCTAGGTTGTGAGTGGGCGAAGGAGTCGAAAGGAATTAAGGATGCAGGTATGAGCACATAATGGGGCGGCAGAAGCCGAGCACAGAGCCTGGGGCTGGTCTATGTGGGGGGTGCTCTGAAAAGAAAGAGTGTGAGCATCCTCTGCTGAGCCCCGGGGCCAGCACTGGCCCTGCACCGGGCAGATGTGGCTTGGCCCTGGTAGGTTACAAAAGGGGTCATGTCACCTCTGGGGTCTAAATCTGTCCCTGAGATTTGGGGTTGGGTTTTAGAGGTGGGAGACGGCAACACGAGACTTTGAAGCAAACTCCTGCTGGACGTGTTCAGTTGGAATGATGGGAGTGGGCAAACGCAGGTAGTGGGACATGGCAGAAGAGAAGTATCAGAGAGAAACCTATTTCTGAGTAAAGCAGCAAAGAAACACTACAAGGAGTATTGCAGTATTTCACGTCACTCCTTTCTTTGCTCAAAAAGAGACTTTTAACCCAAACAGATGAAATTTAAAACCCTATAGGAGACAGAGAGCATCCAGGCAGGAAGCTCGGAAGGACAAAAGGTCTCCAACAGTGTCCCATTCCCACAATATCTGTTCCTAATATCTGCTATCGATAGCCTTTATCAGGCTTTGATTGGAAAAAAACGTAGGGAAGAAAGTGTCGTGACTCTTTGAGATCTTTCCTCCGTCTGTGCCTCTGTCCCCATGTCTATATTGGGTAGGGCATCAGGATCTGTGTCTCCACTGATCTATCGCTCTGCTTTGGGGAGAAAAGTGTCTTTCTGCCCACTGAGCACACCAGGCCTGATCTCATCCAGGACTCTAGAGGCCACTATAATATTAATAATAGCACAGATTAAATTAAAATAAAATTCAGAGTCAAGGAGATTTGTTGCTAACCGATGGAGCTGAATCACTCGAACAATTGATACATGAGGAAATCAGAATGTGTCTGGTGATATTTCACAAACATCAGAAGAATGAAAACTCTTGTGAAACTATTATTCACGATGCACTAATTACACCCCAGATCACAGGGATGGTGACAAACACGTTTATCATTTCTCTCTGCGATAGAAACATCCACCTGAGCACGGCCTGGTGGGGAGGATGCTCTCACGTGTCAGAGACCTGGACCCATGTTCAAGACAGGACCGTACTGACCCTACAGCTGGTCTCTGAGCCCCGCATATCTCCTGCAAAGCTCCTACTTTTTGAGATAGTCTTCCCTGCATCCCTTGATCCTGTTCTGAATGGATGGCTGTTTTTTTCTTTGGGTATTTTGTTAGTTTTTTGGAAGGAATTGTCCTAATACAAGTAGTATTTGTTCCCCAGTTTGGATCATAGTTTCTGGGTGGCTGATATGTGGTCATGATTCTTCCATATCTCAGTTATTGATTTCGTATTTATGAAGGATATAAATGAAACACAGAAGAAACCCAAGATCATAGAAGGATCTGGGGGACACCTCAGGTACAAGTTCAAACCTCCAAATCCCTGATAGTTGATTTAAATACAAATAAGATCTCTCCTTTTTTTTTTTTTTTTTCAGCTAGATTGCTCATGTGAAGTCCCTCTTGTTAGAGGTTAGCCAAATCTATGTCAAAATAGCTTAAGCAGAACAACTCCTGCTGCTGGGTGTGGGAAGCGGGAGCTGCCCTCTGGAGGTGTCCTCCAACCCTCTCTTCCACAGCTCAGGAAGCTCCAGAAGAGATTCAAAAGCAGATTTGGATGCCTTTGCCATCCCCTCATCCTTTGCTGTGATAGTTTTGCTGACATTTTTCTTTCCACAGAGGTCCCCAAACCTTGCACAAGTGGTGTTGCATGCACTGGGGTAGCTGAGCCACTGCAGTCCACTGCACAGCCTGTGGGGTGGACATTTCGGCTGCCCCGGGGCTGGGCCACCCCACTGAACTGTGCATGGGATGGGAACTGTGTACTCTGCAATGTGCGCCGGCGTTGGCCTCTGCACATGGGTGAGGAAGAGGCTGGCAAGGAAGGCTTGCTGCATTGTCATGGCAGAGCATCTCGGCAGACCCGTGTGTCCACCTATAAAACCTCCATCCCAGGAAGGTGCACCCTGTGCCTCTTGTTACTTCTTTTCCTTATCCAGACTGTGCTGCAGGAGATATCTCCGCCATTAATGTTGCAAAGTGGCTGGTTCTGCGATGTGTCACATCCTGCAGGCTGGGCCAGACAGGACACCAGGAGATAGAGGTGATGGAGGCTCTCACCTGGGCTAGGTGAGGTGTGGGGAGCCACCGGGGACATGATGCTGTGAGTCGTTGACTCCAGATCCCTGCTTTGCTGCAACAATCCTTCCAAGTGATTCCTCTTCTAACCCTACCAGGCCAAAACTCACAAGGAGTTAGGGGCCTTTCACCCTGCTAGAGACAGCGGATCCAGCCAAATGTCCACCTGATGTCTACAAGCCCACTTCTAACTTCCATTTGAAATGTATTCCTGGTGAGATGATCCCCATTTCTCCCTGGGTCAAGTCTTCAGCTCTGAGAGGTCTCACCCCTCTCTGGTCTTAACCAACACCTCTCAGCCATCAGAATGGCACTGAGCATCACTGAGTATCAGTTGCTGAAGACACATAGGTCCTGCAGGAGCTGCCTACCTTGGGGTGAGACAACATCTGTCATACTTGGGATCTCTGAAGGTCTAATGGACCATAGACCTTCATTTCTCTTCCACCAGCTTTGGTATCCCCTCTTGCTCTGCACGAGCTGTGCCCATTCCTATTCCCAAATCCTCTTCCTGCCTTTTCTCCCCAGGGCTTGTTTTGGAGACTTCTGATACAAGTCAAACTGCACTCATTGCCTCGTCAGTGGATGAAATGATGTGTCAAGCAGACCGTCTCATTTATGACTCCCGGATGAATTGTGTGGGTTTTTTCACATTGTGTATTAGTATTTAATTGGTGCGTTGTATAAAGAGTCCGTGGTGAAAACTGTTAGTTACTTCTCAGTGAGGAAGTTGTCTGAAGTAGGAGTAGTAAGACACCAGGTTGAATCAACCAAGAACCTCAGTGTGAGAGTGAATGGGGATGCTGCAAACACCAGCGTTGGCCACAAGAAGGAACTGCAGCAATTCGAAGGGATGAAGTGGAAAACACTGATACAAGTGCATTATGAACCATAATTTTTTATTGCCTCCACATCTGCTGTGAAATAAGGAGATGAACAGCACTTAATATTTCACAGAGACAATGGGTTACACCTTCAAAGCACATTACAAGCAAAAGGACAGGAAGAGTGGAGATCTGTGAGGAACATGGGACGCGTTGACTATCAAGGCAAGAGTGAGAAGTTTCTGTCATTCCTCCCCACTCCTCATGTCCTCTACTTTATCTTCTGGGCTGGCACTTTGCAGACCTGCTTCTGCTGCTGGCTTGGGATGCACTTTGTCACGGGCACGCAGCCTTGCTGCACTGGAGGGGGACAGGTCTGCACCGGAGGGGGACAGCTCTGCACTGGAGGGGGACAGGTCTGGACCGGGCAGCACTGTGGGATTTGCTGTCTTGGCTTGCTGTAGCACGGCTTGCCCCCCTGGTACCCTGATCCGTGGCACGTCTCGGAGCAGACCGACCTCCCGTAGCTGTGGCATCCCCCTGATGATCCATAGCTGTATGTTGGTCTCCTGACACAGCTTGAACCACCTCCAGAGCAAGAACCTGAGGACCCATGGCATCTCTCAGAGCAGACTGACCTCCCATAGCTGTTGCATCCTCCTGATGACCCATAGCTGTATGTTGGTCTCCTGACACAGCTCGAACCACCTCCGGAGCATGAACCTGAGGACCCATGGCATCTCTCGGAGCAGACCGACCTCCCGTAGCTGTTGCATCCTCCTGATGACCCATAGCTGTACGTGGGCCTCCTGGCACAGCTTGAGCCCCCGCCTCCATGGCATGAGTCAGATGCAGCATAGCCATGGCATCTCTCGGAGCAGACTGGCTGCCGATAACCGTAATGCCGGTAGTTGTGCCCTCTCATGCCTTCAACACCTTCGCCTTCACACCCCGAGGAGCAGGTGTTGTAGCCGTAGCAGAAGGGTGTGCGCCGGGTGTCCAGCCAGGACCCCGAAGGATCATACCAGGTTGAATTCAAGTTGAAGTATGATTCTCTTCCAGAAGAGTATGTCATGTTTGAGTTGTAGGGAGAAACCTAGAAAACACATGGCCAGATAGTCTTGCAATTCCATCTCCTCTGTTTTCTGCTCATTTCCCATAAAGCTGCTCTAGAGAGCCATTCAGAGGTCAACCTTGCTTATCCTGAAAGCCTGAATCTAAAGGAAATTTTTGCTGTTGCCCAGTACTGGTCATATTACGCCCAAACCCTTTTTTTGACCTTACCCGTGATTTTTTTCCCCTCCAAGAACAGAAATGACATAAGGCACTGCAACACACAGTGACACTACAGTAAATCCCACACCCAAGTCCCCCAACAGCTTCTTTCTTGGCTTAGCGCACTGTCCTCTAGCCCTTCTGTGTAGACATCGCCTGAAGGACAGTGCAAGCGTGCAAGGTCCGTGATCTCCTGAATCCAGACACCCATCCAAAAGTGAACCTGGCTGCTCCAGGATGTGTCTTACCCAATTCACGAGGGAAGGCAGATGCTGGCCGGGAGAGCAGATTGTGAGAGGCAAAGAGACGCAGACCTTTTATATGGTTCCAAGTGTTCCGCTTGTAAATGAAACACGTTGCAGGAACGAGGACTAAATTATTTATTGACAAAACATCTTCTCCATTTGGATGCTGTTCCCAGCACTTGACATGTTCTGCTTGACTCATGATTCCTGATAAGCATCTCTTAATTATAATGGAGTTACCGAGTGGTGCACATAAAGGATTCGCACTGTTTAAGCCACACATTGGCTACGTGAGGCGGGTAATAATGTGCTTATTCACCATCTTCAGAGGACGGAGACACTGAGTGGACACTGCTGGGTGACCTGTGAGTCAGGAGCCATGATGTGCACAGTGGTAATGTCCTGGCCTTCCCCTTCTGCTACCCGTGAGGAGCATTTCCAGGTGCCTGAAGCACAAACAGGTGATTGAGAAGACCCAGCTCAGTCACCAAAAGCAAATTGTGCTGACGGGTTTCAGTGATGAAGAGGTTTGCTCCGCAGATAGTGGAGTGCGATGGATGGTGCTACCTCAACCTTTGCAAGCCTTTTGGCACAGTCTCCCATGACAGCCTAGTAGTTAAACTGGTAGAGGTATGGACTGGGTGGGTAAACTACGTGGTGGGTGAAAAACTGGCTGATACTGGCGAGGGAGCTGTTTAACATCTTCCTTAATGCCCCGGATCATGGTGTGGACTTGGAAAATCTACAAGTGCCACCAAATTGAGGTGAGCAGCTGAAATTGCCAGAGGACTGGACCTGGGCAGGCTGGAAAAATAGTCCTGTGGCTGGGATGGGCTAACTGGGATGCGAGGGCTGGGGTGGCTGGTGAAAAGCATCTGGGAAGAAAAGATGGACCCAAGCTGACCTGTAAGCGCTGGCGTGAGGGCTAAGCTGGGCCTTGGTCTGTGGGCTCTGGGTCAGACCTTCAGACACCACGCTGGGACCGTGCCTGGGAACTGGCTTTGGCGAGAAGGGGCTGGGAAGAGAACAGCTAATAAAATAAGGGATTTCTACAGTTAAAGTTCATAAGTAAGTGACTTTTTGTTTGGTTAAAATTGGATGTGAGAGAAATAAATTGTTGTGGTTTTCTGCATTAAGGAAACAAGAATGAATTTGTTTTTTTCTTTCTGGTTTTCCTTGGTGGTTGCTAGCGGCTGCGAGGACACGCTGGGGCTATGCTTAGGCAACACAAAGAAACAGCAGTATGTATTTTAACGCACCAAAAGGAGGGATTTTTCCAAATTGAGAGAGAAACAGCTCATTCCCAGTGAGCCTGCAAGAGCCAAGCAACGGGGAGCTGCAGGGGAAGAGCCTGCCTGTACGTTCCTGCACGGAGTGAAAAGGCATTCCCGGCACGCACAGACACACCTCACGTGCTGGGGCACACGCTCATTACTGTGATTAATGTTTGTATGACGGATGGCCTCCCGGTGCAGTGTTACTATCCGGCTGATGAAGGTGATGGCACACATGATGGAACAAACTGTTTGTAGCCAGATCCTGGCTGATGGACCATGGTGAAATCCATCCGTTGATTCTGCGGTGGGTAACCACAGTGGAGAGGGTTTTCCAGCACGCGGGTGAAGTTCAGCCTGGTGAAACTGCTACAGCCAGAGCTGAAATCCCGATGTGTGAACTTTTATTTTGATTTTAAATTTGCAAGATTCCTGGTGAGAATTTTAATGACTTTTAACATCTTCCTATTGTAACGTGGGTAATATATTTGTGGGTAAAAATACAGGAACCAAGTGTCAACTAAATTTTTTCAACTTTATTCTTGAATACACAGGGAGAAAATAAAATTGCAGGAGTCCTTGATGCTCTTGCGGTCACAGTGTGTACTTTTTTTGCAGTACGGTCCTGTCTCTGTTTTCAAACAATCTTGAAATCACAGTCGGGTGAGCCCACAGGACATGGTGAATCCAAGGTAGGTGGATTCCTTGTCCTTGCTCAGGCTCTTTCTGTTTGGTTTCTCCATCCCCAGGCTGCTCATCTTCTCAGAAGAGGGGAGAAGCGGCTGCTCTACCCTAAGGAAGAGAGAGGTCATGTTTGGAAGATTAAAGGCTATTCCCTTGCAGGGAATTTAAAGTGCCAGTGCTGGGGTCAAGCAGGGGACTGTGGACCCTGAATCCAGTGTGCGAAGAGCAACAACGAGCCTTTAGCCACGGCAGCATTGCATCATGCTGAAAGCGGAGCGAAGCATCTCCCACTCTGAGCAGCGTGTGGGCACATGCTGGGGAGAGGTCCCAGCGCCTCGCTGGCCCCGTGCTTATTTCTTCTGCAAACAGGGTGGCAAGAGAGGAACCTGCTTCTGCTGGTGCTGAACGGGCTGCGGCGGCAGGGGCACAGTGGCCGGGCAGCAGCGCTGGACGGGTGGGCAGCAGCAAGGGATGCAGGGGCAGCGATGCTGAAGATGCCGGGGATGCAGCATCACGGGGGGACAGACATCCTCCATGGGGCACTGGTCCACTCGCTGCCGGGGTTTACCACAGCAACCCGGCTCCTCGCAGTGCAGGGGTGGCCGGTACTGCTGCAGCGGCCGGCGATGGATTTTCACGGGTGGGGGGCAGACGGGCTGCACATGGCTCACCTCCACCCGCCGCCGGGGCTTGCCGAAATCGCAGCTTTGCTGTGGCGGGCAGCAGCTCCGGGGTGGGCATGGCTCCATGGGCTGGCAGGCTTGCGGCTCGCTCTGGCAGGACCCCTCGATGTCGCGGCTGAGGCTGCCGGGGTCGTGGCAAGGGGAAAGGTCCACAGGGCTTTCGTGGCAGCACCCTGTGGAACTGTGCCACGTCCAGCCCTTCTCACCGCAGACCGAGCCTTCATGGCACAAGTCCTGGTCACTGTCGCCTTTACAGTAGTGCATCCTGTGGCAGAGATGGCCAAGCCCTTGGGGATAAACAGTCTGGGAAAAAGAAAAAAACCCACTAACTTCTTTTTTTCGCTCTTTCTATGAAAAAAATTGAGGAATCCGAGACAGCTGAGAGAATCCAACTCACCCAGTGACCGGTGACAGACAGGCAGTGTGGGGATTCCAAATCCTGAGGACAGTGCTGGGGCCGAAAGCTTTTATATGCGGCTGCGCTCTCTTAGAAATGAGGCATGCCACGGGAATTAATAGCTGAGCAGTGAGTGCCACGTCTGTACGTATATTTTTTCTGGCACTTGCTATTGGATTAATCAGCTGCAATTAGCATGTCTCTTGATGCAATATCAGCTTAGCTCTTTGCATATGCAGCGGCCATTATCGAATTAGTTCTCCCACCGGTCATGTTCAAATACGCTATTACCTAATGTTAGTCAGATGGGATCCTGGGATAAGGATACCTGGAATGCCGTGATGCTGAGTGATGTGCCTAAAAGGAGTCTGTCAAGGCAGTGGGAAAACCACAGAAAAGCCCAGAAGTCCTGGTGTTCAGTCCCATGCCCCGGTACCCAGCGGCTCATTCCTTGACACAGGCAGTTGAGGCAGAGGTGTGCAAATGGCAATGGTTTTTCATAGGGCTGAAAGAAAACAGAGAAAAATCTATCATTGAAAGCAAGCAAGCTTCCTGCTGAAATAAACAGTAATTTTTTTTAAAAAAGAAAAAACTAGTAGAACAGTGAGATACTGTTTTCAACAGAAGTGATGGATTTTTGAACTCTATTTCAGCTTAACAAGACCCTGACCCACCCTAAACCAGGAACTGCTGTGTTTGTGGTGTGTTCCGCGGAGCTGGGTTTTTTTCCGCAAATTGCTCTCTTGGTGTTTTACGCACAGCTGGAAGCCCAGCCTGATGCTCAGCAGAGATGAGATGATTTTACTGCCTCTTCTTGCCCATTCTTTGTGCCAATGGACCATGGTCTGCAGCTGGAAGCAACTGATGATAGAGCAGGGGCTACACTCAGTTACCTTTTGTACTTACATACAATCAGAAATGGGAAAACCTCTTTTCATTATGCTAGCTTTGCGAAATTGTGTTTTTCTTTCATAAAGCTGGACTCTAAGTGGACTTTTTTTATCATGTATGAAATATTCTGAAGTCTGGATTAGCAAGGTTCAGGAATAGCATCATCTGAAACTTAGATTTTAATGCTCCTGTTCTTTAAAAACAGACTTCAGGTTTTAATTAACAACATTTTCCTGATATGATGACCTTTCTTCATGGAGTACCTCGGCACTGAAGTTGCAGAAGAAATCTAAAAAAGCGTGGAGGGCACAATTCTTTAAAAACTGCAATTTCCGCGAAACAAAGCCATCTTCTGACATGGAAAATGTTACCAGTCAACAGGGACTTTTTCTTCTTGCATAAGCTTCCATCACAAAAATCCGGCTTTTGATTTGCTGGCGGGAAGTTGAAATTTTCTGTGAGAAATCACAGGAGGTTTTCCAGCTGGCTTCGCGGATGGGGCTGCGGGTTGGACCTGGTTTGTCAGAGAAGGTCTGTGATATCTGGACATGATCTCATCACCTTCCAGAGAAAGCTGATGGTCAGTGAGATGGTGAGAGAATCAAGGGTGACATCAGGACCATGATGAATGGCAGATGTTGCCCTATGTGTAGTACGGATGACTGGAGGAGGTGAACTCTGAGTACAGGGTCCCTACGGACACCAGCACAACAAGCACAGGGGTGGACTGCGTCAGGCAGTGGATGGAATATATATTCCCCTATTTAAATTAATTAATTCCCTTCCAAATGACCTTGGTCGAGTGAGTGGGTACAACACCGAAAGCCCTTTTATGCGCTGCAAATCTGGAATGAGGATGCCACGGGGGTGTGCTGATCTCACGAACTAACAATTTCAGGCTTCGTCAAGCACCATATCCACTTTTCTGACATTTCTGCTTTGACTCATTTTCTGTGTAGCTGCTCCATTTTGCATTTACGTGGACGGTGATGGCATTTTTTAAGTACCAGCAAAGTATCCCTCACAGCAGCCCCGGGGCTGTCAGCACAAAAGGCATTTCCATGCATTCACTTCGTGGTAGAACCTCTGTAGGGATGCTCAGAGGTTTGTGCAGTGGCGTTTGCGTTTGAATCACTGGGAAAAGCATGTGCAGAATTCAGGGGTGTGACTCCAGGGCACGCGCTTGGACCTGACTTCGCTGCAGCTGAGGTAATTTATTCTTTAGCTACAGGAAAAACTTCATTGCCTTGCAGGAAGCCACAGGACTTGCATGTAAGGACAGAAAAAAAGAAAAACTTGGTATCTGTTAAGGGCCAACAAGGATTTTAGATTTATGACTCGTTACCGAAATCCCAGGATTATGCTGGTTTTGATTTTTTTTCATGTAAGAAGAGATATTTTGGAGTCACTTCCCTTCTGGAGGATTTTAGAAATCGCAAAGTGCAAATATTTAATTTCTGAATCTGATCTCTTAAAATTTGGCACATTTTAATAGAGTTCCTGGTGAAATTAGATGGTATTCCTGAATCCTTCAGGCTAGACTTGTATCTCCACATCTTTCAATTACTCTCTCCCTCCCTGCAGCATGAAGACCATGCTTGCTGGTGTGTTTAATCTTACTGACAAGATATCAAGCCTTTTAAGAAGCCTACTTTAAAGTTCAGCAAATTATCTTTCTTTTTTGTGATTTCCGTTAACAAAAAAGACCTTTACGACTGTACAGATGCTTCGATTGCAGACTGTGCACCTTCGAGGTAGTAGGTAGGGGAAAGACAGCATTAAAATGCATGGCCAAGAGGATACTCCTGGAGCTTAGATAATGTACTGACACTAGCAAGCACGATCTTTCCCTGGATGAGAGACTGATCCAAGAAGTTCAGTGTATGAGCTGGGGTGCTGTCACCAGTAGCATGAGTAATAGTTGAAAAATTCATTATGTTGAGAAATAAAAAAGTCCCAGACAAGAGCTATAGTTTAAAAGACAAAGATAAATGAATAAACATCTACCAGAAGTCTGCAGTGTCATAACTTACAACTTTTATTGTCTTTCATGATTAATTGGAGATTAAAGCAAGAAAAGGCAGTATGATACATCGACAGCGTTAAACGTCCCCCACACCAAGAGGAAAAGTAACAGCAGGACTAGTGCCTACTAAGGGAAATCACACTGATAGTTGGGTAGCAACTTCACAGCACATTACAGGTATTTGGTAACTAAAGGCATACAAAGAAGAGGAAAGGTGATCTACAGTCTCTAAGCAAAAGAGGAGGTGCATTCAGGGCCGTATCCATATCCATATCCATATCCACATCCAACACCGCAGGAGCCAGGAGGGCAGCAGCAGGCAGCGCAGCCCTGCCCGCCCTTTGCCGAGTAGGTTTAGTTGCCGCAGCAGTTGCAGCAGCCACCGTTGTTGTTGTTGTTACTGCTGATGGTGTAGCAGCAGGCCTGCATGGGCATGCAGCAGGTCCTGGGGTAGCAGCACTGCATGGGCGAGCAGCACATCGGTGTCTTGCATCCCTTTGGGCTGCCGTAGCAGCACACGGTGTAGCCGCCGTTGTTGTTATTTCCACCGCAGCATCCACAGCCTCCGTTGGCCATGTTGTTGGTAGTGGTGTAGGCGAAGCTGGAAGGAACAGAGAGAGTCTGTCTGTGACTGGGAGCAGGACATTTGGAAATACAGAGTTAATTCAAAGCTCTGTTTGTGCTAAATTTGGAGATTCAAGGAGTTGAAACCAGGTGTTTGTGAAGAACTTGCTCATAACTCTTCTCTCTGTCTTTCTCCTGCAATGTAGATGCCCACCTACTTGTCCCAGGGCATCCCTAATATCTCAGCAAGAATCACACAGCACAGTGCACACAGCCCTTGGTCTGGGCCCTCCTGAAACGTCCTTGGTCCCCTTTCTCTGCATGGCCCTCCTGATACTCCTGTAGCCTCTCCATTCTTTTATGCTTATAGCTTGTGCCCATAATTCCAAGTATACAGTTGATAAAAGCCCAACGTCAGTGAAAGTCCCAGTCCAGATACTTGGTTATATGTGGATACTATTCTAAAGTATCCATAGCGTTTTTTTTTGTTTTGTGAAAATGAAGGAAGATTTAAATGTTCTCACTTACCCTGGTGAAGAGTGAGGAGAGGTGAAGGGAAGAGAGGATGAGCGAATGAAGTGAGCTGGGCCTGGAGACCTTTTATAGTCCTAGACATCTTCCTCATGGAAGTGAGACAGCCATTGACCATTCGTGCTTCACTGCTTACTAACCCAAACCCATACTTTTTAGCTATACGTGTCTTCTGGTATTTACTCTTTGCCTTATTACCTGTGATCACTACCTTTGTTTTGCCTCATAATTGTTTAACCTGCAGATAATCAAAGGGCTTCTGTGAATACTAATGAATTCGTCCTCTCCGCAATCTTGCCAGGGAGCCAAAAAATGCGTCCTCGTATCTGTTTGACGAACGCAGACAGTGACGGCCAAAGATGCTAAGTGACTTACTCAGCAGCGGCTGGTGCTGAATCAGTGTAAGAGCCGAAACTGAACCCCTGGGTTGTCTCTTTCGGGCAGGTGATGGGCTGTTTCGTCGGACTCGTGTTTGAAACAAATATTTGGAGAATTTCAAGGAAATAGGTATGCTTGTTCCCGGTCACAAGACATGCACGTGAGGAGGGAGCAAGAAGACCATGTGTCTGGGACGTGTCGGGAGTCATGCCTGCTCCTGGGTCTCAGTCACCTACACGTGACTCCATGCAAGATCATCCTGCCCTCATGCATGCTAAGAGCATCTTCGTGATGCCAAAACCATCTCTGTCTTTCGGCTTGCCTAAATGTTTACAAATCCTCGGATCTGAGGGATGAAGTTTGCATGCAGCCATCACTAGATGGACGAGAGTGCTTCAGTTCCTGCTCTGCTCTGCTGGGACTGCTTTCCTAAGCATCTGAATTGAATTTGCCTCACTTCAGAATATGTTGCATTTTAATTAAAAGGTTAAGGGGCAGCAGTGCCTGTGCAAATGGCACTGCAAGGAGCCATGGCTCTGAGGCCTGGTATGATGCATTGCAAGTCAACATCTCCCTCCCGCGAGCTCTCCTTGCGACCAGGTGAAATCCCCTTGTGTGCTGGAGCCCTAGCACTGAACAGACCACCCCTGCCTGGCTCCTCAGCAGGGAAGAAGCGGGATGTGGAGTTGAAGGCTGTGCAGGACTCTTGGTGGGTGTTGGAAGTGGTAAATGAGGAGCCCGGCATGGACCGAGAGGGAGAGAGGAGGCTGAAGGTGGAAGAGATACGACCAGATAACTGGTCTTAACTGCG
Organism: Opisthocomus hoazin; assembly: GCF_030867145.1. Taxonomy (NCBI): domain Eukaryota; kingdom Metazoa; phylum Chordata; class Aves; order Opisthocomiformes; family Opisthocomidae; genus Opisthocomus; species Opisthocomus hoazin. Next base: position 2,922,125 of record NC_134443.1, read on the forward strand.
GTCATGGAGGTAAGTGGGAGGCAGGGACTCAAAAGTGATGCAGGAAGAGACGGTGTTGAGGTGGAACCATTTTCTGGGAGGGAGAGAGGAAGAGAAGAAGGTCAAGGTAAGGCAGAGCCTTGGGAAACTGAGCCAGGGTGGATGAATACTTGTTGAACACCAGCCACTGCCTCCAATGCACTTTGCTGTGGGGCTGAATGCTGGCGGGAACACAGGGTATTTGGGAGGAATTTTTTCCACGGCCTAAAATTGCAGCTCTTGTTTGAAGACCTCGCCACATTATCCCCAGTGGAGTGCTGCCTAATAAGAGGATGGCGGAGCCTGCCTGGCAAGTTCCTTGCCTGCTGCCTGACATCCTCTGGAATCCCTGGAGTGCTCCAAAGGGTGCTGCTCCTAAATGAGCTCTATTAGTCCTGAGGATGCTAGCAGGGGCCTTGGTTTGCTTTCTGCACAGTGCAAGGGGGAGCTGATTGAGATTTTAATGCTGCTTTGCCCCTGCAGTAAATGCAGGCAGCTCCTTTCCAGAAATCCCTGGAATGAGAGTAATTCCTTGAGCAAAATGCAGGAGCAGCAACATATGTAATTGCAACTTCTCCAGACAGGGTAGAAGAACATGAATGGCATTTCCTTTCCAACAGGTCCCCTCTGAGAAGGCGTACACTTGCCTTCCCATGAGAAATGATTTATTTATAAGGAATTAATTGGGTAGAATCAAAGACGCACACTTCACTTGTGCCTCCAGAGGGGAAGTTCTCATCGGTAAATCCTGCAGCTGTCAGAAGAAGTGATGATCTAGGTGGGCATTTCCCACCCACAACGGTCGTGTCCAGCCATTTGTGTAACCCAAGTACTCAGATGCTCTTTGGTGAGCGGGCTACAGATCCTAATGCAAAGAAGGGACTGAAACAGTGTGGAAACAGTCAGTAAAGTGCATTAGACACAGACTGAGCCCTGCAGTGCTGATCTTGCATGTTATGTCTTGGGACAGCTCTCACTGACCCAGTTGCTCTGAAGATGGTGGAGGTTTCTCACCATTTGTTCTAACACTTCAGCTTGAGATCTGGTAACCCAGACATTTTAGCAGAGGCAAGATCTCCATCTCATAAATGTCAATCTATTTATATGGACTGTCTGTAGGTGCTGAAGTAGACTTCTAGCTGGTTGAAATACATGGAGCTTTCCTAGTCTGGATGTGCCTGTGTCAAACTGTTTCAGAAGAAATCCACATACTTTACAAGTTTGTGTATTATTTTCTTCCTCTTTCTTTGTAGTTTTACAATGAGAGCAGAAATGTTGCTCTCAGAGATGCCAGACACTCTGCTTGTGTTTGAACAGACCCAGGTAGAGGCTTAGAGCTGCATCAGGGATGCACTGATCTTCTTTGTAGGCAAACCTCCCCTGTTAGCACCTTCTAGATAGGAGGATCCCAACACTGGAAGAAAATGCAAAGAAAACGTAGCAGGTGTGATGATGCACTCTGGATGCACCAGCTAGCAAAAATAACCACCAGAAATTTTGCAGGGTTATAAAGTACAGATTTTATTGGGATTTTTCAGACAGATTGAAGGAAAACAGTGATGAAAAGAATTAAACCTCCCCCACAACAAGAGGAAAATTAACAGCAGTACTAGTGCCTACTAAGGGAAATCACACTGATAGTTGGGTAGCAACTTCACAGCACATTACAGGTATTTGGTAACTAAAGGCAGACAAAGAAGAGGAAAGGTGATCTACAGTCTCTAAGCAAAAGAGGAGGAGCGTTCAGGGCCGTATACATATCCATATCCATATCCATATCCACATCCAACACCGCAGGAGCCAGGAGGGCAGCAGCAGGCAGCGCAGCCCTGCCCGCCCTTTGCTGAGTGGGTTTAGTTGCCGCAGCAGTTGCAGCAGCCACCGTTGTTGTTGTTGTTGTTACTGCTGATGGTGTAGCAGCAGGCCTGCATGGGCATGCAGCAGGTCCTGGGGTAGCAGCACTGCATGGGCGAGCAGCACATTGGTGTCTTGCAGCTTCTTGGGCTGCTGTAGCAGCACACGGTGTAGCTGCTGTTGTTGTTATTTCCACCGCAGCATCCACAGCCTCCGTTGGCCATGTTGTTGGTAGTGGTGTAGGCAAAGCTGGAAGAAACAGAGAGAGTCTGTCTGTTTCTCTACGTGAAATTCCCAGTTGCTTATGCAGCTTAAAGCATGCTTCTCCCAAAGTACATCTCAAACTGGCTGGGGAAGTCCCCACTCTCCAGAAACCCATAAAAACCTGTCTCTGAGATCGCCACAGTTTCGCACTGGCCACCAGTGCATTTGGCGTATTGTCCAGCACTGGTTCCATCAGAAAGAAGCCACCCAGGTGGATCCCAAACTCAATCCCTCAAAATTGATCCCCAACTAGACAATACAGGAAATGATAGATGGCTTCCTGCAAGAACGCACAGAAGCCCGGTAGAGTGCAAATGAAAAGGCAAGTAGTGAGCTCTGACTTACCCTGTTGACCGGTGAGGACAAGGAAGGAGAAGTCAAAAGGAGCGAATGAAGACCACTGTGATGGGGAGCCTTTTATATGGTTCAACGCCACCCCCCTGTAAATGAGGCATTCTTTGGCAATTCTGACTTCACCGTGTATCACCCAGTGTATGCCTCTCATGTGTCTTCCGGTATTTAATCTTTACCTCTTTCTGCTTGCTCACCACCTCGGTTCTGCACCGTAATTACTTGTACATGTAAACAACAGGTTTTCTAATGAATTTGCATTCATGGGAATCAGAGGTAGCTGTAAGGTATTCCTATCCACTTCCCAAGGAACGACCTTGAGACACAGAAACACTTCACAATGTGCCCGAGGGACGCGGGTGCTGAAGCAGTGGGAGAACCATGCCTGGAACTTGGAAATGTCGCTGCTCACGTGTTCCCTCTGCACTAGGCTGGGATTTTGGGGGACTGATGGAAACTATTGATCAAGGTGAATCCTTTTTCCTGCCTCTGAGAAGTGGTTGTGTGGTCAAACTTAAGACTGAAGAGTTTCTCCTTTCTCAGTCTTGTTCTTGGGTCTTCCTCCATGGTGTTTGGTCCTCACATGCCCTGCTTTTTATTTCTGCTAAACTATTCTGAATTTTTTTCATTTTCATGCATGGAAGGGATGGATGAAGTCTAAATTAAGCAGCTTTCAAAGCAGTAGTGCACACATTAGCTTTTTTCTGTGTCATTTCCATACTCTCCATTTTCTGAGATTATTTCTAAGGTCTGTGAGACTGAGACAGCTGGTATTTAATGGTATTTGTGATATCACATTTGACTGTTTCACACTAACCGTTTGATTCTGTGCCACTGTAGGTAAGCGTGAGGTTCAAGACTTGAAATCCAATCCTGAGTGCATTTCTCCATGCCTGTCCTGTGTACCTTGGGAACCCAGCTAGTCTCTCACGGATGCTCTGAGTTCACAGATGCACAGGACTTTTCCAGCAATTGCTTAGAGTTGTTCTGGCTGCAGTGTGCTAAGGCCAAGGCTGCTGTGACTGCAGAACTTGACCGAACAGTCAGGAGGGAATGGATAAGATGGTTGGAGTCAAGGCAGATGTTACGAAAGAGGCTTGGGGATGGAGGAAGGAATTGTGGCCACGTGCAGAGCCAGAGCAGGCCAACGTGAGAAAAAGAAGGTGCTGACGGAGTTTTCATCTGATGAGAGGAGACATCAAATATAAGATGAGAGTCCCAAGATGCTGAGGCAGCATCGATTCATGGCAAATAAAGGCTGCCATCATGTTCATTAGACACTGAATGTGAGGCAGGTGATCCATCGTGGCTGGAACACGTAATTTCTTCCCAAGATGTGAACATGACCTCCCATGACGTTGGGTGTCTCTTCTGGAATTGTCCCTAGGGGAGCATTGTTTCGGTCATGTGATAATAGCCAGATACCTGCCTGCAGGAAGTAATGCCGGCCTTGTGTAAATCCTCAGTCATGCCGTCCACTGAAGAAGACATTCATCGCCTTTTTATCGGAGTTTATTGTCATTATACTGGCCAAGATGGTCCCTGTGTTAGAATCATAGAATGGTTTTGGATGGGCAGGGACCTTTAAAGGCCATGTAGTCAAACCTCCCTGCAGTGAGCAGGGACTTCTGCCACTAGATAAGGTTATTCAGAGCCTCGTTCAATCTGACCGTGAATGTTTCCAGGGATTGGCATCGACCACCTCTCTGGGCAACCTGTGCCAGTGTCTCACCACCCTCAGCATAAAAAAATCTCTTCCTTATATCTAGTTTGAATCTCTCCTCCTTTAGTTTAAAGCCATTGCCCCTTGTCCTATTGCTCCAGGCCCTGCTAGAAAGTCTGTCCCCGTCTTTCTCATAAGCCTTCCTGAAGTACTGAAAGGCCACAACAACGTCTTCTCAAAGCCTTGTCTTCTGCAGCCTGAACAACCCCAACAGTCTCAGCCTTTCCTCATAAGGGAGGTGTTCCAGCCCTCAGATCACTTCCACAGCATTCTCTGGATCCACTCCAACAAGTCTTTCTTAGAAAACGGATGTGAACCCTGCAAGGCTGTTGTTGATCAGGGTCTTACACAAGTATTGAGGAGATACTGGCACTTAATGTGTAACTGGATCAGAAATAACATCTAAAGCCATAATGGCTTTGTAAACTTCCATGGTGGTTATGTGAATTTGAGAGCTGCAGAACTTTGGTGAACAGGGAGGAATCTGTCCTGGCAACTTTTCGAGCATACGATGAAATAAATATTCACAAGATTTCCTTAACAGAATGCACTTCTGATATAGTCTGGTATGGTATAGGATATCCTTCCGCCAATGTATTTTACCCGATTTACCTATTAATCAAAAACTGCTAAAGACTTGAATACTCTTTTCAACTGAGTCTAAGGTGGTAGAGAAGATCATTCCAGTGCAGACTTTGTGTATGCTCTGAAGGTTCGGCTGAGGGAAGCAATCAAGAGAGTGCTCAAGGCATTTTCTTGAGATGTGCAATTCAGAGCTGAGGCCTGAATTTAAATAGTAAAGGAAGTCCCAGCCAAGTAGAAAGGGTATTGTTGACTCATGTGTGTGCTATTTTAGGAATGAAGCTTTTAAGTTGTATGCTAACACCTGGGTTTCATTCCAGCGCTGGTAATCCAGGAACGCCACATAGGAATATCTCCGCTCGCATAAAAATAATTCACCAATTTATGTTGTTTTCTGAAGTTTTATTTTTGAAGATGGTAGTGGAAGAAGATGGCGCCTGCTATTCAGTGAGTAGTGAATTCCTCTCAGTACCTATTGAAATACCTACTCCAGTATCAGGGATGGAGTTTTGTACCTCCTACGGAGTGGTGTGTTTTCAGATGGTGCAATTATGCATGCTTCATCCAGTCTGTGTCCTCGGAGTTTTATTTACCTTAACCATTGAGTTTCATAGTAAAAATTGAGCTGAGGCAGATGATCAGTAGCTGCAAGAAGGGACCATACCGCTTTGCTTTCTGTCTTTAGACGCGACCTAATTTCTGCCAGTGTGAAGTATGGTTGGGCAGCTCTTCATCTCTGAAATGTTCTGCTGTGCCACAGGAGCACACCTTTAGCCAGCAGGATGCTGGCTGAAGGCACAGAAAACAACACCAGAATGAGGACATGGTCTGGGCAAAGTGAGGTAAGAAGAACCAAAAGACAAGATATTTTGCGTTTTGCTTAATGCTAAATTTTATTGTCTACAAGTCAAGGAGAAAGTGAAGAATGATCACATTAACAGCAAAGGTGTCCCAAGTCCCATACACCAAGAAGAGAATTAACAGCCACACTAACATCTAACAGCTCTTTGCCTTGTACAAGGGGTGATACATTCAAGTGCATTGCAGATGTTCAACGATTAAAGGACAGAAAGAAGACGACAGCTTAAATTTGAAAACTAGAAGAAAATCGCTAGATATTTGCTCCATCATCATGTGAACCAGAAGCGAATGAGCAGGTTTTCACCTGCTTGTGCTCGTTCTTGTTGCACACCAGAGATGGGAGCCAGCAGAGCTGCTTTTGCTACCCGGAATTGGCTCAGCAGCTCTTCTTGATCGAGGTGCAGCACTGCTGGATGGGTATGCAATACTTCCTGATGGGAGAGCAGTATTGCACGGGGCTGCAACACACCACAACGGGCTTCTTCTTCACCACGTAGGAGCAGCAAGACAGGCATCCACAGCAGCAGGGCTGGCAGCCACAGCAGCAGCAGGGGCGCTGGCCACAGCAGCAGCAGGACTTCTGGCACACCTTGGTACAGCAGACGGACTTCTGGCATGGGTCACAGCAGGACTGCTGGCATGGGTCACAGCAGGGCTTCTGGCATGGGTCACAGCAGGACTGCTGGCACGGGTCACAGCAGGGCTTCTGGCATGGGTCACAGCAGGACTGCTGGCATGGGTCGCAGCAGGGCTTCTGGCACGGGTCACAGCAGGACTGCTGGCATGGGTCACAACAGACCGACTGCTGGCATGGGTCACAGCAGACCGACTGCTGGCATGGGTCACAGCAGACTGACTGCTGGCATGGGTCACAGCAGACTGACTGCTGGCATGGGTCACAGCAGGGCTTCTGGCATGGGTCGCAGCAGACCGACTGCTGGCATGGGTCGCAGCAGACTGACTGCTGGCATGGGTCACAGCAGGGCTTCTGGCAAGGGTCGCAGCAGACCGACTGCTGGCATGGGTTGCAGCAGACTGACTGCTGGCATGGGTCACAGCAGGGCTTCTGGCACGGGTCGCAGCAGACTGACTGCTGGCATGGGTCACAGCAGGGCTTCTGGCATGGGTCGCAGCAGATGGACTGCTGGCATGGGCTGCAGCAGACGGTCTTCTGGCATGGGTCGCAGCAGACAGTCTTCTGGCACGGCTGGCTGCAGCACACCGTTTTGCTCTTCACGACGGAGCAGCATCCGGTAGAGCACATGTTATTTGTAGTGTAGTCAAAGCTGGAAGGAGCAAGGACCTGAAACACATCGTACTTTCAGATACAACCCAACTTTCCAACTACATAGGTGTGTTTTGTTTTGGTGTACAAATGCTGCTGTTTAGGTCCATGGGTGATAGCCATATCACACACCGCTTTGTTTCTTTGTCTTGAGTTGCAGAAAAATCTCCTTACAAAAATCACCTGGCACTATCCCAGCGACATTTGTGCATCTTCTGTACTATCCTGGGAACCAACTTTCCTGTGCTCATTCGTGAAGATCGCTACCTGAATTTCCACCCCAAGAAGATTATTTTCAACTGTGCTCTCTTTACCATCTTTTGCAATAAGAAATAGACCAACAGGTTAGGAAAATCTGGATTTCAGAGAGACATGGAGATCATAAAATAATAAAATCATAGAATAGTTTGGGTTGGAAGGGACCTTTAAAGGTCATCTAGTCCAACACCCTACAAAGATCAGATGCAAAGACTCATTTCAATTCATTGCTTGACCAAATCCGAAGGAGAACCATTGCTACCAAGGAACACTGCTAACAGGTACCACTTACCGTGCTAACTGAGTGGTGCAGTTGAGTGAGGAGCAAAGGGACAGGGACACCTTTTATTTAGCTCGAAATGGTCCTGCCGGAAATGAGGTACCCCACAGCAATTCACGATTTACGCATGAAGCCTATACTTATTTGTTGAATGTGCCTTCATCTATTTAGTCTTTGCCTCATGGTTTTTGACCAACCCCTCAATTTTGTGTTATTATCAATATGTTCTGTGAATTTTTTACAATTTTTTAATGTCAAGTTAATTCTTGTGTTATGCCTGTGAACTGCCTAAAAGGTATGTTTCTGTTTATTTTGCATATGGTAAAGCTGTTACATTGAGATGCTAGGTGCCTTGTTCAGAGCTAGTGAGTGCTCAATTAACATAAAAATCATAACTAAGATTGCGGAGCAGTGGATTCCAGAGGCATGCAGAGGCCTTCTGGACGTCACTCGCTTCATGATATTTTTTAAACAGAATTCCAGTAAGTCTAATTCCATGGCCCTGTGTTTTGTTTTTGAATGCAGCAATGGAGAAGCCCAATGTATTCCTTTGGGGTCTCTGGTCATCAGAAGAGCAAAGAAGTGACAGAAAGTTCTTGTCATCTCATCCCTTGCTGCCTCACCCCATCTATGTATGGAAAAATGTCTGCCCTTGGCCTTGCCAATATCAGAAATTTTAGGTGCAAAGGACTGTGCAAATTCATCGTGGAAATTTGGAACAGAGTTTGGATCAAATTGGAGTCCATATTTTTCCAATTCCTTTTTGACATCTTTAAATAAAAGCAAAATGGAAAACTTTTCTGGAATTTTTACATTCTGTTTCTGCTTGGTATAACTTGAAGAGCAAAATTCCTATTCCATTTTTTTAAGTTCTAATATGCCCTCAAGTAATGAAAGATCCACCTACGGATGTTATTTTTGGAATAACTCTATGCTCACCTCTCAGTCACCCATTGGCAGTCATTAGTGCTGATGTTAATGATCATGTTGCAATTATTCATTAATGGTGTTAATATTTATTTTGCATGGAAGCCTGCAGGCCTCACGTGATGCCCTGAGCATATTTAGAATTTCAAATTAAGCTACGCCTTTTTGAAAAATTCTCTCTCTCCGGTCAGAGGTAATTCACGGGACCTAGGACCATGACTGACGTGATTAAATGTTTCTTTTCTGAGATCACACTGGGGAGGAGGGCTGCTCCAGCAACTGTGGGGATGTGCATCTGTGGGAGCAGAGCACCAAAGGACCCTTGCCCACCCTTCTCTATAGCATACACCTTCACTGGAGAGGTCCTGACTTCTGCTGAGGTGAATGAGAGAAGATTCAGGCTGCTTCTGTTCCTACAGACAGATGCTGAGGATGGGATAGGTCATTGTGAACCTTCACTTTGACTTCTGGTGGCATAAAGCACCTATTTGCACCCAGTTTCTCTGGGTAGCTACTGTTTTTATTTGGCTACATCCCAGCTTTTAGAAAGCTACCCAGTCTTGCTTCGAAGAATTCAAAGGACCGTGAAGTCATCACTTCTCCAGGCAAGCTCTTTCCAAGGTCAATGTTCCTGTCCGCTAAAACATGGGCTTTACTCCCCACTGAGTTTGGCTTCATGCTAATGACCCAATTAGACTAGGTCACTGCCACACACTGTAATTTAATTAGTGATAGAGATTTACACCAGCTGAGTACCTGCATCTGGGCTAACAATAAAGGAGCCTCATGGCAACCTGGGAGATACCTGGGAGGAGATTTCTGAGCCTGCAGAGAAATGACAGGAGACACCAACACTGGAAATGTGGAGGACCCTGAGCATGGAGACCAAGTAAGAGATGTTGGTCAAAATGAGGCGGTTTTCTGTATGACTTTGTACAGATCTGGTGCGTTGCTTCATCCAGTGTTCCCCTGAGTCAAAAAAACCCACTGCTGCTGTTACCGCTGTGCACATCAGAAATTTCTAAAGACCCAAGTTCAAGAAAGATGAAGAGCTACTGGAGAGAGTCCAGCGGAGGGCCACGAGGAAGATGAGGGTACTGGAGCATCTGTCCTATGAGGAAAGGCTGAGGGAGCTGGGCTTGTTCAGCCTGGAGAAGAGAAGGCTGAGAGGGGACCTTAGAAATGCTGATCAATATCTGCGGGGGGGGGGGGTGTGTGTGTCAGGAGGACGGGGCCAGGCTCTTTCCAGTGGTGCCCAGTGACAGGACAAGGGGCAACGGGCACAAACTGAAGCAAAGGAAGCTCCAGCTAAACCCAAGGAAGAACTCCTTCCCTCTGAGGGTGACGGAGCCCTGGACTAGGCTGCCCAGGGAGGTTGTGGATTCTCCTTCTCTGGAGATATTCAAGACCCACCTGGACAAGGTCCTGTGCAGCCTGCTCTGGGTGACCCTGCTTGGGCAGGGGGGTTGGACTGAATGACCCACAGAGGTCCCTTCCAACCCCTTCCATTCTGTGATTCTGTGTATGTGAAGCAGATCCATAGGCAGCTGGGCGACCCATAACCAACTTTACAACAGGTGTTTTACTAAAGAAAAGATTCAAATTATATCCAAAAGAAGATCCCAATCAAACTTTGCTTTGAGTGAACAAACTTACCAGTTCATAAAGTCTTTAGTCCTTGATGTTCCAGGTGTCAAACCTCTTACGGGCTGACAAAAGCTTAGAATAGAACAGAACAGAAATGAAATAAGCTTTGTTCTTTCTTCCCCATTATTGCTGCCATTTCTCATCCTCACGTGATGGGAACTTCATGGCTGAGCATAGCAGAAAGCGTAACCATTTCAGGGGCTTTGTGCATTTCGTGGGATTTGGAAAAGGAAGAAGAAAGAAAATTAATCACAGAATGGAAAGTTGGAGGCCTGGGGCAGCAAGTGAAAGTGAACGCATATACTTGAAGACAAAACCACTCCTATGGACAGAAAGCCGTACTGACTCAATACCCAGCTGCAGAGGGGTAAAGAATGAAGAAGGAAAAGAGTTTTAAAGTAGCTGCCAAGGGTCGCATGAAAATGAGCCACCTCTTCCCAATGGCAACAACGTGAATGCATGTGAGTAATTAATTGCTCTCTGCATCCTGTTTGCAACTTTTCCTTTTTAGCAGGCTGTTCCTCTATAATGACAATTTTCTCCATAACCTATAAATAACTAATTCCAAATACTTCTATACCAACTGGTCGTTTACTCGGTACTTGCAGTGCCCAGCGCATCCAGCCTATTTCCCATGCCTGCCCTGGGATGGGTGATTCACACTGGGGAAACCTTCTTTCATTTTACACTGTAGAAATTGTTTAATTGAGGGTGTTCCAAGGCAGGTTCCAAACCCTGCAGGTTTTGCTTCATTTTGTTTCCAAATATAGCAGCGGCTTTTCAAGATTGCATCTGCAGTAAAAACATGAATGTGCAGGCCAGGCTCCTGGCTGCAACTCTGAACCCCCCATCGCATCTGCTGAGCTCAGTGTAAATCTTCGGTTTCACCAGGAATTAACCCGACGTGTTTCCCCAAGCTCTCCGCATGTGGTGCAGCGCTCCTGGCATCACTGGTGGGCGCTGCGGGCATTTTCCTTGACTTTCATGTTTGCGTGGTGTTCCTCCTACTTTAGCCATTTTCACCAGTGATTAAAGCCTGGCTCCAAAACCACGAGAAAAAACAGATGCTGCCAGACAAGCAGATATGACAGGGTGATGGCTAAAAACATCCAGAGCTGTTAGGTAAGCTTGAAATATTATTTTTATTTTCTTGCTGGAGAATGAAGCAGCAAAGCAAGAAAGAAGCTATTCTCAGCAGCCAGTGTGCTTTGCATTGAAAAAAGAAAGCAAACAGCACGAAGCTCGTTAAATTGAGAGACTTATCCTAATACCACGCTACATTCCAACCAATTTAAAAGCATTTGCTTGCAGAGAGGCAGCATGGCTGGCAAGCGATGAGCAAGGAGACGAGCTTGAGGCTTTGGGTGAGGAGCGAGCTGGTGGGTCCAGGTTCGGGGGCCGGATCCTGCTCCTAGTACTTGGGGCATTTTGGTGGCAGCTGGCAGATGTTCTTGGTGTACTGGGGACAGTAGGGGACCTGGGGGCAGTAGCGCTTCACAGGCGGGCAATAGGTCTGCACGGGAGGGCAGTAAAGTTGCACTGGGGGGCAATAGGTCTGCACGGGAGGGCAGCAGGGCTGCACGTAGGTGTACTTCTGCACAGGCTGCCTCTGGATGGTGTAATGGCAGGAGAGCCCCGAGTCGTGGCAGGAGGAGCCGGATCCGTGGCAGGAAGACCGGGATTCATGGCAGGAGGTTTCACGGCTGTGGCAAGAACCGCGGGAGCACATCTTTCTAGAGTACCGGCAAAGCTGTCAGGAGCAAGAGATCAATGTGGTGAGAGGAGGCCCAGATTCACTTCTTATATTCCCTCCACCTTTTTTTTAAATAATATTTTTCTTTAGCTTCCCAGCGAACTGTTTCTCTTTCTTTTGCCTGCCTAATCTAGATCAAATGCACCCTCAATCCTGCCAAATCTGCAGGGCTTGCTCTGGAAATTGCTGTGTGAAGCTAGGTCCCTGAAAGCTGATGCAATGAGTCCCATGAGCCACTCTCAAACCCCATCTCCCTTGTGGAACATCGTGGAGCTCGTGTGGTCCGAGAATCTCTTCGTGTGCCTTTGCTGCACTTTCCCCGGTGATCCCCGTCCCTCCATCAGCCATTCACCATGCCTGCCTCAGAGCACCGCAAGGGTGCAAACAGAAGGCATTTAGCCAAATCCTAGCTACCAAGAGGTGCAGAAAAAACCTCTAGTGGAAGCTTTGTCTCTCTCAGCATGAACAGAAATAGTAAAAATGGTCTTACCCTCTTCAGCTACAGGGAGAAGTGTCTGGAAGAGCAGGCGAGTGACTGAGGATGGCTGGGCTGAGCGATCTTTTATACGTCTCCAAAAGGTTATCTGGGATGTGAGACACCTCTTTGCAATGACAATTTAATTATTTCCGCACGCAATCCCGTAGATGTTTGCGCTATCCTATTTTTAGTGCTTCCTTTTTGACACATCGTGTTTCGTCCCATATGTAATTCCTAATGCATTTCCTATAAGGATTTTGGAAAGCACTTCTTTCCCATTTCCTGGAGACTGACACTAATCTCATCGGTGTTAATTGGCTTGCCAATGGGCAACCGGGATTGCATCAGTGACAGAAAGATCTTTATGTCTCAGAAATGCTGACTCCTGGGGTAGGCCTACCATTCTGTGCAGGTGACAGCTCAGGATTTTAATTTACATGTTGCTGAATGCCAAGAGGAAATGGGATTACGAGCTGCAACTCACGGGTATGGCACGATGCTGGGAAGTCTGGGGTGATCTCTTTGGTTCCCTGGTCAGGAAAAAAATAAAATATTTCTGATTCTTCCCATGTGCCTTGACTTGCCAAATGACTTAGTTGACCCCATTAGACTGTTCCTTGTGTGTCAAATATTATTTAGTACTTAAAATCAGAGAAAAATCTCTGACGATGAGCTCTGTGCAATGTAGGAGTATGTTAAGTTTTCCTCTTCACAGAATCACAGAATGTGTTAGGGATTGGAAAGGACCTCTGTGGGTCATCTAGTCCAACCCCCTGTCGAAGCAGGGTCACCCAGAGCAGGCTGCATAGGACTGTGTCCAGGGGGGTCTTGAATATCTCCAGAGGAGAATCCCCAACCTCCCTGGGCAGCCTGTTCTAGTGCTCCATCACCCTCAGAGGAAGGAACTTCTTCCTCGGGTTCAGCTGGAGCTTCCTGTGCTTCAGTTTGTGCCCATTGCCCCTTGTCCTGTCGCTGGGCACCACTGGAAAGAGTCTGGCCCCATCCTCCTGACGCCCACCCTTAAGATATTTCTAAGGTCCCCTCTCGGCCTTCTCTTCTCCAGGCTGAACAAGCCCAGCTCCCTCAGCCTTTCCTCGTAGAAGAGATGCTCCAGTCCCCTCATCCTCATAGCCCTCTGCTGGACTCTCTCCAGTAGCTCCTTGTCTTTCTTGAACTGGGGAGCCCAGAACTCGACACAGGACTGCAGATGGGGCCTCACTAGGGCTGAGCAGAGGAGGAGGAGAACCTCCCTCGACCAGCTGCTGGCCACAATCCTCTTGATGCACCCCAGGATCCCATTGGCCTTCTTGGCAGCCAGGGCACACTGCTGACTCATAGTCACCCTGTCGTCCCCCAGAACACCCAGGTCCCTCTTCGCAGAGCTGCTCTCCAGCAGGTCCACCCCAAGCCTGTACTGGTGCCTGGGGTTGTTCCTCCCCAGGTGCAGGACCCTGCCCTTGCCCTGGTTGAACCTGATCAGGTTCCTCTCTGCCCAACTGATTTCTTATACTTTTTTTCACCTGACCTCACCTGCAGAGATGTCTGGAAAGAAAAGGATTCAGAGCAAGGAAGTGTTTGAGCTGAAGTTTGAGCAAATATAGGGTTCTGTCACTAGTGGCAAAATTACAGACACTAAAGCTGGATTTATAATCCTGTTTAACTCAGTCTTTGAAGGGTAAGAAAATGAAGCCTGTAGGCTCGTCAGCTTTGGAAAACGCTACCCATTAGAGCAGTTTGCTGACTGCTAAAGAGAAGCTCTGTGTAAAGTATGGATGTCCTACAGCTTTTCTTAAGGTTAGAGGTGATATAATTGCTTGTGGTCAGTTTTGTGTAGCAAGGGAGCATTGCACGAGTTCCTCAGGGATATTTTGTGACTCAGTTGTGTGTCCAAAACCGAGAGAGGCTGCAGCTGCCCAGTCGGTGAAGCCAGTGTCTGTGTGACAGTTCTCCTTTCTTCCATGCTTTGGCCTGGAGCATCACACTAATGTTCCTCTGAAATCTTTCTACCTCCTCAACAGTATTCCAAAAGTGGGGTGTCCTAGGTTACACCCACTCAAAAAATGTTTTTCAGTCTTTCAAATTCAGACCTTGCTAAGGAAAACATGATCTCTAAGGATTCATTATCCATTGCTTGCAGTCCTTTTAGGGGAGTAGGTAAGGGAAGCCCAACCTACAGTGAAGAAATGTCATTTTTAGAGCGATGTGGGGGTTGGTACTTGCTCATTTACATTCAGCAGTGTTTGGTTTACGAGCTCTCCATAATAACATATTGCAATGTTGAGATCTGTGCTGTGCGAGCGCAGAAGAGTCTTACATGAGATGGGCCTTCTCTGGGCTAAACCACTTCTCTGCTCTGAGGTATATACTAGTGACAAGCAATGCTAGAATATGAACAAGAACTTTGTGACTACTGTTTTCAAAGATGTCTTCAGAGATTTGAAAATATTTACATGCACAAGTTCTGAAGCTGAGCTTGCAGTAAATGATTGCATGTATTGAGTGAGAAGACTAGCAACTGTGAACTTCTTGCTCCTCTTTCATTTAATGAGTTCTGCTTGTCTCCAAAACAAAAGGGTTTGCATTCAAATGTCTGTTATCTCATGGCTTTCAAAATGATGGGACAAAAATCTGTGTAGACTAGCTCATTTTCTGTGTAAGCAGGGGAAGCTTTTTTCTGCTCCGCCCTTAGGTCCATGTAGGCTTTTGGTAGATGAGAACTTTTTCCTCTACTAGTGTGTCTGTTTTCTTCCGAAATGAATGTGGGAATTGTTATTGGCCACCAACTGTTGGGGCACTTTGATAATATGAGGAAATTTGAAGAATCCAGAAAAAAGTGAAGCAGTCTAAAGGAAAAAGTGAATAAAGACAGACAATGTGGGTCTCATGAATTGTAAGATTTATTGCTTCCCACACCCAGATGAGTCTGAAACACAAGTGCATGGCATGGAAAGATTCCCAACAGTCTTATGCACTGAATAATTAGAAAGGACATTTCCGGAATAATTAGAAAGAATGACACCTTGAATGATAATTAGAGGAACACTTCATCCAGACGAGCGGTGAGGCAAGTGGCAGAGATCCAGGGATTTCTGTAAAGATGAAACCATCCATGGTCACAGCATCCAAGGGAGGAGCAAGCTGGTGGGTCCAGGTGCTGGATCCTGCTTCTAGTACTTGGGGCATTTTGGTGGCAGCTGGCAGATGTTCTTGGTGTACTGGGGACAGTAGGGGACCTGGGGGCAGTAACGCTGCACCGGGGGGCAATAGGTCTGCACGGGAGGACAGCAGGGCTGCATGTAGGTGTACAGGGGCTGCCTCTGGGTGGTGTAATGGCAGGAGAGCCCCGAGTTGTGGCAGGAGGAGCCGGATCCATGGCAGGAAGACCGGGATTCATGGCAGGAGGTTTCACGGCTGTGGCAAGAACCTCGGGAGCACATCTTTTCAGAGTACTGGAAAAGCTGTAAGGAAGAGAGAGAGACCGTCAAGCTGGCAGGTCTGCCCCACTGTAACCTCCTGCACTTTCCTTGGCTTTTTTACTGTAGCAGTCTGGGAAATGTTTTCCTCTGTCTTGTAATATATGAGATATCTTGACCCTGAAATTGATGCTGCCTTGTCTTTTGAGGGACAGTCTATGCTGGTCCAGCTCCGATGCGAATTTCCCTCCCAAGATGTTACTGCTGGCTTTTTAATGTAATATTTACTTCCAAAACTGTGCAGACTTCCCTGAGACATCTCTCCCTCCATCACCAGCTAGTTTGGGAACTAACTCCTTGCTGGGTCCCAAAGATTCTGTGTTTTTGCAGATCTGGTCCTTCAGTTACTCCTATTTTTCTGTTATCCCATCTGTGAACAAAACATGAGTACCCTTGGCATAGCTTACATGTTCAGGCACCTGATCACTAAGAATAAGGAATTTCTAAGACAAAGGCAAGGCCTAAACATAGAACAAGTTAGCAAGAAATCCTATGTGAGCTTCTGCTGCTCAATAGTAGATAAATCAGTGTCATCCAACTTACCCTTTGTTGGAGCAAGCAAGAGGAAGAGCACTGAGAGCTGATGTTGAATGAAGGAGGAACAGGGGATGGTGAACTTTTATAGTTTCTGAAGGGTTGTCCGAGAAATTATGCATCTCTTGGCAATGTTGACAATTAATTGTCACGTTCATATTTATCTTCTGTGTCTAGTGCTTAGCATTTCCAATATGGCACAGTCAGGAAAAACAATTATGACTTTTTCCTTAACATGTTAATAGGCAATGGATTTCCCAATCTGCTTTATAAGGGAATTTTGAAGGCAGTTGCATATTTACATATTAAAACGAACCTAACCCTAGAGTCATTAAGTGATTTGTCATTGGGCAACCAGTATTACATCAACATACGATTCAGAAGTGTTGACTCCTACCCTGCATGCTGCCCCTTGGTCCGCACAGCAGACTCACATTTTGATTGATATGTTTTTTTCGTGACACCAGGGACTGTAATTAACAGCCACAACTCACATGGACTTTACTTAGAGGAAAATCCTGTTGACTAGCTCCAATGCAGCTCTACACCTCAACGCCAGAGATGACGCTAGGACATCCCCAATTCCAATGTTTTTCATTCCGTCAGTGAGTCCACCAGCCATCATCTCTTGTTGCCTTGTGCCATGATGTTATCCTGTTTACATTCCCTCTGGAAGAAGAGGATTTCAGCTCCTAAGCAGGAAGCATTTGTGCTGGGAAGCTATCATTTATTGCCATCCTGTTTTCAGATCCCAAATCTCTTTGGGTTCCTGTCTTACTTCAGCAGTTTTCTGATTTTTACTCTTTGCATTGCTTCACTATTTACTACCAAGTTTCTCTCACAGCAGACTTTACTTTCGGACAGCGGATAATTGTTCCTTTCCTGTGGCTTGTATCCAGGCAGGTGCTGAAAGAACTCCTCTGGAGCATCTCGTGGGTCAGTCCTGATGCAACAAGAGCAAGGGGATCCTAAAAGTTGCTGACCGAGTTCTGAAGGGAGAGACTATCCCTGTTGAGATGGTATTCACATCTTTCGGGGTTTAATTTCATGTCAAATTTGACAGGAAAATAAATTTGCTACTCTGCCAACTGTTCTGTGAGGTGTTAAATCATTCTGAATTTGAAAATACATCCTGGGAAAGCATGGTTTTATATTCTGGTTGGGGTTCTTTTTATTTATTTTTCAAGGCCATTATTCAGCAAAAAAAGAGGTTTTAAAAGTCTTTTAGAGCTAGCCCTTGTTTTGGAAAATCTCACCTGCAGTCTTCCAAAAAGCACTATGCATGAGAAGTAATGTAGAAACGGTTCAGCTAGGTTGATAAAGTGGTATTTTTGGGGAAGGACCTTGTGTTATTTCTCCTTTGTGCAGGGTGCACTCATATCACCTTTTTCTAGATACTGAGAGTTAATAATCTGAGGTGAAGCTAATTGTTGAGCTCTTTGTGAAACCGACGCAGAGAAACAGGTACTGGCAGAAGGAAGCCAGTGATCCTGTTCTAGAATAGATGTCTCAGCTAGATGGGCTGGTGCCTGGGGAGATAAGGATAGTCTTTGGTTGTAAAATGTCGAGAAAGGCTTAGCATTTATTTTTAAGTGTGTGCAATTTCCATTGAAAAGAGTAATATGAACTTCGGTGAAAGAAGGAGGGTTAGAGGAAACCTCTAGGTACCTATTTGCATTTATTAGACGCATCAAAATGCTTGTAATTCTGAGTCAGTGACACATGAAGTATGAGGTGCTGCTGAAGTAGGGAACTGAGAAAGACAGTCCTAGGCTAAACAGCGTGCAGATGAGCTCCATGTATGCTGTCCATAAATGCACTCTTCTGCTGCAAAGATGCATCCAGAATGATTTGCTTTCGTTCATTTGGAAACTTTGGGATATGGACATTTTGTCATAAGTTTGAGAAGAAAAGAATGAGAAGCTGTGATTAAGAAGTCAGAGGTAAAGATAAATCTCAAGTAAAGAGGTCAAAGAATATATAAATCTTACACTTTTTTTTGCTGTTTTTGGAAATGAAATTTTATTGTCTCATCTACATGTTTTGGAGGTTGACACATCACATGTAAGTCGCTACCAGCAGAAATCATTCCCAGTCTTTTGGAAAAGAACATAAACTGGGTCTTACATGCTAAATAAAACAGATCTGATTTATGTTTTGAAGAACATTCTAATCACAGATGAGATATTTGAGGATTCCCGCAAACCAGAATTGGGAAAAGAGACCCAGGGATCCAAGGTTTAGGCTTCGAGAGCATCCAAGGAAGAAGCAAGCCGATGAGTCCGGGTCTGGGGCCGGATCCTGCTCCTAGTACTTGGGGCATTTTGGTGGCAGCTGGCAGATGTTCTTGGTGTACTGGGGACAGTAGGGGACCTGGGGGCAGTAACGCTGCACCGGGGGGCAATAGGTCTGCACAGGGGGGCAGTAGGCCTGCACCGGAGGGCAGCAGGGCTGCACATAGTTGTACAGGGGCTGCCTCTGGGTAGTGTAATGGCAGGAGAGCCCCGAGTTGTGGCAGGAGGAGCCAGATCTGTGGCAAGAAGACCGGGATTCATGGCAGGAGGTTTCATGGCTGTGGCAAGAACCGCGGGAGCACATCTTTCTCGAGTACCAGCAAAGCTGTAGGGAAGAGAGAGACCATCAAACAGGTACAGCAACCCCAATGCACGCGAGCATACCTTCATTCCTAATTTACTCTGGAATTCCCCATTTTCTTCCTAATTTCTAGTTCTTTAGGCTTAAGAAGTTTATTTCAATGCTGCTTAGGTATTGGGAGATGATTTCTATCATCCGCTAAAAACATGACCTTTTACGAATGCAATTTGCTTTTCGGAGAAAAATAACTTCAAACATCCATTGCTCATATGCAGCCCCAGACCCTGCAGTGCCTTCTACTTGAAAACTTTGAAGCCTTTTTTCCATAAAGTCCTCTGACTGTCCTCTCTGTATTTTCCAGTCTTTCTGTTGCTTTGGTTCGTCTTGAGCCTCTGCCTGTTAACCCTATAGCCCACTTGTCATTTACGTTAATAAAACAGCTCATGTGGGTAACAAGAACCTGGTCTCTGATATGACCGAGCTCCACAAGAAAGGAGCGACTATCCTACTCTAGCTCTACCAAAGCTTGTATGAAAGTATCTGGTTTCATAAAGAAACTCAAGAGAAACAGAGAAATTGGACTTACCCCTTTAGCAACAGGAATGAAGGTCTGTGGGAGCAGAGAAGCCAATGAAGGAAACTGGGATGAAAGAGCTTTTATACTGTTCCAAAGGGTTATCTGGGACATGAGACATCTCTTGGCAAGTGTAACCTAATTACACATCCCAGCCAATTTCTATCCGCTGTATTCAGCTTCCGACATTTTCCCTTTGATGCACTGTGCTTTTAGTGTTGTAATTGTCCTGTAGGTTATTAATAGCACTCTAATTTCTCCTCCCTATGAAAGAGATTGGAAGGTATTTCAAGCAAAGTGACGCCAATACCAAAGAAACTAATGGATCTGGTCATGGACAACAAGTATCAAGCGGAAGAGATGTCTGTAATTCAGGAATACCAAGTCCTCAAGCTATGTCGGGATGTCACGTGGACCAAGAGCTAAACGTGATCCCATCTCCATGTGATGGAAAAATGATTACTAATGTTAACTCACGCAGATTATGTTTAGGACAGGAATACTCTACCTGAATTGCCCAATGGAACCGGATATTCTAATGAGAGATTCAGAGTTAGCCCAAAGACATCCTTCATTGATTATTTCAAACCGTCTGCGTGGTGTGTCCTATCAAGGATTTACTTTATTCTTGCTACAGATGCTGTTTTAGTTTATTTCTGCAATATGGTACCGATGGCAGTGATATCAAACCATGGAGCAGAATGGTTTGAGATGAACCCACCAGCCTGAGTCCTGCTCACACTCCCAGAGGTGTAGTTCTTTTCTGTTCCTATTTTACTCTGTCCTTCTTTAATGTACTTCTAATTTTGCTCCCAACACTTTAAACAAAACCTGCCTTTCATTTAATTTCTGGAAATTTTTAGCAGCTGAGGTTTTGAGAAGGTGGACCGTGTGCCTGCCTCCTGAATGAAGTTTAAGATCTTTAATTTCACACTAATGTTGAAGATGAGATTTGGACTATTAGCTGGAATAGAGCGCTAGTGTTGCTGCCTTGCTTTCATTACTCAGCCTCGGCACCTCTGCAGCTCTTATGGAAATACGCATTAGACAGGGCTGTAGCTCAAGAAAAAATAAACAAAATGGTGTAATACAGTAGAGGTAGATGCATCTGAGCCTGGATTTTCCCATGAATCACAGAGGAACTTCAGTCTTCCTTCCCGTGTCTGTGTACCGGCCATGCCCATCTAACCCAGCAATTACATTTTCTTGTCCCATAAAAGGCAAGAATGTGTCAACACTGGGATAGCCTTGTGGATTAGGTGTCATGCACACTTGATTTTGGGTGATGCTCTACTAACTCACCGGGATCCCTCAAACAGGTCCATTCACATCTGTGCTTCAGTATCATGAGGTACAAAATGAACCTATAAATACTTTACTGTAAAGTTTTATTTAGGCCGTAGTTAGGCAGCGCATTTAGAAATCTTTGATTGTGTATGGGAGTAAATCTGCTGTGGTAGAGAGGAGACGGTAAAAATAAAAAAAGTGTCTCAGATGTAAGTGTCAGGAGCCAAGGGCAGTAAAGAAAACTGGCTGTGGTCAGGAGAGAGCAGAGTTCCTGTTCTTCAGGGATGCCTCACTGCTGAAGCCTCCAGTCTATAAAATCCCCTTGTTTCAGGCCATTCCCTTCAGTTTGACTTTGCTTCTCCTATTGCTCCCCTGTTGTTGGCCAAGGTATGTGATCTGACTGATGGTCTGGAACATTGATGGAAACTTCTTTGTAGACTGTAGCTCTGTGTTAACCCACTTGACTTGGCTCTCTTTGAATCCAAACTGTTTATTGCAATTAGTGCAAGGGAGAGGTACTTTCCATGGAGTATTTATTGTAGCTCATTGATAAATGATATCTAAATACTGGAAATAACAAACTTTAGGTTTTGAAAGAAATATCTCTCTTGCAGGAAGAATACTATAGTATCTAATATGTCATCCAGGAGATATCTTATACACAATGATAAAACAGGGGGGAAAACAAAGTCCAAATTTGCTGTAGTTAAGTCCTCAATTTCTGGTTGACACTGATTATTTCAAAGCGCAGAAGAAAAAAGATATTGCCTTGCTTCCGTGACCAAGCTATCTCTCCTTTAGGGATACCCCACTGCCTGAAATGGCTTGCTCTTCTGGGAGGGAATCCTTCTTTAACTGGAACTCAACCTGGTATGACCCGGCAGGCTCCTGGCTGGACACTCGGCGCACACCTCTCCTCTATGCCTATGGCCCCAGCTGCACTCATGGCAGAGACTCCTGCCGGGGCAGCCATGACTACCAGCACTACGGCTACCAGCGCTCGGTCTGCTCTGAGCTGGCGCAGTGCCAGGGAAGCAGGTCTTCTCCCTGTGCCGGGGAGCTGGTGAGCAGCTATGAGGCGTGCGGGGCGTGCCGTAGCTATGTGGTGTGCTCGGAGGGGTGTTACGGGGGATGCTACAATTAATGGGAGAGCAGAATGTCTGGGACCCCCACCTTGGTGTGGTCCAGGACTCTCACGTTGCAGCATCATTGTATGCAGCCACAACGGCACAGTCGGAAGTGCTGTGTAGGAGCCCAAGACTTGCCCAATACTTGTTTTATGCTGAGAAATGTGCTCTGCATGCAGGGCCTCCTTGCCTCTCTCTTTTCGAATGTTTGCCTTGGGTTTATCATGCTTTTTGTAGTCTGTTTCTCACCCACTTCTGCTGACTTGATTGAGGCACTGTCCAGAAAATGTCCTCTGCAGAGGCTGCCCTCAGCACAGGCATTGTTGATGCTGTGGCCTTCATGGCAGGGGGAAGGTGGGGACAATTTCCTGCTGAATTTATGCAATCCGCTTTCCTGCTGCACTTCCCAGACATGCATGCTGAGATAACAAAACTCCAGCTCAGGAGAGATTTGCTGTCTCTGTTCCTCAGGCTCTTCCTAGGTTTCTCCTTAAACAAATGACACAGCCTGCAACACTTCAGCTTAGCCGAGAGCAAGCGCGTAGGTGAAAACTTGGACTGCTTAGAAAGAATAAAGATAGGAGATTTTATCTCCCCTTCACCCAAACGCTTTCGGTCAGGCTCAAATCCAGCCTGGAGCCTCCAGCCTGGCTTGGTTTCAACCTTCTGATGGGCACAGGATGGGTTTGACGCTGGCAGAGGGGTGTCTGGGGGAACAGGGACCGTCGGTGGCACCATGCAATGCCTTCATGCACAGAGCTGAAAGTCTCTGACCCTGACGTTCATTCCTTGCACCTGCAATCATGTACCTTGCGTATGGGAATGATGCTCCGCGTTATTTTAATTAACAGTAATAATAAAACAAGTGCTAATAATAAGTTCCTTGTTCTTTTCAAAGGTTCAGAGCAAATCCTTTGCTAATTAAATATCTAGTGCATTACACATAACACTGCTCTCATCCCACAGAGGCAGGGAATCCTGCAGCAATTTTCTTCCGTGCTGATGGACACTGGAGGAGAACTTGGGAATGCAACTAGTGCAATGGGAAATACAGTTGGTAATTTTTGTGGCTATCTGTCCATTCGATATTCCCCTTTTCTACATCTACAAGGGAAGCTCAGAACTTTCATGCTTTGTGCTCAGAAGAGTGAGCTTAAACCTTAGTAGGAACTGGGAACATTTTTTTCTTTCGCAATTTTTCTCTTGTTTTGCAAACACACATGGGGTTTACAGGAATAGAGTTCACAGTGGGACTTCATGCTGCAGTCCATGGCCTGACTTCAACCCAGTTTTATTTTGCATCAGCCACTACTTCATCTAGGCAATATGGACTCTTGCTGGGATTTTCAAAGGTAGATTTACCTTGTACAAAATATCTGTCTAACCCCATATTCTCTGTTTAGAACAGGTCAGAAGGAAGATAAAGAATGACGTAGTCCTTCCTTTGCTTATACCCTCTTGTTTATGGTGATCAGTGATTTTCAGACTTCCTAGATGCAGTCTGCTTTTGTGCTCACCAGACATGTATGTATTACAAAGCCAAAGCTTCTCCTTTAGCTCCTTCAAAATGTGCCTGTGAAGGTCTGAGGCTCAGGGCCAGCTGTTGCAGAGCCAAGGGGTGGGATTAAGGAGAGATGCTGATCTGCACCTTCAACCCCAGACAGCTTTTCCAAACTCAGCATCTGGATTTGTCTGGCAGATGAACAATGTGTGGGGACCGCAGAACTGAGCCTTAATGCATCGCTGCCGTTGAAGTGCAATGGGAAGCGGGGGAAGCTGTGCAAAGCAGCTCTCGTTAATAAAGGTGTGCTTGGGAAAGGTGCTGAAGATAATTATGAGGGTAATGGTGAAAAAACACCAGGACACCAGCATGTTTTGTAAGCTTTAGGTTTTAATATCACATCTTTGCTACTGCAGACAGAAGCAAGAAATTAATGGATTCAAATTCTCACGCATGAGAGGGCAAATCACGTTTCTGCCATGCTAATGCCCCTTTGCCTTGTCAGGAGCAGGGAGAGGTAATTTGTGCTGGAGGGAAGGGGCAGGACCTGCCCAAGCTTGAGGCTGCATCTTGCGGAGGAGACGGGAGAGGCGCAGCCCCGCTTTGTGCGCTGGCCGTCGGCTCGTCTTCGCCCCTTCACTTCTGCTGCTGTGGGGGCCAATGCACTGGCTGCTTGATCTGCTGCTGCTGCTGGCAGGGAGCGGGGACCACCGGCACCTGCCCGGGCACAGTGACCACGGGGACCTGGGGAGGGAGGACCACCACCGGCGTCACATCCTGCACGGCGCTCACTTCGTGGCAGATGACCTCCTCGGAGCCATGGCAGGACCTCTCCTTGTCATGGCAGGACCTCTCCTTGTCATGGCAGGAGGAGCTCTCAGTGCTGTGGCAGCCTCTATCTGCACGGGAGCACATTTTTCGGTAGGTGAGGCGAAACCTGGGAAGGAGAGACCTTTGTCGTTAGATGCATGAAGGGCAGCGTGCTTTCCCCACTCTGTTTTGGGTTCAGATTTGCTTGATGTGTTTGTCAGCCTGCCAGGGCTCGGCAGGATTTGCCTGTCTGCCCATCCCATTTCCCTGGCTTGGGGCTTCGTTCCCGCAGTGCTGAGTCAGCCAGCACCCCCTGAACACCCTCAAGAGCCCCCCAGCAGCCCCCATCTCCATTTCTGCTGGGCTCCATGAGCAGTTTCCCTGCTCTTCCTTGCTGCATCCCACAACCACTCATGCAGGACACCCTGGGATTATCTCCGGTCTGTGTAACGGAGCAGCAGACGCGCTGTGAGCTGTCAGTTTACGCTGCGCTGACACAAGGTATCTTGGCAAGGGTCTGAAAAGCTTGCAGCCAAGAGGGGCCCTGGCACAGCTAGTGGATTTATAGCCAGGACTGGTGGTATCAGAGCCTCGGCAAAATACGCTTTCAAAGCCAGGTGCTCAAAATTAAGAGACTCCTGTGCCTTCTTCCTTTCTCGTATCTTCCGTTCCTTCCGTGCCCTGCAGACCCTTGGCTGGCCAGTCCTCAATTTCCTGAGGCATGAGGAAAATCCTCTGTGCACAATGAAACCCCCTTCTGAGGAGAGCTGATGTTTCAAGGAGGCAGAAGGCATCCAGGATGCGCCTAGCTGAGCTGAAAGCTGTTCATGATACTCCTGCTTCTCACAGTTTGAACCCGCTTCCTCAGTTCTCTCCTAAATTTCTTCAAGAACAGCTTAATACTTTCAGCTCCTGAAGATTTACATTTTTCAAAGGAGCTTGGTAAAGGAGTCAGGCTCAGAAGTGCAATTCAAATTCCCAGCTAACACAAGGTTTCCTATGAAAGATCTGCCTGCTGTCTCCCATTCATTCCCCAATCCCATCCTTTACTTTTTTATTTCCGGTTTGTCCTTTGGCAGTTAGGGGTCTTGAGCACTGAAGTAATCCAAATATATCTACATGTGATAAGAACAATAAATTCTGCTTCTTAGCACAGGCAGTCTTGAGACCAGTATTAATAGTGCAAAATTGCCCCAGCCACAGAGGCAAGAACTTGGCTCTCAATAATCCCAGCACCTGCAGACAGACCCGTCTTTGTAAGAACATAGCTTAGCTCACTTCAACAAATTTTTATAGGAATGAAATATTAGTGGCGTAGGAGCAACTTACCTTGGCTGTGAAGGCTCTGGAGAAGGAGAGGAGTTGAGTGAATGAGCTGCTCTCCCATCCGAGAACTTTTATACGGTTCCTAAGTCTCTTCCTGAAAATGCAATCAACGCCTGGGGAAAAATGACCAAGGTATTTACAAAACAGCCACACCTCTCATTATCCATCATCTTCAAAAGCTTTTTCAACCCGGTTTCTTTGATTGACATGTCGTACAGTAGATTGTCTTCCTTGTGTTACACAGCTTTAATTGCCACCCAGCCCCACACAGGTTGTAATGCACGAAGAGTGAAAACCATGTGGGTGGCTGGACTGTCTCACCGTCATGCTAGGATGAGTTTTATATTGCAAAATGGATGGCAAAGGTGGTGCTTTTTTGAGTTTCTATCCTCCTGAAACCTCTCGTCCGAAGTGTCTCAGGGAGGAGAGGTCATGACGCCCAGTCATCTCTAACTGCTCTTGGCAGGCCAGGGTCTTGCGCTGTGGACAAGAGCCACCATTTTCAGGTCCTCTTCATGAAAAATGGCAAGTTTTTAGAAAATCCTCATCACATGTCCTCTGAAATCATCTTTAAAGTCGTCTTCACCCTGCAAGACATCTGCAAGTGCCAGAAGCTTGGCAGCCAAGCGTCCCCTCTTCATCTCCTTTCTCTGACTGTGTCATTGAGAAATAAAAACAATAAAACCAGGATAACGAAGCCTGTGGCCACTGTGGCAGGCTCCAAGAGCTATGACAGGAAGGTGACCTGTCAAAGCCAGGTAGTGGTACAGGCCGCTTTTGGAAGTTTTGACTTATACCTGTGAATACCCCGAAAATGTAGTGCGGTTTTTCTGCCCATGTCCATCTACTTCACTCTGATTTCAGAGCCATTTCATGGATATTGACATAGTTACCACGAATTTTCATTGCTGACAGTTTTTCTGGGCAATACCAAAAGCCTCGAACAGAATTGATTTCTTAAAATTCCTGATTTTCTCATTATTTTATTTGCCTGCCTCTGAAGCAGCCATTGTCCATAGTGGGAAATGCATGTGTACAGCAGCCGATTGGGCAAACCTTGAGTTCATGAGTAAGCCGTGAGTAAAGTGCTAGCTCAGAGATCGTGTACCTGAGCTCACCACGCGTCTTGAGCTCAGCCAGCTCTTCCCTGGGGTGGGAGGGCTGCACCCCGGGTGTGAAGCAGCAGACTGCTGGCCCTGGTGCAACCAGCTGTGCAACCATGGCTTTACAACAGCTCCGGTTTCTCCGTTGCCCTCCCATTAGTCTCTCGACCATGCAATTTCATAAGGGCTCACTCTGTGCTTTTACTCGTTTTGTGCCTTAACTCCCTCTGCAAACGTGGGAGTCACACGCTTTTGTTGGGCAGAGATTGACTGAGCACCTGAGGCAGAGGAGTGGCCCTCACTTGCTGTCTCTAAACCCGTTTCTTTAGTTTCTATCCAGAGGTGCCAGTTAGTGAGTTCCATCACGCAGCCAGTTTCATGTTTACCCTTCAGCCTGCCTGCCTGCAAACAGCCGAAGCCGAGGGGCCACGGCCTTTGCAAGCACCGACATGCTCCTGGTCGAGAGTCCTGCATTATCACAGTTCACCCGCGCTGAGGGATGACTCATTCCTCCCCCCTTGCACAACGAGCAGGGAGGAAATCCACACGTGCAAGTGCGCATGCGTGTGCCCGCGTGTAAAATCCAGCCTCGGCCCAGCCCTGGGCTCACGCTGGAGGTGAGCTGCAGCCGCTCGAGTCTGTGGAGAAAGGCAGTGGAGTGCAGCCCCAGCTCCTCGTTTTCAAGCTTTGGATGCAGAAACATTCTCCTTCTCTGCTGGGTGTAATATATGATTATTTAATCTGGCTCATTTAACATCTAAGCTCGTGGAGTGCTTTTTGATACAAGCCTCAAAGAACCAGACAGGTGGGACAGTGAATAAGAAATGTACTTTTAAAGTCTTTTCTGCTTTCTATTTGATTTTTTTTTTGGGGGAGGACTGAAATTCTGGTGTGTTTTTCAGTCTTTTAGTTGAATAGACAAGAAGTTTTTGAATATTCCAAACTCTAATCGGTTTTCTGGAAGTCTCTTCAAAGTTGTTTGAGATGTCTGAGTTATTTTGTTACCTTTGAAGCCATCAGATCAAGTAGGGAAAATAGCAGAAATCAATAATGAAGTGGTAGATTTTAGAAACACAATTAGATGCAAATAAATGATAACACTGTCTAGTGTTAGAATGGAATTTGATATGGCTGGTGACAAAACCTTTTGTGTGTAACGTTCCCTGCACCACAATCTTACAACATTTTACTGGACAGAAGATACCTATTGTGGCACCAAACACGGGGCCAGAGCTCAGAGGATTTTGGTTTTGTGTAAACTCTGGTGTTTTACAAACATCAGGGTAAAGTTTTCTCGATTTTTATTGAGCTGAAAGGGTCAAAATCACCACAGGTGGGTGAAAGCAGCAGTGATAAAAAAGATTTTACAACGTAATTTTATGTTCTGTTCTCTCTCTTTCAAATGGACACAGAGTGGGTTTTTTCTTGGTTACCAATATTTGGAGGAGTCTAAAGACCCCAGAGAACAGTCCTAAGACACGAAATATTTGGCAAATACCATATAACAACCAGCAATGGATGTTCAAGCCTCCCCCGTGCTGTCCTATCAGCACGGCACAGAGGAACTCTCTTTTCCCTGTGCCTAATTTAGGGCCTAATTCTATCAAAAAATGTCATGAAGCAGGTTAAGAAGCAAACGAGCTTGTTCGAGTTGCCTCATGTCACTGGTGCAAGCATAAGGTTTACATGCCCCGGCTTACAACATCGCCTGCAATCTCTGGGACAGGAGCCTGGCGTGTAATTGTTTCCAAGTAAATAACTTTGCACTCCCAAGGTCACGATGTAAATAATCATCAGCCGGAAATCACCCGGGAGTTTCACGTATCTTCTTGACGCATCTCGCAGACTCTGGCCCTGTACCCGTGCAGAGGGTCTCGGCAGGGCTCAGTGTTTCAGTTTGATGGGAACAGAGAAAAATTGACAACCTTCTCTTGCTGTTGAAAATTATGTATTTTAATTCTGTTAAAAGAAATATTGCATTTGAGGTTGCTTGCAAAATATATATCAAAAATGTTGGAAGATAAATCTTGTGTTGTGAAGTAGACTCCTTGGGTATCTATCTGTGTTTTGAGTGAAGGAGCCAGAAATTAAAGAAATCATTCAGATACTGGAATTTCCCACAGACTGTGAAGCTTTATTTTCCAACCCATGAGCAAAAGGAGATGGAGAAAAGAATCTTTTCCCTTCACCAATGCACAAACCACTTTTCCCAGCGATGCCCACAGCAGCACTACTAGCATAGCCCAACACGAGGACCGCAAAGCTCCCCGACCATAATGACACAGCCAGGGCACTTTTGCTTGAGCAAGGGTGGCTGCTGGGTCAGTCACTTCTTCTGGCTGGGGGGCCAGTAGCTGGTCTGCTTGCTCTGTTCAGCCTCGATGCTGGGAACAACCACTGGGCATTTCTGCTGCATGGCTTGGGAGCACCCACCGCCTCCAGAGCTGAGCTCTGGGCCTGAGCATCCCATGACGCCATAGCCCAATCCTCCGTGATAATGCCCTGATCCACCACTGCCCCCACCTGCTGTTAAGGCCGTTTCTCTCGGTGCCGCATCGTATCTGTATCCGTATCCTCCTGCTGCAGTAATGCCCAACCTCCCACTGTGGCAGCTGGATCCTCCACCACCCCCTGAGCTGCCAGTGATGTTGTGGCCTGAGTCAGCCATTCCCCCTCCAGTGCTGTGGACTGGGACTGTCCCCCCTGCAATGCCCCAACCAGATGTGTCCCCGCTGTCACCGCTGGTTATTACAACAGATCCATCACCGCCACATCTGTACCCCCCTGCAATGCTGTAGGTGGATGATGTTGGCGTAGGCTGGTAGGATGAAGATCCCCGGCTGTAGATGACCGAGCCATCCCCACCACAGAAGAAGGAGCCGTGTCCCTGGATGTTTGATATGCTCCCGCTGTCGCATCCTCTATGGTGTGAGGAGATTTCATTGTTGTAGCCCCTGTTCTGCCGGCCACATCTCCCTCGGAGATAGCGATAAATCTGAAAGAGGAAAAAAACCCCTCAACCTGCACCATTTTCCTTCATTTTTGCACCATGGCAGGTGGGGAGGCTTCAGATGGTGTGGTCAGAAAAGCTTTGCCAGGGGCTGGGGCAGTACCAGGTTTTGAAACCCGGTACTCCCTAGCAGTTCTTCAAACACAAGAGTGCAAGAGACTCCTACTGGGATAGCTTTTCTCTTTCTTACCTCCAGGATGTATCTGCAGAGAATCAAAATCTGAAATATATTCTTTTAACCTGTAATAATTGCCATGGTTTTCCCTACTCATCATGACCGTAACCACAGAGCTGTAAAAATAGCAAGGATTATCCTCGCTTCAGTTTTTAAACTGCTGCAAGAGCGGTGGATCAAAATGTCCATGCAAGATGATGTTGCTGCCATCGTTGCATAGCATCCCCAAAGGTCTTTTACATAAGGTAATCGGCACAGGCATGGACATATGTAACCATTATGAAGGACAGCACAGGCTTGTTATTAAATTAAAAAATGTGTCCCACACACTGAAAACACAATCAAAACTGCAAAGACTACAGGGTCACCACGTGCTGGTGCCACTACAGATACATTGGGGTTTTTAACCTGCTCAGTCCTATAGCTCCCAGTCTGGTGACCTGACTTCCCCTTGCTTCCTAGTGATCTGATCAGCACCATGGCACGAAACTGTCCAGATCATGAGAACTTTGCTATGGAAGCTCAGGCAGCATGGGTACAGCTGCCAGCACATGTCAAGATATCAAAGGAAGCTATGTGCCATGAATATGAAATAATAAAGTCTCAGAAAAGAGCAGACTTACCCTCCTCAGCCATTGGAAACACATTTAGAAGATAAAAGTCGACTGAACAAGGAGCTTTAACAGACAGGAACTTTTATATGGCGTTTAGCATATATGGGAAGTGAGACACCCTAAGGAATGGCAAGGATTTATTTACTAGTCTAACTCTGATTTCAGTGTTTGCTTTGACTCACGACGTCTGATCGATATCTTTCCTTCACACTGCTTGTTGTGTTGCACGCAGTGGTAATTGCTACTTCTGCTTAATGATCCTATTCCTGTGCTCCTGCCCTGAGCTATGGAGGATCTCTTCAGCCCCCAATGAGGTTGCGGCACTGGGGGAGACCGGGAGAGGTGGGTGGGAGTGTGGGTGTAGGGAAATGCCGAGCAAGAGGATTAGCGAGTGTGGGGCAGAGGGTGGTGGTGACCAGGTCCTGCTCAGGAAAAGGGCAGGGAGGCTGCGATTTAGCAGTGTGGCAGCGCTCGTGGCTCAGGGCATCGCTGTAAGGGTGGGGGTGATCAGTGGGTACCCGAGAGAAAGGAACCTGAACACTCCGAAAGAATCTAGTTGCCACACAGCACTTTGATCCCTCCAGCATCTTACTGGTGCCTCCAGTGCGAGAGCTGCTGAAGAAGACATTTGCATCCTTACCAGAAGCTTATCAAAAGTGAAGCGCCCTGCTCAGGTATTTTGCAAGGATGCTAGAGACGCTCTGGGACATCTTAGGGGCCCTGGAGAGAATTGTGGAGGTGTGAATGTCCGAACACTTAAAGCCACTGTGGCTGGATTACTCCTCTAATGAAGGATTATGCCTCCGAATTCCTTCCTTCTTCACTTTCATATGCTGTGTCCTTCCTCCGGCTTGGGAAGAGCACCAAGTACCAGGGAGTCCAGGGAGACTGATCTGGAGGGCTTCAGGGGATGTGTGCTGCGGCCGTGCTGGCGGCGCTGCCTGGCGTGACACCCGTGCTGCAGCCCGTGGTGCTCCAGCTCAGCCCCGCAGCGCGGCTCTGGCAGGCTGGACTAGGTCTGTTCAGCTCTGAGCAATTTTGCCTCTGGGACAATGAGTCCCAGCTTTGGCAAAAGGCCACTTCTGCTGGGCAGGAAGCAGAACACAGAGTGGTGGTGCTGCCCTCGGCGTTCCAAAGCAGATTTCAGAAGGTTGGGCAAGGAAGGATTAAGGCCTGGAGGCATCATTTGGAGTACGTTGAGCTCCCTGAGGAACTTGCTGCTGGTTTTAAGCCCTTCTGCCTGGCCCAGGGCTGATTTGGCTAACCCAGTGTGTGACATTTACCCTCGGGGTAGAGCTGCTGTGAGGTTGCAGGGATGTGGACGTTGGCATGGTGTTATTTGCCACCCCAGGCAGCAACAGCTGCGATTGAGGCTCAGCCCCAGTCCCTGCTCTGCAGGTCTGAGCCTGATGGGCTTGGTCATGTCTCCCTGCAGCATTTTGTTGCTCCACAGACATAGTCATTGGGTGCTGGTGCCTCAGAGGACTTAGAGCCGTGAGCTGGGACGGCTGCACCATGAACAGGCACCAAAGGGATACTGAGTGCTGTGGGTGCTTGACTTTTTAGGTTGTGTTGTTACTCTATCATGGACCCCAGGTGTAAGAATGAAGATGCAAACCCTCTGGGGCTATAAACTGGATGGCTTTAGAGCTGCATCTACAGCAATGCACTCTTGAATCCATCACCTCCTTTACAGAGAGGAGGAGTGAAATGTCTCATCAGATAGATTTCCAGCTTCCAAGACCTTAAGATGCTTGTTGAGAATATGAGAACAAACAAGCTCCAATAAAAAAAGGCAGCTTTGAGATATTACATTTATTAGATATAAAAAATGCTCTTTAGAAAGGAAGCAGAAGCTTATCAAAGGTGTCCCAACACCAGCAGCAGAGCACAATGCTGTGAAACCTGAAGTTCTCAGCACAGGGACACAGCATCAAGGGAAGAGCAGGGAAGGAGACATGCTGGGAGGAAACAGGCAAGCTTGGAAGACAGAGGCAGGGCCGTTCTTAATGAAAACGAGGGCAAAATGTGGCAGTTACTTCTTCTGGTGGCAAGGGGGCAAGTGGCAGGCCTCCTTGGTCTGATGGGACTCGATGTTGGGAATGACAACGGGTCATTTCTGCTGCGCAAACTGACAGGATACTCCGCTGCCCCTTCCAGAGTTGATGATGAATGCATGGCCCGAGGAACCACCACTGGATCCTCCACTGCAGCATCCAGAGGATCCCGCACTACCTCCACCTGCAATGATGATCTTCCCTCCTGAAGACCCGCCACTGGATTCCCCACTGCAGCATCCAGACGAGCTAACTCCTCCACCGCCAGAGCTAATAACGATCTTCTGGCTTGATTCCCAACTGCTGCTGCTGTATCTTCCTTCCACGCTGTAGCCTGAAGATCCTCCACTGCAGGATCCAGATGATCCTCCACTGCTTCCACCTCCAATGATGCTCTTTGATCCTGAAGATGCACCACTGGATCCCCCACTGTAGCATCCAGGGGATCCTCCACTACCTCCACCTTCAATGACGATCTTTGATCCTGAAGACCAACCACTGGATATTCCTCCCATGTCATAGCTGGATCCTCTGCTGCAGCACCCAGAGGATCCTCCACTACCTCCACCTCCAATTACTATCTTCCCTTCTGCAGACCCACCACTGGATCCCCCACTGCAGCATTCAGATGAGCCAGCTCCTCCACTGCCTGAGCTAATAACGATCTTCTGGCCTGATTCCCAACTGCTGCCGCTGTATCGTCCTTCCATGCTGTAGCTTGAGGATCCCCCACTGCAGGATCCAGATGATCCTCCACTGCTTCCACCTCCAATGATGAGCTTTGATCCTGAAGATGCACCACTGGATCCCCCACTGCAGCATCCAGAGGATCCCCCACTACCTCCACCTCCAATGACTGTCTTCCCTTC
The DNA here is from genome assembly GCF_030867145.1 of Opisthocomus hoazin. Taxonomy (NCBI): domain Eukaryota; kingdom Metazoa; phylum Chordata; class Aves; order Opisthocomiformes; family Opisthocomidae; genus Opisthocomus; species Opisthocomus hoazin. Next base: position 2,955,461 of record NC_134443.1, read on the forward strand.
TGCAGACCCACCACTGGATCCCCCACTGCAGCATTCAGATGAGCCACCTCCGCCACCACCTGAGTTAATAACGATCTTCTGGCCTGATTCCCAGCTGCTGCTTCTGTATCCTCCTCCCATGCTGTAGCTTGAGGATTCCCCACTGCAGGATCCGGATGATCCTCCACCGCTTCCACCTCCAATGATGATCTTTGATGCTGAAGACCCACCACTGGATCCTCCTCTCATGCCATAGCTGAATCCTCCACTGCAGCATCCAGAGGATCCTCCATTGCCTCCACTTCCAATTATTATCTTCCCTCCACTGGATCCCCCACTGCAGCATCCAGATGATCCTGCGCTACCTCCACCTCCAATTACTATCTTCCCTTCTGCAGACCCACCACTGGATCCCCCACTGCAGCATTCAGATGAGCCACCTCCACCACCACCTGAGTTAATAACGATCTTCTGGCCTGATTCCCAGTTGCTGCTGCTGTATCCTCCTCCCATGCTGTAGCTTGAGGATCCCCCACTGCAGGATCCGGATGATCCTCCACCGCTTCCACCTGCAGTGATGCTATTTGATCCTGAAGACCCACCACTGGATCCTCCTCCTATGTCATAGCTGGATCCTCCACTACAGTATCCAGAGGAACCTCCACTACCTCCGCCTTCAATGATAATCTTTGATCCTGAAGACCCACCACTGCATCCCCCACTGCAGCATCCGGAATATCCTCCTGCTCCATCGCCACAGCTAATAATGATCTTCTGGCCTGATCCCCCACTGCCACTGCTGTATCCTCCTCCCATGCCATAGCTTGAGGAGTCTCCACTGCAGCAGGATCCACCTCCTCCACAGCCACAGCTGACAATGATCTTGCCAGAGCCCCCACTGCTACCGCAGTAGCTGCCTGAGCCTGAGCACCCACAGCAGGAAGAGCCCTGTGTGTGACAGCTGAAGGAGCAGCCTCCATGGCAGCAGGAGCCCTCACTGTGACATCTGCTGGACTGGCAGCATGTTTCATGGCAGCCTCCGCAGGTCTGTCTGGAGCACATTTTTGAGCAGTGAACCTGTAAGGAACAGTGCTTTCAGAAAGGAGCCCCTTGTAGATGCTGCTGAACCTTCACAGCAAACCAAAAATGGAGCAGTACCCAGGAAATACCTGGTCTGCCCCATCTTCTGCTGTCCTACAAGAATGGCAGCTTCACCACCTCCCTCACCCTTGTTAACCAGCAGGAAAGACCTGCAATGAAGAGCTCCCAGGGACTGGTCTGCAGATCATAACAGTCACAGAAAACCTCTGTGTGCGGGAACATTGGGAATACTTCCAGAGATTCACACACGTGCTCTAACACACTCAGAGCCAGCAGTCTAAAAACTTTACTCCCACTGTAGATCCTTTGGGATTTACAGACTGCTGGAACTCACCTCAGCTGAAAATTCAGCCATATTTGTGTGCCCTAAGAGTATCAGCTACAACTCCCTGCTGTTAGGAAGGCAGTCCTGTTAGCACACCAAATTGGTTTTCAGAGAATCCCAGCTGATGTCCAGCCAGCACATTTCCCTTGTTCAAAGCATGCTCAAAGACCAAATGGTGGAGCAACCTCTCTGCATAGGAGTTACAAAAGTTTCTGTATCAACGGCCTTACCTTCAGCGCAACTGGAAATGCTTGCAAGGCTTGGCGGCAGGTGAATGACAAACCTTGGGGTAGGTGAGCTTTTATATTGTGTACTTTGTGCTCTCCAGGGAAGTGATACGCCCTAAAGAACAGTGATATATTTATTTACTGAGCCTTGCTTTTGCTACCCGCTTCTTTGACTCGCAGCAGATAGGTGATATGAAGGAGACGTATCAACTACGTTCTGCACTGCGATTGCTAATTCTACTTAACGAATGTGAAGGTGCAGCCCCTTTCCCCCCCCTCACCTGGCAATCCCAGAACCAACATTGTGTTCTTGCTTGCACCGCAGGAATAGCCAGCTGGTGTGCAGTGAATCGGGACGACCTGGCACTTTCGTTGCCTTCGTACAAGAGCAGTGAGTTGGGCCGGATCAGGCACTCCCTGACCGCACCTGAAACTCCTGGTGCCTGGAGTCACACCTGCCTGGTAAATGCCAGAAATGTACATTCTGGGTGGTACTGGAATTGTATAGTTTCTGTCTAAATAGCAGGATTGAATCCTGTGGATTGGGACCAGGATGGAAAATTACTGGTGCCTAAAGTCAGTCATCTGGAGACCCTACAAAACAGCGGTACCAAGGAAGCCCTTTGAGCAATTCTGGTCCCCAGTGGGCTGCAGCCAGTAACTCCCTCTGAGTGGGACACTTCTCAGAGTAACTTGAACTCTGTCAACATTACCTGGGCTGATCTCGCTGAGAATCGACCTTTGCCCATTGAGAAATAATTCGATCTGAAGTGAGTATTTCACTGAACTCAGGGCAATTTTTATGATTGCGTGCGTGTGTGTGAATCTATTCAAAACATAATATTCTGTTACTGTGGTTGTAACAGAAAATTCTTTCTAATCACTCAGTAAATGCTAAGTTAACTAGTGATTAATAGCTGCTAAATCCCTGTGATTCTCTTTCTCTTTAAACAGTGAACACACCCTGAATTGCTGCTAAACCAATTCCTTAGACATAAACTGTTGTGGTCTAAGGCCGGTTCCGGATCCAGCTGCACCCAGGCTCCTCTCTGAGAAGTAGTTTAGAAAGCAATGGGGGTCCAGTCTGAGCCTGGTGACTCAACAAGAGGGTCTCCCTATCCCCCTATACTTCTCTTCAAATCTGTAGAAAACATTTTCCACCCAAAACCCCCTTTGATTTTGTATTCCATTCATTTGATAAGTAATAGAGTGAACCTTGCCAATGAACTTTGTAAGATCACATTTTCTAAATTTTCAGTAAAATATTTTCCTGGAAAACCTTTCAGTGACTCTTTCTGCGACGTAACCACTCATTCGCGACAATGATTCACTTCCGAGAGTCTTGTTCTGAAACGCTGAGGGGAACAGCGTTTCTGGGGGTCTACCTTGGGGGCTCCCCAATGCATTTCTGCTAGGCTGCATCTTCTCGGATACTCAGCAGAGAGTGGAGACAGAGCAGATGCTGTGGGACGGAGGCTGGAGTGAGTTAAGGCTAGAGCATGACAGAAGGACAAGGGTGAAGGTGTGCTGGAGGGGAGTCCCAGGAAGTTTGGGGGAAAGAGGGTTTCATCAGGGACTGGAGAGACGGGGAGCTGGATGGGAAGCAAGAGCACGTCCAGCTCCCTGGGAAAGGCAACTTGCTCAGCAGGCCAGAGGTACCACTGCTGATGGGGCAGCGCACCACTTTGGAGCACCTCAGCCCAGATCCATTTCAGAAGGCCCCATGAGGATGGCAGAGACATGGGGGCCATTTCCCCACACTTTTGGGAGCCCAAGGTGGATGCTGCTGTTGGACTGAGCAGAGAAGTCTGTGCTCAGCTCCAGTTTCCCAGGGCTTCTGATCTCCAGGCAGTGACAGGGAAAGTCTTGAAATCCTGCTATTTGAGAAGGTGCATTTGAAGGCCACCTAGAACCTGTCCTTGAACTCTAGGACATGAAACATTTCCTGTCTCTCAGCAGGGCTTATTTTCTGCAGGTCCTGCTTCACTGGCCAGCGCACCCACACCTGAGGCTGGGGAGGCCTCTGGGTATTTTGCTTGCTGGAGAATGACAGTTCGTCAGCACAGTTATCACAGCGCTGGCTGCTGTATCTTGCAGCAGCTTCATCCTGTCACTGCATGCTTAGAGGTTGACAACAGCATCCACCCTCGTGGGAGACTGAGTAGAGGTGAGCATAACTGGGGGTTTTTAGCCAAGAGGATGCATGACAGCAGCGGCAGGCTGCCCAGTCCCGTCACCATGAAAGTAATTTTGAACATGCACGGAACCCCACTGGTATGACGACAGGACCATCAGCACCAGCAACGTGGGTGCAGGGGGCTTCCTGCATTTTGCTTTGGACTTCCTCCAGTGGCTTAAGCTCCCCTCTCAACACCAAAGGCAAATCTAGGGTGTCACTGCAATTCTGTCTCTCACCCATGAAGTGTGGGCGTTGTGCTACTGAGCATCGCAACACCTTGATCCTCTCCGTGTATTTAACCTGTAGGGACTTGCATGAAGGGGCACCTAGGATTTTCTGCTCCTCAGGACACCCAGGGTGCGAGGGAAGGCTGTGGAGGCATTCAGCAGGGGTGGCGAGAGCTGCTCCTGCAAGCACTGGTGTGCAGAGATCCCATGGCTGGACCCTGCAGGGACTGGAAGCACTGAACCTGTAGCTCATGCACAAGTGGCAGAAGAGCATGGTTGGAACTGCAGCTACTGGAGGGGTTGTCATTGCCACAACTGCCTCCCAGGTTAAAGAGCAGCTTTAATACCTATGTTGGGTAAAGGCAAGGGAGGGTACAAAAGGCTTGACGGTGGAGGCTGCCCCAGCTTCGAGCCACAGTGCCTGTTTGATGATGCTCTGTCTGCCCTGCAGAACAGCAGCCCTCAGAATGGGCTGGCAGCTCGTGTTCTCTTTCAGTCTCGTCACTGCAAAGACCTCAAAGGATGGTGCACAGGTGTGCATTGTTAGGAGAGAGAGAAAACGCTTGGCTGCTTCTGACAATCGCTTTGTCCAGCAGCTTCCTTCTTGCACAGCAATACTGACTTTGATAGTGTGGGACACGGTGAAGATACTGCTGGTGTGAAAGGAACTCTCCAATTTTTCCGCCAAAGGCAGGAGCGGGTCAGTCATGGTCCCTCAAGCGTTTGCACAGTCAGTGATCCCTCTTGCTCCTGATTTTCTTTCCTGCCTACTGGCTGTGTGTGTGAGAAGGACAAAAAAGCCTCTTAGCTTAAAATTTACTAAATGCAAGGCTGTAACACACCTGTCCTGAACAGGACTTGCTGCAGACTTCAGCACAAATGCTACTGAACATTTCCCACCATAACTGATGGTTTTCTTGTGATAAATCTAGAAAAATGGTGCACATAAAAACCCAACTCTATTTCCAAAGGATGCTGCTGTCTGCACTGGAAGTCCCTGCAGTGAAAGCCAGAGCTTGTGGTCTTCTCCTTCTCTGGGAAGGGGAAACCAAGGTGGAGCTCTTGCCCAGGTTAAAGTTGCAGCCTTGCTGGACATGCTTTGCAAGAGGGACACAGACGATCTGCTTGAGCAAGAAGGTCTCTCTCAGGCAAGATCTGTTAACACTCATGTACTCCAACTCGACAGACTAAAGAAGAGTTGACAGCTGAACAGATTTGATGTATTATTCACTTTTTGAAAGTAAACAGGGCAACTGACAAAGCATAAAAGCAACCTTACAAAACCAGTTCTTTCTGTACATGGTATTTTTTATTTCCTTTCACATAGATGGGTGAGAAGAGCCATCTTGGAGTTCTCAGCACAGGGACGCAGCATCAAGGGAAGAGAAGGGAAGGAGACATGCTGGGAGGAAACAGGCAAGCTTGGAAGACAGAGGCAGGGCTGTTCTTAATGAAAACAAGCGCCTGCTGTGGCTGTTACTTCTGGTGGCAGGGGGGCCAGTGGCAGGCCTGCTTGGTCTGATGAGGCTCGATGTTGGGAATGACAATGGGGCATTTCTGCTGCGCAGACTGGTGGGATCCTCCGCTGCCCCCTCCAGAGCTGATGATGATTGCATGGCCCGAGGAACCGCCACTGCCACCACTGGATCCTCCACTGCAGCATCCAGAGGATCCTCCACTACCCCCACCTCCAATGATGATCTTCCCTCCTGAAGACCCACCGCTGGAACCCCCACTGCAGCATCCAGATGAGCCACCTCCTCCACCACCTGAGCTAATAATGATCTTCTGGCCTGATCTTCTGGCTGCTGTATCCTCCTCCCATGCCATAGCTTGAGGATCCTCCACTGCAGCATCCAGAAGATCCCGCACCACCTCCACCTCCAATGATGATCTTCCCTCCTGAAGACCCACCGCTGGAACCCCCACTGCAGCATCCAGATGAGCCACCTCCTCCACCACCTGAGCTAATAATGATCTTCTGGCCTGATCCCCCACCGTTGCTGCTGTATCCTCCTCCCATGCCATAGCTTGAGGATCCTCCACTGCAGCATCCAGATGATCCCCCACTACCTCCACCTCCAATGATGATCTTCCCTCCTGAAGACCCACTGCTGGAACCACCACTGCAGCATCCAGATGATCCTCCGCTACCTCCACCTCCAATGATGCTCTTTGATCCTGAAGACCCACCACTGTATCCTCCTCCTATGCCATAGCTGGATCCTCCACTGCAGCATCCAGAGGATCCCCCACTACCTCCACCTCCAATGATAATCTTTGATCCTGAAGACCCACCACTGGATCCCCCACTGCAGCATCCAGATGATCCTCCACTACCTCCACCTCCAATGATAATCTTTGATCCTGAAGACCCACCACTGGATCCCCCACTGCAGCATCCAGATGATCCTCCACTACCTCCACCTCCAATGATGATCTTTGCTCCTGAAGACCCACCACTGGATCCTCCTCCTATACCATAGGTAGATCCTCCACTGCAGCATCCAGAGGATCCCCCACTACCTCCACCTCCAATGATGCTCTTTGATCCTGAAGACCAACCACTGGATCCTCCTCCCATACCATAGCTGGATCCTCCACTGCAGCATCCAGATGATCCCCCACTACCTCCACCTCCAATGATGCTCTTTGATCCTGAAGATCCACCACTGGATCCTCCTCCCATGCCATAGCTGGATCCTCCACTGCAGTATCCAGAGGAACCTCCACTACCTCCACCTCCAATGATGATCTTTGATCCTGAGGACCCACCACTGGATCCTCCTCCCATGCCATAGCTGGATCCTCCACTGCAGTATCCAGAGGAACCTCCACTACCTCCACCTGCAATGATGATCTTTGATCCTGAGGACCCACCACTAGATCTTCCACTGCAGCATCCAGACGAGCCACCTCCTCCACCACCTGAGCTAATAATGATCTTCTGGCCTGATCCCCCACCACTGCTGCTGTATCCTCCTCCCATGCTGTAGCCTGAGGATCCCCCACTGCAGGATCCAGATGATCCTCCACCGCTTCCACCTCCAATGATGCTCTTTGATCCTGAAGACCCACCACTGGATCCTCCACTGCAGCATCCAGAAGAACCTCCACTACCTCCACCTCCAATGATGATCTTTGATCCTGAAGACCCACCGCTGGATCCCCCACTGCAGCATCCGGAATATCCTCCTCCTCCACCACCAGAACTGACAATGATCTTGCCAGAGCCCCCACTGCTCCCACCGTAGCTGCCTGAGCCTGAGCCCCCACAGCAGGAGAAATCCTGTGTCTGGTAGCTGGAGGAGCTGCTCCCGTGGCAGCAGGAGCCTCCGCTGTGGCATCCGCTGGACTGGGAAGATGTTTCATGGCAGCCTCCGGAGGATTGTCTGGAACACATCTTCGAGCAGTGACCCTACAAGAAACCACATACTTTTTACTCAAGAACAGCCACCTCCATCATGAGAATTTCCCCCCACCAGAAGGATCCGTGTACAGCTTCATGGCACTAGCAGACAGTCTCCAGAACCAATGAAGTTCCTTTCTTCTAAGCACTTTGTGCTCCATGGATCCCAGCCAAACGTAGAGCCCATTGCTAACAGGAGATTAGCAGATCGCTGGTTAATCAACCCATCATTTAAAGTCTTTTATCCCATAGCTGGTCCATCTCAATATCTATACTGATGAAACACCTGACTTTCAGTAGCACGGGATGATCCTGCTTCTGCTGACTTTCACAGGAGATTTAAATTCATCAAAGCAACCTTCCTGCCCTTCAAGCCACCACCCATCAGGTGTACTTTACCAATGAATTGATGTTTTGCAAGCATGAAAGTAAGAGAAGAATCGCTCCCTTTCGCAGAAGTGGACTTACCCTTCTTGGTTCCAACGACGTGTACAATGGAGCAAAGCTGAGCGAATGAAGCACTGCGAGAGAACAGCAGCCTTTATACCATTCCTAGTTTTCCGAAGTGGGAAGTGAGGCATCCGAAGGAATGGTGATAGGTTTATTTACTAAACAAACTGTCCTCCTTCAGCCCACTTGTCCTGACTCATCGGATCAGATCAACGTCTCTTTAGTGCATCACTTCCTAGGCTACCTGTGGTTTGGATGCAGATAACACATGTGAACTCAGGTCCCGCAGCTGACTTTCAAGGTAGGGTAATGGGACTCCAGCTAGCACCCTCCACGTGAGCTGGGAGATGTTGCTGGGGTGGTGGCTGACAGCAGAAGGGGCCGTGGAGACTCGTGTTTATTGTGTGTTGCAGACTATGGAGAAGCCCAGGGCAACGGAGAGAGCTGCACTGTGTAGGACTGCTGTTGCTGGGGCAGCAAAGGGATCTCACGTGCCTGGACTTCCCCACTACACCAGCGAAATGTTGATCATGGTTTTTGTTTGAGTGCACCACTATGGACAGTCTGGAGTTCAGGCAGGCTTTACACTGCCTCTGGGAGGAGGCGTGATGCCTATTTTTGAAAGGAGTTGAAGTACTGCAGGCAGAGGGTACCAGATCCAGCACCCACCCTGTGTATCAACATCTTCATGGATATTAACCAAAAGGATGATTTCATCCCAGTTTGGGAGATGGCTCTGGCGTTTTGGAAGAAGCAAGAAGATCTGAGGATGCACTGTGCTCCTGTTGTCACCCTGAGAGCCTCTGAAACTTGGCTTCTGACTTTCTTGGTCCTGGACCATTTTTGGGTGCAGGGACTTTCAACAGCAACTATCCCACCTCCTTGAAGAGAGACCTGAAGCTTTCTGTTAGCACCATGCAGGCAACAGCAGTGTTGGACAGTACCCAGTCACCGGTATTTTAGAACCCTATGACTTTCCATAATAAAATCCCAGGTAACTCAGCTATTCCAGTGGCAGCACTGGCTGGAGGAGCTCATCGGGATGTGTTTTGAGAATGCTTGCATTCCTGGGGTACACAAGGGTGAGAGGACAGAGGGTAAAGGGACATGTAAATGTGAAGCTCTTTTACCCGTAAGAGGTGTAGGTCACTTTTGTCTCTTTTGGGACACTTCCAGGCATCTGTCATCTGCCACACATAGAATAGTTCAGGCAGAAAGGTTAATTTTCCTTTCCCTGCTAATTGCCAGAATTTACCACATCAAAGAAAGAATTTCCCATAGGGAAACTCCCTCTGAAGACTCATACCCAGAACGGTGTTTAGTTTCTGTGGGAACAAGGAGATCCCTGGTTACTCCAGGCTTAACACCTCAGCACTTCGAAGGGGCTTTCTGAAGTCCTGCAGCTGCCTCTGGTTCCACTAGAGGCTCAGAGCTGGAGTCAGGGTTGGAGAGACCCCACATTTCTCTTCCACAGCTGCTTGGTGCTGCTGTGAGCACCAAGAGCTCTTGCACCACGCATGTGCAAGGGCCTCAGCTTCACACGTGTAATAGTACCTTGTAATCCTTTGTACTAGAGTTTTTGCATCTTGCCTCTCTTAACCCATTTAAGACTTCCGGGGGCATTGCGTGACATTTTGATGAGATGCCATATCTGATGGGCAAACTTCAGGATCATGAGTAGCAACAGACATTGAAAGATGACCTAAGAATACTTAGTGAACCCAGCATCTCTTCTGTGGGTGAGTTTTCAATGCACTTGTGCTCTGGAGCTTTATTACAACACCATCTGCTCAGAATAAAAACATTATAATGGAAAGAATTCAAATGTCATAGTATAAAGCAAAATCCAACCACTCAAACACTGAAGCTCTCTAGAACTGCAAGTTTTATTGTCTTGTGCAAGCACTAGAGAATTGAGGCAGATAACAGATATAGGAAACAACTCCAGCTGGATGTTCTTGATACAAAACATCAGAGGTTCAGGTCAGCTGGAGAGATGAACAGTAAAATCCCAAGGTAGAGGAGAAAGGAATAACGCAAATATTCTTCAATTTAATAGAGAAAGAAATGTGAGGCATGTTTATTTCTGGGGCTTTCTTGATCAGAGATACACTTCTGCAGACACTACTTGTGTTTAGTCTGTGGTGGCCAGGAGATTGGTTGGGTCTGCTGTTGAATGGACAGACCTCCAGAACTGGACGAACTACCTCCGCCGCCGCCTCCTATGCTGCCACCTCCAATGCAGATGGGGCCTTGGCTGTGGTGGCTGGAACCACCTCCTCCACCACCACCACCACCACCAATGCAGATGGGACCTTGGCCCTGGTGGCCAGAACCACCTCCTCCTCCACCACCACCCCCTCCTCCACCAATAATGCAGATGGGACCTTGGCCCTGATGGCCGGAACCACCTCCTCCTCCACCACCACCACCACCACCACCACCAATGCAGATGGGACCTTGGCCCTGGTGGCTGGAACCACCTCCTCCTCCACCGCCACCTCCTCCTCCACCAATGATGCAGATGGGACCTTGTCCCTGGTGGCCAGAACCACCTCCTCCTCCACCACCACCACCACTACCAATGCAGATGGGACCTTGTCCCTGGTGGCCAGAACCACCTCCTCCTCCACCACCACCCCCTCCTCCACCAATAATGCAGATGGGACCTTGGCCCTGATGGCCGGAACCACCTCCTCCTCCTCCTCCTCCACCACCTCCTCCTCCACCAATAATGCAGATGGGACCTTGGCTCTGGTGGCCGGAGCCACCTCCTCCTCCTCCACCACCACCACTACCAATGCAGATGGGACCTTGGCCTTGGTGGCCAGAACCACCTCCTCCTCCACCACCACCACTACCACCAATGCAGATGGGACCTTGGCCCTGGTGGCCGGAACCACCTCCTCCTCCACTGCCACCTCCTGCTCCACCAATAATGCAGATGGGGCCTTGGCCCTGGTGGCCAGAACCACCTCCTCCTCCACCACCACCACCACCACCACCACCACCAATGCAGATGGGACCTTGGCCCTGGTGGCCAGAACCACCTCCTCCTCCACCACCACCACCACCACCACCAATGCAGATGGGACCTTGTCCCTGGTGGCCAGAACCACCTCCACCTCCACCACCACCGCTTCCTCCACCAATAATGCAGATGGGACCTTGGCTTTGATGACATGAACTGCCACCTCCTCCCCCCCCCCCTCCACCTCCTATGCTGCCACCTCCAATACAGATGGGGCCTTGGCCCTTGTGCCCAGAACCACCTCCACCTCCTCCTCCCATGCTGCCGCCTCCAATGCAGATGGGGCCTTGACTTTGGTGGCCCGAACCACCACCGCCTCCACTACCACCTCCTCCTCCTCCAATAATGCAGATGGGTCCTTGTCCCTGGTGGCCTGACCCACCACCACCTCCTCCACCTCCGCCGCCGCCACAGATGGATCCTTGGCTCTGGTGGCCTGAACCCCCTCCTCCTCCAAAGGAGGACGATGATATGTGGGTCTGGTAAATAACACCACCGCCACCGCCACCGCCACCGCAGCTGCCGCTGCCTCCTCCTCCATGGCAGGATGATCCTTGGATCTGGTATCCTAGAGATCCTCCTTCACCACTACTGTGGCAGGATCCTCCTCCACCGCCACTGCCATGGCATCCACCAGACTGCCCAGAGATCCCTTGGCCATCACCTTTCTGCTGATGGGAACCCATCATCCCAAGCGTCAGGGAGTCCTACAAATGAAAGGGAAAACAGGCCTTAGTAAACCCAGGGGGAGGAAAGCTTGTGTTACTGTGCCTCCCCATCCCCTTCAAAGGCAGGCTGATACATGAAAATGTCTTCTGTTCCCTTTTTGCCCCTCCATCCACCTCTGATAGCTAGTGCAAATGGTTATTGTTGACTTCAGGAATTTCTAATTTAAAACAATTACCAGGAATGACCTGGGAAATTTTCAGCTCATTCCATATCCCTTGATCAGGTCTGCTATAGGATCTCCTCTATCCAGATAGAACTGGTCTTCTTGTCCTAGGACCAGTGTAACTGTAATAATTCCTTACGAATTCCTTCTTGCAGCAAGTTGTCACAGAGGCATGCCACTGCAAGACGTACACAAGGCCACAGTATGCCAGAATTACCCTTATCCAAATGTGGTTTGGGAATTTGAAAGAGCTTTAATGCTCAGGGATAGGTATTCATATTCCCTGTCATACAAGAAACAAAGAACATGGGTCATTATTGGCATAACAGTAATTTCATTGCACTTTGAAATTCATCAGTCTCAGTTTCAACAGAGCAGAGTGACTGTTTTATTTCTTCTTAAAAATTAGAAGAAAGAGCAACAACAAGTGGAAAAGAAATCACCTATGTAAAAAAAAAAAAGAAAAAAGGAAAGGCAAAAAACGTCAGCGGAATGCTCTAGGTCACCACTTGCAAGGGCTTGACGTGAAACCTACAGGGATGCTGTGAAGTCTGAGCACTTCTTTGGCACTTCACCCCCACCACAGTCCCCATCTCTGTCTGTTAGTAGTAGTAATTTATATTCCTCTGACAGGAAAGTGACAGCTCTGCTAATGCAAAGGATCTACAGGTCAGCAGGCTGAGGTGTCCAAACATAGCAGCGGAGAAAATGGTTCCTCCAGGAAAAAAGGTGGTCAGAAGAGAACCCTTTCCACTACAGATAAAAGGCTGGAACAGTTCCTTTGTTTCCCAGTCTTTGCTAAGTACCTGCAAAACCTCTTTTTTCTGTCCTGTTTCTGAAGATTTATATTCCAAGAGTATTTAGGAGCTACCTGTAGACAGTCGTACCACACAGTGCTGGGCCCAGAGGAATCAAAGGGACTCCGAAGACCATGTTTTCTGTGTCTCAGCTGTCCTCCTTTTCTGTGTGATTAAGTAATCCCACAGACCGAATCATTAGAAAAAAAAATTGACTATAAATAAGGAGGAATTTTTGGACCATGAGACCCAGAAGCCTTACTTACTCCCACCTTGTCCAGTTTAGCATTGCAAGGCTAACCAGCCCAGTTAGTTTTCATCAGTAGCATGAAATATCTTACCGTGTCCCACGGCACGAACAGGTGGAAAGGAGTCAAATGGAGCGAGGAGACTCGGTGTGTGAGAACTTTTATATAGTATCTAGTCCTCCTCTTGGAAAGAAACAATGATTGACTTATTTACCAGCCAAACCCAGCCACAACTACCCACTTACTTGGCATAATCTTGGGCTTGTCATTTCTGATTGATATCTCTCTTCCACCACCTCCTTTGTTTTCAGCTATATGAAAGTCGTTGGATGGCTCCACCTACTACAAGTAGAGTGGAAAAATGGGGGAAAGCAGACATGCTCTTGGACTTTCAGAAGAAACAAGGGATTTACTTTCACATCCCCCCGACAGAGGGGTCCAACATTCCAGAGGGGAAACGTGAGCAGGTAAAGAAGAACTTTTCTCTTTATAGACATAGGTAATTTATCTCTCATTCTAGAAATTGTTTCTGAACACCCAGATATGGCTCTGGTATGTCATTATATTGTGTTGTAACCAGCAGATTGGTAGGAGTGTATTATACGTTTCCAATGACACCCACATCATTGCCCGGGGCTGTAGGGATACATATTGGACTCTGGCCCAAGGAGTTTAAGCTCCCCAGCGGACAACACACACCTCTAGAGCCAGAGGCTGAAGTGGTGCAAATCTTGGAGGCTCCATGTGATTTACAGGCTTGGAGGATCTGACCTACAGAGAAATGGAGGAAAGAAACCCAGATAGCCAAAGCAGCAGTGAAGTGGTCTTCATGCAGACTTGCAGTGGTATAAGAGCACCTGGGTTGGGACTGTGACCTTTTTATTTTTAATCACGCTGGCCTGAAGAGACCTCATCACAAGAGCAGAGGGGCCGGATGTCCTCCCTGACAAGTATGGCAGTGATCTGGAGGCGCTGTGAGAGCATGGCCACTATACCCCATCACATCATGGGAGTTGTTCACAGCCATGCAGGCACTGGAAGAGCTGCCTTTGCCCTCATCATGGTGGATTGTCATAACTTCATCAGTACATCCCAGTGTTTTCACTCAGACTGTGCCTGACATACCAGGGGAGATGGACAGCTGACATAATTTTAGCTTTAAAGAAAGTCCGAAAGTTATTTCATTGTTATGTTCATTGGTAGTTCTAGACATGATAGCAGTGAGAGATACTTGGATACTCTGGGCGTTGACTGCGTTGCCATAGGCAGTGAACATGAAAGAAAAGGATGAATTTTGGAAAAAGATCAGGGCAATACTGAGAGTTTTATATCCTAGGGGCAGATAAACACGCAATAGGCTCTCTTTAAACCTCTCAGGAGAGTATAAAAATAGGGAAAGCCCCTCTTGCAGGCTGCACACAGTATTTTGCTGCATTTACTCATGGGTTAAGAGCTAAAAGGGGTCATCTTTGCCATTCCCCTCTCATAGCACCTCATCCCTGAACTGTAAGGGCCGCAGGGGATTCACTCTGGATATACAGTTTGCTCATACTTTTCATGTCTTTCTTCTGCCAAACTGGAATTATCACAAATAGCAGCAGCAAGTTCCTTCAACAAAACCCTCCAGCTCCAGGCAAGCTTTTGACAGCAGTGCTGGAAGGATCTTTCACTCCGATATAGCTGGCTGAGGCAACCATATCTTGCTTTATTATTTTAGAGCCACCCTTCCTGACAGAAAGCCGTAGGCTGTGCCACTCGCAGGCTCTGCTAAGTGCCTCCTTCTTTGCTTTGCCCATGTGCGTTTCCTGCCCTGGAGCACGAGACCTGCTCAGCGCCTTATCTCATCTTCGCACTCATGCCTCTCAGATGATGCTCCATGGGCCGTGCCCATCAGCCTCCCCGAACCCGCCGCCACATGGCCACTCTCCTGGGAGGAAGGAGGCGTCACCATTGGTGCTGGAGGACAAGGGACCCTCTCCCCAACATGTAGTGCTCTGTGGAAGGCTCTCATCTGAAACAGATTTTATGGGACAGCTGCAAGGTTTCGCCTGTAAGATGTCCAAAAAGATATTTCCATTGTTTATTAGAAAACATTTGGAAATTTCTCAGTCAGCCTGAGCTTTCAAACAGTTTTAAATCCCATGCAATTTACAAAGCCATATTCTGGGTTAAAAACAAGAACTCTTTACTATTCTTATCACTAGTGTGTTTGCCCTATCTTGTATCCCAAAAAAGAGAGAGATGGCAAATGTATGACGTATAAAATAAGGAAGTTGGACATCAGGTTGCAAGCTTGTCCAGGAACCAAGGAGAGTGACTGAAGCAAAATATCCCCTTAAAATTATTAATTTTTATAAAAGGATTTCCCAAAACACAGTTCATTGCTGACCATCAAGAGGACCCCAACAGAAGCAGTACTGCAGTACCTGGTGTCCCTTGTGTCACTCCCAAGTGGTCCTGCCCAAGATACCCATCCACACTTGGCTGCTTGAGAATATGCGGATGAGTATCCAAGTGGGTAGAGCCAAATAAAGTTGACTAAATAAAAATCACCTCCCTTTTCCACCTGGTCTTTCACTGAGTTTTGGTGAACTGTTTCCTAAAATACGACTGCTATGTTTACCTCTAGAAACACCCAGCTGAGACCACACAGTTCCTAATGTGATGGAGACACAACCACGTGTAATGTCAAAGCCCCTCTGTAGTGTTCCTGGACTGGGGAGGTAAGTAGGGCAGGGAATATAGATGTCAAGGCATTCCCTGTTTGTCTGAAAACCAAATGAAGGGCTGTGGTTGTAGCAGATGCTTAGCATATCTAGAACAGCTTGTGTATCTCTGCTATTAAGATCAAGGGCAGTCAGGATGCAGCAGTAAGTGGTTTAGCGTGTTCTGGCACGTAAAAGAGGAGTCCTGGGATTTTAGGTGCATGTGCGGGGTGTAACACAGCTTGATTCGGTTGCTCTAAATGAGGCTCGTTGGCTTGGTTGGGTAGGTCAGAGCAACATGGAGCCACTAGCAGATGCTGCACCTATGTCAAAGGACTCATTGCAAGCAGCAAAAGAGTAGTGTTTGCAAACTGTCAAGAGGCAGCAAGAAAATCAAAATTTGACACCATATCCCTGTGTTTCAACAGCAAAGCTCAATGCTGATATTAATAAAAATAGCTTCACAGCTGGTCTCAGTCCAGGCTGAGCTGAGATCTTTCATATCTTAATTACACAAGTATTTTTCTTCCAACCAGCTGCTCTTTCCCGCTACTGAAGGTCCATTTTCCCAGACCTATAAATGAGACTTTCAGTACACAAGACTGGAAATCAGGTAAAGCTGAATTATGCCCCCATTTTATGCACAGGCAAGAGTGATTTGGGAAAGTCTCAAATCTGGGACTTAAATCACAGCTTCAAAATCTCTGCCTAGTGCCTCATCCCCAGATAAAGCCCTGCTTCCAAAGCAAAATCACATTGCAGAGGCAGAGCTCCCTGGCATTTGGGGATCAGAGCTCTCTCTTCTTCACGTGATGGCAACGCAGAGATCCCAAAGAGCACCATGTGCCCTGAATATTTTTGTTCGCTATGAAGCACATTTTGTAGCTACCAAAGCTGTATCAGTAGGGTGGAGTGTAATTGCCACAGAGGCATACGTGTTCTCATGCTGCGTTTGCTTGATACCTCCTGATTATATCCTCTGCGTGGGTTACGAAAGAGGCGTGATCCTCACATCCGTCCCGATTGTAGGAGACAGCCACGCTTCTGCTGGATGATGGGTAGCAGATGGGTTGGATGTTGGTGTGACCAAGGCATGCTGGAGATCTAGCCAGTTTCTGAAGTCCTCAGATTATTTTAGGTTTAATTCTCTATTCCAGCTGTGGTTTTTTCCACATTGCAGGTTGGTGGGTAAGGATGGGGAGGTAAAGGCAATGTGGCTGGTGGGGCGGGGGTTCATCTTCCTTTCCTTGATGTCAGCCGTCTCTCCCTAAGACTTCAGTTTCTCCCTCTGTAGGTTAATAGGGCAAAATATTTAATAAAATGGCATAATGCACAAAATACCTGTGACTTCTACCATCCCCATATGACATAAATCAAGGCACTGGGGGGTTCACAGGCAACCTTGTGCCAGCGAGGTAGACACAGAGCTCAGGGCACCCTGGGCAACTCTCAAGGCTACGGGAGCATGGTGCCTCCCTTGCGGCCCCATCTGCTCTGAGCCTTTAGGGACTGGGCTCAGTGGTCCTCAAGAAGGGCAGTGGCTCACGAAGCATATTCAGAACAGCTTTCTCACTTCAGCAGCTCACTGCCACCAAAGCAAGACCTACCCTGTCTCCCCTGACAGGCAGCCTGCCCTTGCTGCCAGACAACTTGGTGATGCAAGACTTGCTGGTGGGTATGACAGACACCCAGACAGGAGGTGCAACGTGTGTCATCGAGGGGTGGCGGTCCCCATCAGTGGCCAGGATTGACGCCATGCTTTCTTCTTCCCACAGTGTTATTTCCTTTTCACTCTTGTTTCCTCACTCCACATCTCTTCAGACAAGGCACGGCCTACCTCGCTACTTGCTTAATCCTTGGTGGCAGATGGGTGCAGGAACTTGAAGGGAAAGATTATTTTTAACCTGGAAACGTTTCTGCCTCCACCTCTCAGGTTCTGCTTCTATTTTGGAGATCAGAGCTTTCAATCCTTTCCTCTCCTCAGTGCCAGCTCTTCCCCCAGGTCTGTCCACTGAGAAATTGCCCTTTTCCCCTTATTACAACACTAAGGATCTTGGCTAGGGCTCTTTCTGTGAGTATTTATCCTAATTTCAAAATATGGCATAATTTGTACCTCTTTGCCAAGGAATGTGGATGCAGTAATGATGGGTTTGCGCACCCGAACAAGAACAACTTTCCTCAGTAATTAATATACAATGGTTCTGGCAGTTGAACAGTCAGTCGTCCACCTGGGGCTTCCTTTCCTGGTTTCACTTTTATCTGGCTCCCGCAGTTTGCCACATACATGAAAGCCATGGGCACACCCTGTTTTTGATTTTCTTCTTTCCCCTGTCTTAGTTCCTCATTCTTCCAAAGCTCGTTGGGAAATTATTGGTGCTACAGTTGGAATTTGGGAAATATGAAATAGGATGACTTGGGCCGGCTCTAGGGGTAGCAGCAATACCTGCCCAGCAGCACAGCTTTGCGATGGCATGAAGCAAAGCTCACGCTAACACAGCTTCGGCTTTAAATCACAGCGTATCACAGAGGCTACATCACAGAAATGACCTTGAGATCAAAACGTTTCCAACTGCTCTGTTTAATGCCTGACAAAACCTGCTGGTGTACACACTTGGATGCTGCACCTGGAGTCTGCTGGATACCAGAAAGCTGATCACCTCCAGGGAATTTTAGCTCTCCAGGTTATGTATGGAAGTGGTACACTTTGACTCATACCTATATCAAATTCAGATCACTGGAGAAATGCTCTACCAGACAAAAGAGGGGAAACATTTTTTGGGTTATTTAACTTTTTTCAATCAATGTTTGCTGAACGTGATAAGAAACAGCAGCGTGGGCAAACCGAAATGATTACTTTTAAGTACCTGAAATGTCGAACGTTTCTGAAAGAGTGGAAGAACATTTTGAAAAAAAGTTATACATGGGTCTTTACTGTTTTCTCTGGCATACTTCAACCTAGAGACAAGTCTTACCAAGTAAGATAACAACAGGCAGATAAAGCAAAAAGGAGTAGAAGTCAAAATTGAGCAACAGCCCTGCTACATTTGGTGTGAAGATCTCTTATCACACCCACAGTCTCGTCACTGAGAGGTTTTGTAATGACAGCAAAGACTGGAGCACGAAGCAGAATGTGATGAAAGGCACTGCGGTGCTGCAGGCACGGTGCCCTCCAACACCACGGTTGCACTTCCCCTCCACGGCTCTGGTGCCGGCAGCCATGGGGTGAGATAGACCCAGGCACGAGCTTCACGGCGGAGAGTGATGAGGAAACCAACAGTGCATCCTACGCAAGAGCCTGCGTCACAGGAAGCACCTGGTTTCTGAAAGCTTGTTCTTGGTTTGCTTGTGCACGCACAGCACCCAGCAGAGCCTGGGCATAAAGAAACCCAAATCCCACAGTAAAAAGCCACTACCTTCCTTCAAACATTAATCTTTGGGACATATCGTTTGTGTAATTCCCGTTCCAGTCAAATGAGCCCATGATCTCTGTCACTGGACTTCCCACATGTTGGATGATTGCTAGAGAGAGTGCCCCAAGACCATCACCATCTTGTCAGGTGGAAGACGACCATTTCCTTCTATTTACAGATGGGGAGCGAGATACAGAAGGGACCACCAGCCCTCACCCACCCCAGAGTCCTGCAAGGTGGCTGAACCCAGAGACATCACTTCCTAAGCCAGACTTCCTGCCCCGATAAGGGAAAATGTGGTTTGCAAGGCAATTATGGGACATCCAGGCTGGAGATGACTAATTCATCCAGTTTAATGCTGTGGCTCAGAAACATCCATGTTTTTGGAAATGGGACACGTGACAGGATGTTCGTGGGAAGCACCTGGCACCTGCCTGCTGTCCAACACGCTGGCATTGGAAATAAGCAATGTTTCAAAGTCCTTTGGCTCTAATGTAGCTGTTCCTGAGTTGTGGCAGCATGAGAAGAGCCAGGCCTTTCATTTGTTCACAACTTATTTACACAGCAGGCTCTCCTCATAGAAGGGAATTCTGCTGTCTCCCAGTAAGTCCAAGCAGGCAGATCACGCCCTCATTAACTCAACATTTCAGGATCTTCCAAGAGGGAACAGCATCAGCTGCAAAGGGGGGACATGAAACTCACGTGGTTTTGTCTTGTTTCACGATCTGCAACACTAAACATTGGAGCAAGTCTTTATTTTAACCAACTTTGCACCAAACCTTTGATCTTCACGTGCAGGAATGTTACAGAACCCATGCACAGCACCTCATGGGACTGGGTTACAGGAGACTGAGGTGGTGATGAGGTGATGACCGCTGCCTCAGCACCTTGTTCCCCGACAGAATCTCTTCAGCAGTGGGCATTTTTCTTATTCTCTCCTCTCCAACAGGGAATAGGAGCATTTCTGAGATGTCAAGAGAGTTTGCTTGAAGAACATGTCATTTGTCACCTGGGCGTCAGCAGCACTCAAAACGCATCATGGACAACCTCATTTTGGTGTCCAGTATGGATCCATGGTGACAATGGCTGTGCACAGGACAAACTCCTTGGGAAGCCGGAGCTGCTCATCATCTGGCAAGTTTAACTGCATAGCTTCCTATTTTTATGATCCACCCAGCTGTTTAGTGGGTCATCTGCCCAGTTGTTACCTGTGACACAGATGCAGCTTCCTTCCCATATTATTCAGCTGGTTTGCACCAGCCCATTAAAATTACAGTCATCAGATGGAAAGTCTTAATTGCTCCATTCATTATCATCAGTGGTCATATCCGACAGTTGATTTATTTGCCTGGGAACTCCCCACAGGCTTCACAAGAGAGGTTTTAGACTAAATCAAGATTAACTGGTCTGACAGTAAGGTGAGGACGGTTGGAGAAAGGAATGCTGCCAACAGAGGGGACCCCTTCCAATGACCCCAGCCCACCTGGGCATTTACTGACCATGCAACTACCCTGAATTAGTACACAGGTTCCACCAGAACCAACACCGATTTTAAGCTGACAAGTCTGGAGCAGGGGGAAAAGGGGGAAACCTCATGGCTCTAGGGCATCAAAATTTTTAAGGATTATGGAGAATTTCCCCTTCACCAACAGCTGATTCTTAGTTACTCACATGAGAACATCAGTAGAGGACAAGCAAGACCATGACCTGTTTTATAAAACAGAGTAGGACACATCAGAAACATGACGTTCTCCCTGGGGTAGGGACACCTGAAGAAGGTCTCCTGATGACTCACATTTCAGGGGGACAATCCCCCCCAGATTTTCCTCCTAGAATTATGCCTACAGAGCAGCTGTACGGCATGCAGGTCAACCCTCCTAACTCTTCTCAGCCTCATCCTATCAGCACCACACAGAGAAAGCTACGGGGAGTTGGGGTGGAGAGGGAGGAATACAGTCTCTTCAGACTGCAGAAAACCTTCTTTCTCCCTGCAGTGAAGACTTGATATACACAACCAAGTGCAGCAATGAAACAGGATTTTTCTCCTTTCAAAGCCTCCAGCTGCTGGTGACATCCCCACAGCATATGAGGAGGGCAATGATAGGACAGGCACACGTATAAACGGATGGTACAGACAGCCACGTATGGGCAGCAAGGCCCTCAGGAGTGGAAAGGAGTTGGCCCATTCAGATCAGGGATCTTGAAAGGTCTGTGACCACCACAGCCAAGGAAGGATTAGAATTTGGCCTTTGCAGCTGAAACCCTTTGTTTCTCACAGTAATCCAATATGAACATTGGCCAGGTTTACCCCTTCTTTCCTTTTAAAGCTGGCCCATTTCTCCACCGCTTCACTGAGTCACAGACAAGCCAGTACCACCACATCAGAGTCCCCAGCATTATATACCTGCTCTCCTACATCTCCACTGCTGGCAAGTGTTGCATCACTTTATTGCTGACTTTACAGCCAGAGGTTTGTCATCAGTGCAGCAGCTCGCAATTTCAACAGCAAGGCACACCATTCCTGTGCTGCTTTGCCTTCCCACACCCAGATTCATTCTTCAACTGCCAAAATCACTTTACACAACATTGCAGATTCTCCCTGCAAGGTGCGGAACCAAAACTGACAAAGCTGCAGGTCAAACATCGCCTCTTTTACTGATACAAGTCAGGGGCTGAGCCCTACAGAGGTCCCTGGAGAACACCAGACCTTCCACAAGTATTGTGCAAGTGGCTCATCTGCCTGTCTCACTCCTCACTGGTTTGCATCCACAGCAGGATCTGGGCTGGGGATCAGTTGAGCTCTGGTTCTGCATCAGCTAATTACAAGAAGCACCTGCAGCTCTCCCAGGAATGAGGGGTGGTGAGTCAGGAGGGAGCACACTCCTCCAGCTCAGCACCTGCACTGCCACAGGATGGTGCTCCAGGACCATCCTAAGCTCGTATTTTTTGCTTTGAAGAAGAGTTTTATATCACTTTTCTCAAAAAGGAGGACCTCTGCAATCCCAGAGTTAAGAAGCTCCCACACCTGCTAGAATGATTAAGAATTTAAAATAATTCCTTGAACTTAGGAAAAGACTTTCCCCAAAAGCTACGCTCAGCCAGCTTTTACCCTTTCTCCCAAACCTAGCAAAACCAATAGATTTTTGCTTCTTAGATTCTTTCAAAGCACAGCAGCCCTGCTCAGAAGCACCCACCTTTTTTTGTACATGCACCACAACAGGAGAAAAAACAAAGCCTACTGTTAACTCCAATAGAAAATGAGAGCATTCTAGAAGCTAGAAGTTTTGAGCAGAAAAGACCCCCATATTCAGCTTTGGTTTTAGATTTGCAAACAGCTTCTGAAGTAGGGGGAGCTGGGAACAGGCTTCTATGCCAGAGAGAAACGAGCAGCAGAACTCTCCTCAAACCCAGCGCATCAAAGATTTGACAGGGCCTAGTTTAATACTATCCGATGTACTCAATAAGCTGCTAAACCCAGACTGCACCTCTCACCTTAACAGCCAAAAGGAAGACCTACGCAGGGTGTCTACCCATAAAAGTAAAGCCCCTCAAGAAGAAAATCCAATAGTACCAAATGATGTTGCTCCAGCGCTGCCCACCCACGCACTGACATGAAAAAAGCCAGCTGCTGCCCCAGCCCCTGCCCCCTTTCTGCCTGCCTGGGGCCAGATTGCCCACAGCTGCCCCGTGCTTCCTCGTCAATGGCCCAGGCACCCGCTAGATATAACCGTCCCCCCCAAACCCTTGCTGTTCTCTGGTGCAGGAGGTCTTCTAAGGGAGATGTTGGTGTAGGGGTCACTTGCTAGCAGAGTGCTGTGTTTCAGCAAGCATGATAAAGCTGGCAGAGGTATCTGAAGATTCTGGAGAGAAAATCTTGCTCTGCATGCAGCAGCAAACTCTTTTCTGCTACTCTGTTTCTCTTTGCGATGGACTGAGAGAGCGCTAGCAATTGTATTGGCTGGCTGGTGGAGGGAACTCTGCTTTGACTCCTTCTCCAGAGAGGACTCCATGTCTGCATCAGCTCATTTACCTGCGAGCTGCTTCTCTGCTGAAGCCCACCCCAGGCTGCCTTTCTTAGTGAAGGGGAGACTCGTCCCAGCAAAACATCTCGGAGGGAAGAATCTGCAAGCTTTGAGCTGGCTCTGCAGCCCTGCCCGGAGACCACCACAGGTAATTAACTTCCATACCACGAGCTGGGGTAAGGAATGGTTTGAGCGAGTTTTAACCACTGGGCTGCTATGCAGGACTGCGCTTCCCTGCTGCTTTCTCCAGCTGGGGTAGCCTGGGGGGGCTCTGGCTCTTGTGTTTCTCCAGTGGCTGTCTCTGTAGTTTCTCAACGAATTTAAGCCTCGGCTTGCAGGGTCCTGCCTGAAACCCGGGCTAGAGACAGCCGGGAGCAGCTTGGAGAGGCTTCCACCCGTGCTTCACCCCCTCCGTGGCATCGGAGCACCTCCCGGACATTTTGGGGAGCCCCATCTTAACCTGCTGCCCTGGGTCTGGCCACGACAGGGTTAACTTTCACCCGAAGCCAGGAGGGGATGCAGCCGGGTGGGCTGAGCCGAACTGGCCAGAGAAAGCAGGGTATTGGGTGCTATGGGACGTCACGCTGCGTTCCCGAGGGGGGGGGGGGGGGGGGGCCTGGCCGGGGGGGGCAGGCAGTCGAGACTCGGAGCGTGCGGGACATCGGGCGGTGAGCGCTGTTCTGTGCCTTTTTCCATTTGTTTTATATGTTCTTCTTATCTGTGTTGTGGTTGTTACTGTTCGCTTGGTTTGCTGCTCTGTTAAACCGCCCTGACCCCGACCCAAGAGTTTTTGCCCTTTTCTTTCCCGGCTCCTCCCCACAGCAGCGGGGGTGGGGGGGGCGATGGAGGGGCCACTCAGTCCTTTGTCGGTGGCCAGGGGCCCAGCCACGGCACCTTCTGCTTGGTGTCCTCTATCGCCAGGACTGTGGGTGCTGAGCAGCCATGGGTCCCTGCTCAGCTCTGGGCTGGCAGCGCTGAGGGGTGTCCTTGGCCTGACCCCTGTGGAGGGGGAAGGAGCTGCTGGGTGGGCTGCAGGAGAAAAGGCAGCGTGGCTCGCTGCAGGAGAGCTGCATGGCTGCTGGAGTTGGTGGTGTTGGACTTGATGGTCTCAGAGGCCTTTTCCAGCCTTAAGGGTTCTATATGATTTGATGGAGCTCTGTGAAGAGCTGTGTGTAAACTGGCAGTGCCCAGAGGAGGGGATGGCGAAGCTGTGTTAACTGGGCTGCGACTGCAGATGTGTTGGGAGAGCTGGGATGCTCTCTGGGCTGTTGGAAATCCGCAGCCTGATTTCTAGTGCAAGTGGGTGAAGTACAGATGCGAACCCACGAGGTGACAGCTGGGAGCACGTCAGGGAGATGCTCCAGTGCAAGTTAGTGTCTGCAGCAAGCTGGACTTTGAAAATAATGAGCAGCCAGGTTGACATGCAGAAACAAACTCCCCAACTCACAAAGAGTTATAAAGGAGGTATGTTTATTACGGTGCCGGGTGCAAGGGGGATCGCTGCTCCTAACTTGCACACCGAGTCACAAAGCACGCACTCATTTACTACAAAGTTTATCTAAGTGGGTGGGATTATTACACTTAGCCTTGGGAATAGGCGTGATGATTATAATTATTTCTAAGGATTCATGCTCATACTCTGCCCCTTTGCAGTGCCTGTGCAGTGTTGTCTGGTGGTCGTCTGTGGGGGTTTTCTGGATGAAGGCTTGTAGTCCTCCTCGCGAAGGCTTGTAGTCTTTCTTGCTGTGTACTTTTTACCTTTGGCTCAAAATTCCTGAGTTGTCTGTGGCTGAGTCCCAAACTGGTTTCAGCTAGAGGGATGCTCCCTATAGGCCATAAATTCCTAGTTATCAGTCCTTATCCACCCCTGTTTCCCTTCATCCGTCTTGCAGCAGTCCTTGTGATTTGCATCTGAGCTCACACAAGTCCTTGCTGGCAGACCATTTGGCAGTGGTTAACCCTGGCCTCGACACGGCTGCAGAGCTATAGAACAGACTAAAACTAAAGCTAGAGCGAAATCCTACTAAATGTCGAGTTCCCAC
This sequence comes from Opisthocomus hoazin, assembly GCF_030867145.1. Taxonomy (NCBI): domain Eukaryota; kingdom Metazoa; phylum Chordata; class Aves; order Opisthocomiformes; family Opisthocomidae; genus Opisthocomus; species Opisthocomus hoazin. The sequence goes on from NC_134443.1 coordinate 2,980,505, forward strand.
TTCAAATAATGTCCTGAAATAACCGCAGCTACTGTGCTTGGTAAGGTTAGCTGACACAAAGTTGCCTCCAAGTATAGGCTAGATATAAGGAAGAAATTCTTTACAATGAGGGTGGTGAAACACTGGAACGGGTTGCCCAGAGTGGTAGGGGAGGCCCCATCCCTGGAAACATTCAAGACCAGGTTGGACAGGGCTCTAAGCAACCTGATCTAGTTAGGGGTGTCCCTGCTTGCTGCGGGGGGGTTGGACTAGATGACCTCTGGGGGTCCCTTCTGACCCCAAACTTTCTATGATTCTATAATATAAAAAAAAGTTTGAAAAGTAGTAATAAATTCTGACTGCCACGTGGGACACAGTACGAAGTGCAAGGCTTTGGGCAGCAGGTGCTGGCTGGCTTTGGTCAGGTGCAGGCAATGAGGAGAGCAGATGGGCTGCAGCTGTGGAGCTGGTGCTGGCTTGGGGTCAGGGAATGCAGCTCTGGGGGAGCACGGAGGGAACTGCTTCCCGGTGGATGTCTGCTCTGATCCCTGCTGATGCCACGGATGGCTTTGGATGTGCACGGGAAGCACTTTCTGTCGCATCGAGGCTGGAAGAGGAGCCTGTGGCTCTGCTCTCCTGTGAATTGTTGGCTGCTGCGTGCTGGAAGCTGCTTTGGCTGCTTTACTGCTGATGTTGGAGGCAGGAGGTTTTTTTTATGGCATGGGGTGAACCCAACAACTACTGTGCTTTTGAATTGCACCAGAAATAAGGGACTAAAGAGCAAATCCCTGGCTATGAAATGCTCATGGTGGCTTCAGCTCCTACCTGGTAGAGAGGATGCCACTGTTCACTAAATCACACTTCTGTCCTTTGCTTTGTAGCCCTTCTCTTGCTCTTTCTGCTGGATTTTGAACTGTAGATATGTAAATGCTGATCGGGAGAGAACAAATTCACCCTGTGAAGTCAGCTTCAGACTGCAAATGCTGGAGGGTCTGCTGATGCTTGCAGGGAGCTTGGTGTTGTCTGAGAAGCCCCGGAGTTGTCCTGTGGGACAGTGGCTGGGGACAAGTAGACTCAGTAAGACTTAAATCTGGGGTAGGACAAAGGCTCCTAATGTGTTCCTAAGCCCTTCCACCTGAAACTGGAAAGACTGATACTAATTACTTTCAGTGTTTTTATTGGAGTATTCGCTAAAATTATTCTTTGTGATGCTGTTGAGTTAAAACTGCTGGTTATCAGCTACTGCTGAAAGGTCTCTCATTTTGAAAGTCCACTTTAATTCTATAATCTTTAGTTATAGGGGACCTAATGTGTAATAGTCAAGGGCAAATTTTGTGTTAGGTGGCTGAGTTGCTGTTTGCTTTCAGCCCGCAAGCACCCAAAGGCAGGGCTGGGTGGCTGACACAGACCAGGCTGAGCTGCTCGGGGCGCGTTGGCCTTGCTGCTGGGCCGGTGGTGCTGGGCTAGTGGGCGGTGGTGCCTGCAGTGCAGCTCTGACCCAGTGCTCCTTGTCTGGACCGGTGGGCGGTGGTGCTGGACCAGCGGGCGGTGGTGCCTGCAGTGCAGCTCTGACCCAGTGCTCCCCGTCTCCCTGGGCTGGGCTGACTTGATGGCGTAGCATTTTGAATTCAACCACATTGATGCATCTGTCTGCCTCTGTAGGCAGTTCTCAAAGTGTGATAGAGGCTTCTGAATAGCAGAGGCACTTTAAATGCCTTCCTAATTTCTCACCCTTTTTGTTTTTAATTAGGAATAATAAAAATGTGGCAGTTGCTGCCCAGCTTGTTACAAGAGCAGACAGCTGTATTGCACAGATGTATTTAAATACAAATCACATGCATTTTTGTTGCAATACTATTGTCCAGAAGTGGTGGAGCTCAGCAGAGCTGGCCAAATGGGAAGTGTTTGCAGGCAAATGGTGTAGAGAGTATGATGGACTGAGGCAATGAGCTCTTAAATAGAGAAATTCCCCAGATGAATGAGCAGTACTGAAACCTCTGACTACCCAGGACCTCTGAAAGTCTGAGTGTAATGTGAAGGTATGGGTGAAAAACCATGAGGAGGTGCAGAAAGGCTCCTCGGTTCCTGCTGCTGCTGTAAGCTCTGTCTGCTGATGTGCGGCGTTCCCAGGCTGTGGCGTCGGGGCCAGGAGAGGGAATGGGAGAGCGCTCCCCTTGCTGGGTATTGCCAAACAGCTTTGCCCTCCTTTGAATGCGACCACATTAGACGTGTGCCCTTTGGCTACTTGGTGGGGAGCGCAGCTTTATTACTTCTCTCCTAGTAGGCAGACCTGGAGCAGACGCAAGTCATCCTCACCTCTGCTGACTCCAGGGAAGTTGTGCCACTTCAGCGCTGCTGTCTACAATTCTTTTTTTTTCTGGCTCCACGACAGTCTACTTGCTGTATTTTTGGCTTCAAACCTTTTATTCTTTGCTTGCTTACTGTGCAAATCAAACCGAATTCAGAGTCCTGTAGCCTGACTAACCTTGTGACAAATGACAGATTTGGAAGCGTCAGCTTCAATGCATGTCTTGGCTAACAGCAAAAAAATATCACTGCAAATCCAAAATTTCTGTTCTGCCTTGATCTGGTACTGATGCTGTAGTCTGAATGGCTGGGTGCTCCTGGTACTGCGGGGCCTTGGCAGCCTGGGAGTTCTGGGCTGCTGCGCTGCAGAGGAGCGTGTGCCTGCCTGGGGCTCGCCTTGCTCTGGCTCCTGAATCCGTTGGCCACATGGTGGAGCGCAAGGAATTGCTGGGGTACGGTTTCCAAAAGCACAAGGAATGACTTGGGGTAAATTTAATTGGGATTTATTGGTGGATGGGGTCATAGCACCTCAATTTCTGAGTAGCTGAGCATCCTGCTGCATACAGCTGTGTGGTCTAGGGGTTAGAGCACTGCCTGGGTGGTTCCAGTGTCTGCTGACAGCTTATTAATTCACTGTGTTAGTCACCTTGCAGCTCTCAGCTTTTCCAAGTTGATTTGAGCTCCAGTGTGGGGAGGTGGGTATTTGGTACCAGCACAGGTGGAAGCATTGCTTGTCTTTTCTTGGCTGCTGTACAGCTAGGGATTTTTGGTGCTGAGTCAAGTGGGAATATGGAAGGAGAAAAAAACCAAAATAGTAAGTGGGTAGATTGATGCAGTAGAAGCTTTATTATGTGAGATGTTGGTTATATACCATAGCAAATAAAGTAATGCAGACTATAGAGCAAGTACTGTCTGGCTCCCAGCTAGTACATCATGGGTGGGTATTGTAGTAAGTGCTTCCAGAGTGAGTTGCTTCACACAGTAGACACCCTTGACTTGAAAGTCCAGTCCTGTTTTTCACCATTTCACATTTACTTGTCTTTTTCCTGTTGGTTGCATATAGAATGAAGCGCAGGATTAAAAATCAGTTTCTTTACAAAATCTTCTCTGGAACAAAGTTGAAAGGAGGAAGAAATCTATATTCTTAGCAGTATTAGCACGGAACGACCTGAGTTCTGTTGACACTGGGCTAGCTGAGGACACTTTGATTCAATGCCATCCATGTGAGCGATTATGTCCGTGGTAGAACTCGCATACCCTTTACACTGGCAGTCGTGGAAAACTTGTCTTCATGCAGTCGAGATCTGAGCCCACCGTAGGTGATAGGAGACTGCAGGTATGAAGCTTTGAGACCTTTAAATCTAATGCTGAGTATAACATGGAGAGGGTTAAGGAAGGCTGGTTTGTAAAGGGGTCGGGCTGCCCACGAGCCCCGGTGGTTGCAGCAGAAGAGTTGTGCTTCGGAAAGCTGTGCCTGTGGACTCAGCTATGGATGTGCATCTTGCTCTTCATTGCTTGGTTGTGCTGTGGGCACCTCCATGGAGCTTATGGCCCACAGTTGTAATGGTAGCTATTGGACCAGTGGTACGAGTAAGGACAGGAGCTGTGTTGGCACGTGGGAGCTGGAGTGCATATCTGAGGGCATGCTGTGACGCCTGGCTGGCCACAGTGTGGCACCCAGAGATGTCCCCTGCTCTGCAGATGGGGCTGAGAGAATGCCATGGTGCATGGATGAGGAGAGCTGGGGCTACAGGAGGAAGAGTGGCCTTCCACAAAGTGTGTCTCAACACACCGTGATGAGCATGGTGCGGAGCACTTGGGGCTGCTCTGCATGGTCTTCCTCACAGTGCACGTCTTGGCACCTTTGGAAGCACACGGTGTGCAGGACACACACCGCACTGCTCTGGGCCCGTGGCACTGAGTGAAGACTGGTGTGGCACACTTCACTCCACCTGGAACATAGCACTGCTGCTTGTATTGGTACCCATAATAAACCATAGTTCTGGGATGGAGAAGAACCTACAAAACAAAGTAGGGGAGAAAGGTAAATGAATTTGCTACAGACCACAGCTTGTGTCTGACAAGCTGCCTTTCTGATCTTTGAGCTCGCTGTTCTGGCTCTCAGCCCCCATCTCCGTAGCAGAAACTGCACCTGGCTCTCAGCCCCCATCTCCGTAGCAGAAACTGCACAGCGTTGCAGTTAACTAATGATCTCTTTCGTAGCTTCAGATGTCGTGTGGAGCAGGTAGCGATTGCCCCCAGCAGAAGGGGAGTTCCAGGCGTAGCTGAGAAGTGACGTGCGTGCTTCAGCTGGTGAGGCGATGGCGCGTCTGGGACGCGTGCTGAGGTTCTCATCTGTTTGTGGCGAGGGCTATCATTTATTTGTTTTCCAGTTTCAACTGAACTATCTGGAATTACTTTCTGCTGGTGCTAGGTAAAGCAAAAGAAAGTATTGCCCTTTATGCTGATTTAAATTGCAGGACAGAGGATTGTTATCTTTGTAATTGGCAGGGTGACGTGGCAGAGCTCTATTTTTAAAAGCCGAATGTTCATGAAGGGCAGAGGGACTTTTGAAAGTCTGGCTCAAGTTGCCAGTGTCCCATGCGACTCGAAAAAGTCAAAGGTAGCTCTCTGCATCTCGGCATGCAGCTGTGTAGCTGCTTTCCTGGTTGCTCTGTACTCTGCTGTCTCGCTCTCTCTCAGTTTGCCCCACTAGAAGCTGGGGACCAAAGGGCTGCACGGATCACAGGAGGGGTCTGCTCACATCTGCACCTCAGCTGCCTGAATTCCCCTGTGGAGCACCTTGTGCTGCCAGGGCTGACCTGCTCTGGGCGTGGAGATGGCATTGCTGAGATGTGGGATGTCAGAGCTGTCTCCGCCATGCTTGGAAGACGTGAGGTGTCCATTCCAGAGATGTGACTGAGAGTGGAGAAGTGCTGAGACCTGGCGTTTCCTAATTAAAATTTGAAATTTGGCTGCAAATCCGCTTTGCTCAGCAGTAGCAAATGGCACTTGGGTGTCTGTACTTTGCAGTTTGGTGGCAGTTGCTTTTGCAGATATACAGGACTGCTCTAAGAACAAGCTCTCAAATGTCAGGTCCCAGCTACTGTAGATCAACCCAATTTGTTTACAAAGATGTCACCTCACAATTAACTTCAGGCAGAGGAGAAATGCTGGGGGGATGGAATTGGGGTTTTCTTGCTGTATTTTGAAAGCGAGTAGGTAAAATTAGCTCTTGTAAAGAAGAATCCCCCCCCCAAATGTGCATAAAGAGGGTCTCAGGTATGCAGAAAACAAACTTCCCTTCAGTTATTCCAGACAAAATTTGGCCGAAGTGGTATAATAGAAATAATCTACATTAATCTCTGGTTAAGATGGTAAAGGTCAGCTGTCAACAGAAATAGTTATTTGAACTACTAAAATAAGTGGCCTCTAATATAGGAGAAATCTAGAATTCAGTTTTTTCAAAGCAAATTAAAGATACAGGTACCTAAATGGCCAGATCAAGGTGGAAACAACACAGAACAAATTGGGTGAGGTTCTGTAAATATCAGGTTCAACTTTAAAAGCCTAAGTATGTCGATGCCTGTAAAAAACAAACAAACAACCAAAGATCCTTCAGAAGAAACAACCTCCTTAATTCAGTGTCAGACTGTTTCTGCGGGATCTAGATTCAAGTTCAAAATACCAACAAAAGGATATTTTGCTAGTTAGAAATAGAAATAATCAAACAACTTACCGAGCTCACAGCGGAGAGTAAGACCTGGATGGAAAGCTTGGAAATGTGTGTTTTTATATGGTCTTTTAGACTGACTGTGTATCAAATCCTAATTAGATACAGGAAAGAATATGTTCATATGCAACATTTTCATTGGCTGTAATTAATTTTACTCACGTGGGGATAACAATATACTAATAATCACAAATACCATAAAATGCACCTTGTGCCCTGCAGGTTCTTTCCATTTTAGATCTTTATGGGAGAAGTAAAAGACGCCTTTTGTTCCATTGACCTCATTAGTTATGTAGGAAAAAAAATCAGTCCCTCTGCTCTTAAAGCTTCTTTTAGCAGACTGATAGTCAGGAAGCAACAAGGGGGAGCGGGCAATGAGCATCCTTACTCCATCTTCCCCTTTGTTTAAATGTGGGTGGGTGGGTGGTTGGGAGCATTGAGGAACCTGGCTTTGCAAACTGAGGCTGGGAGAGATGTACCCGGAGCTTGGCGCACAGCTATGCGTTCCGTAGTTGATCCAGTGCTCTTCAAGCCTGAGTCGTACCCTGGTTTTATTAGGCTTTGCATTTGGTTGCTCTCTAGGGCTGGAAACAAGGCCAGTGGACGGTGTGTAGGCAAGCTGACACTGCCTTTTGGTGGGGTGTAAAACTCTCGGGGCTGTGTCCAGGACTTGTCCCGTGGCAGACTGAAACCTGCTTGGAAACTGGGTGAGCTGACTGGTGAAGAATGGTGGCTTTGCCAAGGATTTAGATGCTGGCTGTGAGGGCCGTGCTTTGTACAGCCAGCTGTGGTCCTACAGGCACACTTATTTGATTAGCAATTTCTGGTGACATCTGGTTGGGTTCCTTGGATGAGAAACAAGGAATTACCAGGTTGGACTAGATTATGGCATCCCCGTGACAGCAATGGGGGAAGTGCTTTTATGACCCCATTATCTTACCCTGTGACCATCCCAGCAACGGTTGGGTTGCACCTAGACCTCAGCTGCGCCTGTGTGGGTGCTGCCTGTGTGTGTGCCTGCTGCTTGTCCATCTGAGGGCAAACTGCTCCCTACATGTGATGCAATTAGCAGCCTTTGATGTCTTAAGAGCTTCCTTTAAATTCGGCGTGTGCTGGTGTTCATGGTAATGGATTCCAATTTGAAGAGCTTTGCTCCTGTAAAACAGTAATGAGCGTTTGTGAGGAGTGTTACGAGGTCTTGTCATGCAGAGGCTATTTAAAAGCTTCTGTCAGTGCTATTCTTGTTTTATGTACAGGTAAACATAGGTCTGCACAAGCGTGGTACCAGGAAGGACTGTCTTAATTTATCAGTAGAGCAAAGCTGAGGGGTGAGTCAAGAATAGGCTCTGAGATGAGCTGTCACAAGTCGTGACTGTGGTTCAATGAAGTTCAATGTTCTTGTCATTTTTCTCCTTTTTTTCCAGCTCAGAATATCTCTTTAGAAAGAGGCTAGCAGATTTTAGTAGTTTAGCTCCCTGATTTTACATAACTAGTAAATATAATACAAGTTTGTATGTTATAAAGGGGAATAGAGATCTGACCATGAATACTGACTCTTGTTGCAACTCCTTGTTTTGGGACAAAATGATGCATATAGGCAGTAAGGCCAGTGCTGCATCTTGATATCACATGTTAAGCGATAGCCAGTGCCATCTGCTTCAAGGGAAAACATTTTTCCTGGTGAGTATGCAGATAATACAATGTCCAATTAGCTAGGTTTAATTTGAAGGTAAAGCTCAAAGGCAAGCGCCTTCATCAGCAGTTCTGTCTCTGCATTGACCTTGGTCTAGTACCAGTGTGTCGCAGATCGTTGTTCTTCACCTTTCTGTTGTGTAGCTCATCAGGCAGCATGAAGAGCCTCAGCTGCCAGGTAATAACCCTTGCCAAGGGAAAAATGGAGATTTCTTTTTTTCCTGGTGAATTTATGGCTCATGGCTTAATGCTATGCCTGAGCTATCCCACAGGCAATGAGAAGTCTCAGGTCCAGTTAATAAAAAAACTTGAGCCCCTCGTAGTGGTGCACTGTGTAGTGGAGGATATGTCTGGGTGGGAAATTCCCCATTTACTGGGAGCAGTTACAGATCTTTGTGATGCTGAGCCCGGCGCTGGTGTTCTTCAAAGCGTGTTGTCTCTGGAGCTGTTTACACTTCTAAAATTCAAAGCACCTAAAGGAAGGCTAAGCTATGGGAAAGCATCATTCTCTGCAGAGTAATGTAGCGATGCTGGAGGGTTTGAGGCTGGGCCAGTGGTAAGTGATAGGTTTGAAGTGTATAGGGCAACAGTTTTGGAGCCGATCTGGTAGGAGAGAGCAGGCGTCAAGGCTGTCTTTGGGCAGCTTGCAGTGCTCCTCCAAGCCTCTCCTGTTTTTTTAGAAAGTGGACACCAAGCTGCATGGCTGGGTCATTCAGAAGTAGAACAGCCCTGGACTTTTACTCGTGGGATATCTAAAGCCTTGTTTGTAAGAAAGCTTTTTTCCTTTGAGAGAAACAAAGCATGAAATGTAACGGTAAAATGTAATCTTTTAATGCAAGGGAGAAGTGGAGTACACAGTTGCTGTCTGAAGTACAGCAGACTAAGATAAACTAACACCAGGGCTTCAGCAGGATTTATTTCTCAAAAATACACATTATTCATCCCACATTTTCAAGGTGACAAATATGTTCAGCTCCCCTTGCAACTGTTGTCGCTTCACAGCTCTATGGTATTGCTCACTTGAAGACAAAGTGGGAAGACCCTCAGTGGCTTCTCATATCGGTATGCTTTGATATGAAATTAAACGTGCTAAACCTCTCAAGGTTACAGTCTATTCAGCTGTAGCTATGAAGCTGTTAAGCTGATCACGTGTACCTGGTTTGAGGAGAAGAAACCAAGAGAAACGGATGAAGCTCTGAACCTCAAATTCCTTGTATATACGCTCCTAGGCAGCCTGGTGGAGAGGACACCTTTTTGGGCATGAAGCCCTTATTAGCCAAAGCCAACATGTAATTGATGTTATTATTTCTAAGGTTTCTGCCTCACCTGCTGTGGTGTGCGCACTAAACCACACGCAGTTTTGGGTTTTAAACTGCGTAAATCTGTGACGTTTCGCTGGTCTCAGGGATGGATTTGATTCTTGATATCTGTCTGCTTCTTCTAACAGTGTAATCAAATGGATGTCCCTGCTCTGATGGTGAGCTCTAGCTTGGTCCTTTAAGGTTTTAGACATCTTTCCTGCATATCCTTATGGACAAAGGACTGTTAAAGTCTTTTGAAGAATGTTAATATTTCTGTTAAACACAGAATAAATGTCCTGTCAGCGCCTTCTGAGTGCTCGAAGGTGTTGCTGGCTGGTCTGCAGCTCACGTGTGTTCTTCTGTCTCCCGATGGATACAAAGATAAGGATTTTTGTGTTTAGTATCTGTAGTTTTTAATGTGATGGAATTTGATTCTTAAGCTTGTTTTAACTGGTGAGTTCAGCTGACGTGTGGACTGTTTGGTTGCATTATTTCCTTACAGACACAGTCCTCGGGTACTGAGTTGTGGCTGTGGCTCCCTGGTTGACTCATCACTTTTGTTTCCTTCTCTTCTCCGGCAGTGCTTGAGCTGGCAGGTGTAATGCTCTGAAAAAAAAAAGCATATGACAACATCAGTTGTGTAGAACACTAATGAGCTTTTATGGGGTGCTTTGAAAATGCTTTCAGAAAGTATTAGTAAGTGTTGTCATCCTTTCTGTTCAGATAAATGGAGCCTGCGGTGGCTTTAACCCCCAGCAGTCTGCAGCAGAGAAGGAAACAAAGGCCAGCAGAGTGGATTCCTCTCGTGTTGGACTGAAGATCTTGACTTTTTGAGACAGAATTAATATGTTTCTAAAATAAGACTTATCTTCAGCTGGCTAATTTGAAAATAGTAATTAAGTATTTAATGCCAATGTTTCTGAGGAATTACTGTAGGGATAAATTGCTACCCAATCTAAGCTGAGACAGAGGCACATGTTGCAATTCACACGGTTATCTTCAACTATAGCAAAGGCAGAGCCCATTTTCCAGAGGAATTACAAATATCTTATGTCATCCTCAAATATCATGACACTATGAAGATAAATGTCAGTGTGCAATTAAAGCAGGGAAGCATCCCAGTCATCTCCCATTGCTGTGGAAATCCGGATTGACGTTTCTACTCCACAGCAGCATAGAAGGCAATGGGCTCTAGTCTTGCCCTTCAAGGTCATTTTGCTGTCACTCTGGTGATAAAGATGTTTTTCCTGAGATTCCTTGGAAGGGGGGAAGTTTGTTTTGCAGTGTTACCACATTTGTCTCTAACTCCACCAAAAGAAAGCTTTTTCTTGCAAGAACAAGCCGCTGCTGGGAGAAAGAGAGCAAGCTTTGAGGTGAGGTGTACTGTAACAGAACAGCCCAGACTTGTCCTCTCTATTGCTACAGAAGCAGCAAAATATCTTTATTTTTAAGTAAAATGACATGTAAATCGGAATGGACAAGTTACTACCCGCTATGGCTGGGTGGGAGTGGCTGTACTGGCACACGCCGTTGCCATCTTTGGCATCTGTTGCTGACTACAGCTGGAAAGCCTTCTCTTCATGCTGCTGTTGAACGTGGGTGATAACCCCACGCTGGCGGTTGCAATTTGTCAGCAACTGAGATTCCAAAAGGCATCTTCCACTCTTTCTATAGGTGCTTCATGTGTTATTACTATAATGGCTTTAGGTGCCCTTTTATTGAATCAACGCACTGGAAAAAATTCCTGACAAGGTGTTGCATCAGCCACACCCGATTTATTGTCTTTTTGCCATTGCCCTAATCAGGTCATGCTTTATAGCTTCACAGTATGGGACACTTAATATCATATAAAATATAGCCTTACCCTTTTTTCCTCTTTGATTTTTAAAGCGTGCATCTTTAAAGAAATGCGCGCTTGGTGTCTAACTGGGAGAAGGGCACTGACTTCTGTGGACATATAACTCTATGAAATTCGGGATTTGCGCAGTGTGCCAGCGCTTTGACCAGACTTCGTGTTACCCTGATTTCATCACAGAGCAATGAACTTGGCTACCCCTAGGCCAAGCACACGGCTTATCCCTCACTTTTGCAACTCTGCCTGGGCTGAGTCAGGTACGTTTTCTTCCAAGCAAATGGCTATTTGCCACCTGCCTGGGAACAAGTCCATGGAGGAGATCAAGCATGAGCCACATAAACCTCTTCTTTCTCCAACGTGCAGGGGCAGAGTGTCCCCTCTATATAAAGTTTTGAAATAGCAGAGACTGGAAGGCAATAAAGTACAGGTCAGATGGGGTAGGAGGACAAACTAATAATTACAAAGAGTGATTTATTTCAAACAATTGGCGTTCATTAACCAAGTGAAGCCTTGAAAGAAATGTGTTTGGTAATTGATTAGGATGTTATGCGTGTAGGTGATTCACGCTTTGGGCAGTCTAAGGGGAAGTATAAAAGTGCTTAGCATCAGATCTTGTAGGACCATTTCTCTTGCCTTGTTTCTCTTGTGAAGTAGGTAAGTCTCATCTGAATTCCTCTTTCTAGCAAAGCCCTCTTCTGTAGTTTTGAGTCAGGGTGAATCTTGTGCAAATACTCTGATACCAATCTGAAGTTTTCTTGATGTAAACTAAAAAATTTGTGACTCTTCAGCTGTTGGCTTTGGTAAATGCAGATCTGGATGAACAGCTCCAATTAAGTTTTCATGAAAACTCATTTGCTGATGTTGTGTTCAATACAAGATTTATAGGTGTCTCCTAGGAACTAAGCTACGACAATTTTGCCTTTCCCTCTAGCCTGTTTGCAGTCTTTTATTATAATGCTTGATCGTGAAACTTGTAAGAATTTATGCCTTGTTTTTACACTATTCCTTTGTGCTTCAGATTCACCATCCCTGAAGAATGGTGCACTCTGTGAACCCGTGTGCTGGTGGCAGTGCTTCCCCGTGTGGGGTGGCTGCGCCCCAGCCCGTTGCTGACAGCTGCAATGAGCCCTGTGTTCGGCAGTGTCCCGACTCCAGGGTGGTGATCTACCCTCCACCAGTGGTTGTGACTTTCCCTGGACCCATCCTCAGCACCTTCCCGCAGCAGAGTGTCGTCGGGTCTGCAGGAACCCCTGAAGTTGGAACTGGCTTTAGTGCTGCCCGTGCTCCTGGGGGCTCCCATGTTTATGGTGGTGCCAGATGGGGACGGGGATACCCAGTTGGAAGTTGTAGACCATGCTAAACTTAATGAGAGTTGCTGCTGAAAGAAGCAGGTCCAGGAGATCTGGGAGATGACAAGCAGGATGTAGATATGTGGCTGAGCTCCTGGGCACAGTGTTTGGGAAAGGTTTAAGCGTTTGGGGCTGCCATTAAATGCATCTGTAGATGCTCCAGTCTCCTGAAAAAATCCATTTGCATCCTTCTCATATTACCTTTTCTGATTTTCTAATGCCTTCCTGTCTAAGTACTCTGTTCTCAATGCTATGGACTATACTGCCAGTTGCTTGGGGGCTTGTAGGTATTGTTGGGGCAACGTAAAGGGATCTGGTATGACATCTGGTGTAGATCCCTTTGCAGGTTTGCTGTGGCTACTGATGCATAAAAAAGGGCTGTAGGGTCAACTAGCTTGTGCTCTGTTTCTGTGCTGTGTGGGTCTTGCTATGATCAGGGCTGAGTATATCAACACAGCTGCCATAGGGAAGCGACATCAGTTATTACATGAATCATCTTGCATCGAACCACAGGCTGCGGGCAATTTGTAATCTGTACTATGTAATCCTGCCTCTGTATGAGCTGCTTCTTTCTCATTAAACACGGCATTGCAACATGTTATTGGCCTCTCTGCGTGTGTTCCCCTCTGCTCCTCCGAATTCAGGTGCCTTTGTCCTGCTGCACCACGCTGATGCTGTCCGGCTGCTTCCGGACAATGACGACACCGAGAGATTTGGCAGTGGGTTGTCTGTGCATCTCCTTTCCACAGCAACTTCTATCCTGTAGCTGCCCCTGCATGAAAGTGCTGCTTGCATCTTTGCTTTCGTTGGTCTGGCCTTGCTCAGTTCTGTGGAGCTCGTTCCGAAGCGTTGGCTCTTCAGGCGCTGTGCGTGTGACCCGTTACCTGGTGTCTTTAGGCTCAGCTCCCCATCGAGGCAGTGATACAAGGCGTCAGGCAGCAGTGTGTGGAGAGTTGATGTTACAAAGAAGAATCTGAAGCAAGTGTTGCATAAGAGCAGCTGTTTTTGAGGGTGAAAACTAAATTTCTGGCTTCACTGCTCTGCTCAATGTTTTACATCGATGTAACCTATGCGTGTGAAATGGGTGGTGATGTTCATTCATGGAATATTGAGTTTCTTCAGGAATGTATCACTAATAAACATTTCACAAGCTTTCCATGCTGCCTTAGGTTTGAAAAGTTATGTAGCGTATTAATGCTTTGTTACAGAAATGGTATAATTCAATCACCAGCTGATGTGGGACTGCTGGATCATTTCATAGCAGTCAGTCTTTGGAGAATTATTATCCTTATGTGTAAGGAAAACAAAGATGACCAGGCATTGTAATAGTGTGTAATTGACTGTGGTGAGCCCCAGACAAGGTGATTAAACCAGATTCTCACCAACCACATAAATCCTTCCATACAAAAGAGAAATCCCCCAAACCTCAACAGCCAGGTGAAGGAATCTTTATTGTCATGCTAATGGCATATTTGGAAATGAACAGAAGTTTATTGCTGAGGTGTCTCAAGTTGTGCTTTCCCTGTAATAATTTGAGACTTGCAGTTACCACAAAACACCAAGTGTCAGTAAAATTAGGAAAATTTGCCAGTGGATTTCTATGCAACTGTTTATAATACCCAATGTATTCGTTCTGATGTACAAACTACCCATGTGAAATGCTCTGAGGCTTTCAGAGAACTAAAGATATCAAGTATCTTACTAAGAAGCTACCAATGTCTTTTTAAGATAGTGGAAGCATTTGTTAATGTCTCTTAGGTTTATTCTTGCATTATGGGATAAGAATATTAATCTAAATATGGTGAATTTTGCAATGCTTCTTGTTTCTCTCATTGCTTCCAGTAAGGCCATTTTTCCTACGTCATGGTCCAATTTCCCTTCTCTTAAAAGGTTTTCTTATAGTATTGCACTCAAGAAATATTTTGAAGAATGTTCTAGTCCAGCCTGGGCAATAGTCAGGGGCCCAATTTATCATGTGGGATAAGTTTGCTCTCTAAAAATGGTTCTTGCTCTTGCAGCGAATCCTTGTGCTGGAGGCATGTTCTGCAGCGTGCCTCCTGTCTGGACTGTTCACAAGGCGCATTTAAATGGGTGCTTTCCCACATGCATGCAGTAAATACATCCTGCTTCAGACTGGCATTCAGAAGTTTAAATGAAATTACAGGAGCTAGTTTTCTGTTAGCTGCATAAGCCATCTGTCATTTATTATGATAATATCTCATGGGCAGCCACAAAGTTCCTCTAATCATCCCATTTTTCTTAAGCCTTAGGGCATAAAACCCTATGAAAAGGGGAAAGTGCTCTCCAGACCATGGAGTAGGTGTATGAGAAACTCCAAGCTTCCCAAGATGTTAGGATGGATCTGTGGGAAATGAGCATCAGTGTTATGGACTGAGGCTTGGGCAGCTGGGGAATGGTCTGGATGCCAATCCTGCAGTCACTTGGGACTTCTTGAATCACCCTGATGTTCTTGAATGAAGAAGTAATAAAATGATCCCATCCCTGTTTGGTAACTAAAGGCTAAGAGCCCTGTGGCGGGGGCACCTGGGATGAGCAATTTGTTTCCCTCCCTGTGTGGTGGTTGGGTGCTGGTATCTGCATAACGTGGATCTGGAGCAGGGCAGGAGATCCCAGCTGTGCCCTGGATCCCTGGTGCAGGGGGGGAGCAAGGGAAAGGCTGAGGTTGGGAGGCAGCAGTGGGGTGCAGCGGGGCACCCCCAGTGCTGTGCGCAGAGCTGGAGTCATGACTGCAGCAGTGGCACCTTCAAAGCCGAAAGGGCAGCAGTGTGGTGGAGGCGAGTGGCAGGTTTGGGAAGTCTGGAGTTGGTGGGCAACCATAGCCTGTAGGCTGTGTTCCTTGGGCACCGGGTGGTGATGTCACTTGCTGTCGGAAGCGATGGTGCCTCTGGTAATGCACCAAGTGGCATGTGGCGAAGGGAAGAAAATAAATATTGCTGCGTCAGCAAATGTGGACAGGCACCTGATGTGAAGTTGGGTCTAAAGGACCCTGGTCAGGCTGAGAATTTCACCCAAATATTTGGCTTTCTGTGTTTTATTCTGTCTCTTTTCCTGTGCACCTGTAAGCCCCTCTGCGCTGTACACGCAGGTAGGAAAAGCCTTGCGTGCCAGAGGGCATCCGAGGGAGATAAACCGAATTTATTGTGGTGGGAGACGCTTAACATTTCTTCATGCTTTCCCCGGGGAACCCAGCCCTGTTTGCTGCTGACTGCAGCTAGCAGAAGGATTACAAGAGATGTCTTAACAGCTTTGCCGGTTTCAAAGGGCCGTACTGATTTATTGCTGACGTGCCCTGCTGGGAGGCTGGGGTGGAGGTTGCTGCCCTCGCCCTCTGCCTGGGACATCCTCATCTGGCTTCGTCTTGCTCAAACTGGGACACAAAGAGGGGAGGTCTGAGCAACAAGGCAGCAGACCAAGCCCATCTCTTGGCTGTGGCTTCTCCTTCCCAGACAAGGAGATGGACCTGTGGTGCTCATCTTCTGCTACAGTCCCATTCAAGGTCAAATGGTAGAAGTGAAAGCAATGACATGGTTGTAAAGAAATGGATGTTGGAGGAATAACACTTACAGCTTGGGGACTATCCTGTTAACTATGGCTGGCTTTCTGTTTAGGAAAGTGTGAGTCCAATCTGCTCTGCTATTAATTTTTTTTACCCTTTCCTCCACTCTGCACCGTCAGCTGAGGAGTGCAGAATGCTTGTGCAGGTGGCCACCGTGAGAAGAGAAGGACTAGCCATGTAGGAGGCCTCTTAAATATCTGCCCAGAGGTGCCCCCTCACAGTTGCCTCTGCAGCAGGATTTTTGACTCATGGTGGTGTCTTTGATGTAGAACTGGGCTCATATGGGATCCATGCAGTTTTGTCTAGGCTGTGCTTGTTGAACTACCTTCTTCCGTGCCAGGTTATAATCTTTAATATTATAAATCCAAATCAAGACTACTCAATCTCCTAAGGTGACATGGTAGAGACTGACAGGAACTCCCTGAATAACCTGGCAGTTCAGTTTGCAAAGGAGATGAGGTCTCCAGCAGATGGTCATGGCTTGGCTGCCTGTGGTCTTTTCTCTTAGGTGTCTTTGACCTTGAATGTCATTGCTGCGTTTCCTTGGCAGACCATGAAACTCCCACTCGTTCTCTTGCATTTGAAAGTTATTTTTCAGGCACAAACCCCAGCTTGCTACAGGAGTGTCTGTGTTTGGTAATACAGAGTCAGGTGATGCCCTTTTCTGGAGCAGTACTTGTGTAAACCCAGGGTCACACGTTAGTTAAAATATGGTAGAGCTTCTTCCTAGTCTGGGAAACAAGTTGGGGCTGGAACATTGCAGCTGGACACGTGGTGATACTCTTGAACGTCTGGAGTCTAGACCTCGCTCTCATTGTAGGGTTGGTCAGAATGGCAGTGCTGCCCGTGCCTTTAGTGGCGTATGAGCACAAATAAAAGGAGAAGACTGAACATCTGATACTGTTAAGCAGAGTAATTTTAATGAAAAAGAGAAACAGTGAGTAACAGAAAGAAGTTTGCAGTTTTACAAAAGGCTCTTCAGCAAGCAGAGTGTGTCCAATGCTGGATGATGCTCTCTCCTTGAGGAAATGGTGGAGTTTGACAGTCCAGACACGTTGCTTGTAAATCGTGTTCACTGCCAGTTGAGGCACAGCATGGATATAGAACAGGAGCCTCTCTACTAGATGTTATCTTTGGTGAAGTTCATAGCTGAGCTAGGTGGACTTGTTCATGCTGGTTGCAGAAACTCTTGTTACTATGGCAATACAAATTGGCTGCGAACTAACTTAAAAGGCACTTTACTCACACCTGAAAGTCTTGCTTTGCTCCATCAACATGCTGTAAAGATGCCTCAGTACTTGCTGTAATTCAAGTTGCCCTTTAGAGTAATAGTTGAAGAAACAGGAGATATTAAAGAGGGTTACGTGTGGGGTAGTCTTATGCAGCCTGGCACCCACGTGTCCCACTGAACTTAGCCAGAGGCATGGGTGCTTGGTGTTTCTCAGCGCCACAACCTTAGCCACAGATCGGTGTCCTGCATTTCATTTCTTGGTTGCTATTTCTGCTGGTTCAGCATGGATAGCAGTTTCAATACCTGTATCTGTTGCCAAAACGAGAAAAGAAGGGATAGCCATACCCAAATCCGTATGAGTCCCCATACCCGTAGTAGCCCCCATAACCAATCAAGCCTCTGTTTCCATACAGGCTCCCAAAGCTTCTGTAGCCATATGGGCTCCCATATTGGTACTGGTCCAAGTAGTAGCCATATGGGCTCCCAAATCGATAGCCATTCAGGCCCCCGAGCCCGTAGAGGTTGGCATAGCCAAAGGATGAGTAGCTTCCATCATCGTAGAGATCGCTGTAGAAAGTCATCGTTGTTTGGTGCAGGTAAGCCTGGAACACACACCCAGAAGCGAGGTGAGTTAATGGGGTGCTGACAGCAGGAGGAAAGGCTCAAATCTTGGACCGAGCTGAGGAAATGTAACTTGCTCTCTCCTGTCAGTCTTTTTCCCCTTAACTAACTTGTTTATTTTTCTAAACTCTTGAATCCCAAACAACTTTTCTATTTTTTCCCCTCAACTTTTGAAAATGAGTGACTGTACATAGAAAATACGGCTTTTACCAACCAAGAACCAAACTTTTCCACACTAGAAGCTAGCGAAATTTGACTAAATTAAAGAAAAATATGCCAGTTCAGATGAGACCAACAGCTGATGGACCACCTGCATCTCCTGCTCTCCCGTAGTGCTGCGTGCTCAGCATGGGATAAACCCAAAGCATACAATGAAATGGAGGATTTTCCTTCCAGATTGTCTACTCAAGGCAGTAAAGGTTTCATAAAGGTTTTATCTAGGGATCTGAATTCCCAACACCTAACAAAAGTAATCTGGAATGGAGGATTACTTAGGACTTCAAAATTGTGGCAGTAAACTTCAGATTTTCAGTGCCTTGAAGCCTACTGTGAAATAAGCACAGGAAGAGCAAACAAGTTCCAGTGAAGTGGTTCTTTGGTGTTGCAGAGGACTTTGTGTGATTAGCTCCAAAATGACAAAAAATTGCTTACAGAATGTCTGCACGTATACATAGACACACACTCTGTGTGTAGTATATATGTACACACCAGTGCTTTTTTAGATATATATCCATGCACGCACACACAAGTATTTATACAAAGACATACATACAGACAAATAGATGTATATAAAAAAGAACAGAGTCAATATTGACTTACCTGGTTCACGGAGAGGAGTAGCTTGATAGAAGTGAATAAAATTTTGGAGTCGTAGGTCCGTATATATACCTTCTTAAACTTAGGTGTTATACAACGTATCTCCATGTGTGCATTATTCCTTCAATTGATATAATTGGAGTCAGTGATTTTCATATTTTCAAAGTTTGATCTTATGACACATGTAATACCTTTAGAATTTCTTTCATCTTAAAATGAGAAGAAATGGTCTCAGCACATTTCTAGTAAAATTGTGTGGAATTCTTTGGAGCTGGATGTATAGGAATAATTTTGGGAGATGTTTAGACCATTACTGGTTGTGCAAGCTCCTTGTAGGTGCTCCATTCGCTTGGCTTTTGCATCTGTGGTGCAACGCGCAGGGGAGAAGAGCAGTAGGCTTGTCTTTGGTGTGCCGAAAGGTAGTAGCGCTGCTATTCGGCGTTGTCATGACCTGTGCGTACCGCCTGGTGATACTGGTGGGGATCTATTGCCAGCAGGTCTGGGGATTTTTTGTCTTGTGTTCTACAACAGTGATTTTGAAGAAATTTTTCACCTATGTTATGAATGTTCCCAAATATTTGTTCCTATTTTAGAAGAGTTTTTTTAATAGTTTCTGACTTTTATAGAACATACAATGCATAACCTTATTAGGACATAGAAACAAGACACCTTGGTGTGTCTTGTAAGTGACCATATTATTAAGTCTGGAGGTGTCTTTTGGTGACAAACTATTAATATTAAAATACTGCAACACTTTGCAAATTGAAAACATTAATGAGTGCTTATGAAGTGCTTTGGTATTCAAAATTCTGAGGAAGCCTCAACATCCTGCTTGCTCATTATTACCCTTATTTTATATTCAAATTAATGCCAGAAATGAGGTGAAGGTCATACAAGGAGTTCTGCAGTAAACTCCAGCATTCCTCACTATGGCACCGTATTTGATACGTGTGGTTGATTCTTTGCGAAGAAAATATTAACACGGTTCGTTGGAAAACAGCATTTATTACATCTCACAAAATCCTTATCATTCATTATTTTCCAGACTAAGTTTGTACGTGTATTCTCTGCTCTGTTGCGCCGAACTCACAGTCAAGCCCTTCAGTGAACGAAGCTGCAAACAATCTCGCAGTCGTATTTCTGTTGGAAACATTTTCTGTTCATGCAGCAACATGACTTTTATTTGCAATCAACACTTTGGAGGAATGCAATTATGATTTATTTGCAGCTTGTGCTGGTCATGTTTCCTGAAGCTGCGATGTAGTTTCATATAAAATACCTAAAACTGTTTAAACTTCCTTTAAACAGAAAGCCTGTACTGTGGCACGTTTGAGTTTCTGGTGAAAACCAGATATTTTCAAACATGTGGGAAAGTTTTTCCTTTTTTGCTGAAAACCTCTCTCCCGCCAATGGCTTTGTGAACTTATAAATGTTTTTATATTATATAAAAAATAAACTTTAGTTTCGACAGTGAAGAAAATAAAATGGTATCAGGAATGCAGTTGGCCCAGAAAATTTGAAGATGAAAGAAACCTGTAATATGTTACATATGGGAAGCTAGGAACACGCTAATAATCCCAAACAATGAAGAAAATTATATTAATTGAAGATATGACGTGTACAGACATATTTGTTTTCCAGCCAATGAGGCCACAAACGTTTTGAATAAACAGGGCGTCTTAGATAAGCCGGGAGGGTGAAGGATCAGTATAAAAAGGGCTCGGAGCTGTAGGCTCCTCATCAGCTCTCTTGCCTTCCTCCTCTGGTGAACTCGGTAAGCCTTTTCTCCATTTGGTCTCTTCATAAGGGTTAGAAATTTCGGTTTAATGATTTATGTTAGGATTGTGACTTCTCTGAAATGTCAGATTTCTCTGTACCTTGTACCTGGACTTACTGGCAGGTTCAAGTTTTAAAGCTGGGGCTGAAACTTTCCTGGTCCTGCTGGTGCCTGGGGTATCTGGCTACCAGATAAAGATCGCTGGCTACGAGATCTGCAGAGCTGCCTCCTGCAGAGTTAGAGCAGGGTTTCAGTGGGTTCTTCCATAAACCTTCTGGTTTAGTTTAAGGGAGGACTTCAGGTCTGTTGGGCAGGACAGCAGATGTTCTCGTCTAGGCTAACACTCCGTATTTTCTTGCGTGTGCGGTCAGGGTTTCCAGGTGCCAGTCCAAAATTGGTGTAGGTTACTGAAACAGGACACGGAGCCAAGACCCAAAAGCTGAAGTTTGCTATCATGGCAAACGTCAGAAACTAAACTGTCTGGAAGGATTTGAGAACGTAGAGCTTTATAGAGCTGATATACTAAAAGAAGTTCAGGATTGTTAAGGCCTAACAATATTCTTCAAGAAAAATTGTGAACAAGCGTCAGGAGGTTTTGACCTGCAATAGGTATATTCCATGGTCAGTGCTTTCACCAATCTCAGTAAGTGAGAAAAGACATAAAAATTGTTTAAAAGCAGTGGGTAAATGAGATAAGGATAGAAATGGGATGTGATAAGGAGCTGAGGAATTTGGTCATAGTTTGGCTTCTGTCCTTGGTCTCAGGGGGCCAGTGAAGAACTCTTTGGGCTCTGAAACTCTTACTGCAACTGAAAGTATTTGTTACTTTTGCTTTCCTCCCTGCTGCTGTTTCAGGTTTGCCTCCATCGCAGAAAGATGACTTTCCTCTCAGGCCAGTGCGAAGATGACTGCTATTTTCCCTGCAATTACGGGAACTTGTATGGCTACCGGGGCTATGGGGGCCTCTACGGCTACCGGGGCCTCTATGGCTATGGGGACCGCTACGGCTGTGGCGGTCTGTATGGTTACCGGGGCATTTACGGCCCTGGGGACTGCTACGGCTATGGGGGTCTGTATGGCGGCTATAGGGGCTTCTATGGCTCTGGGGACTGCTATGGCTACCCAGGCTTTTACTCTGGCCGCTATGGCTACCCCTTCAGTTCACGATATGGCCAAAGATTTGGCTACGGGAGTTGCTACACGTGCTAAACCCAACCTGGAACGTCCCTGAAATGAAGATCAACCTAGGCCTGGCAAGCATGGATTGACGGTGGATTCTGGCCGCAGCGGTCCCCGACGTGCAGAGCCCTGGTGACAACAGCCCCCCTTCGTGGAGGCTTGGAGTGCTCTGCGCTGCTGTTGAAGTGCTTGCAATGAGTTATCCGTATTCTGCTCTGTGTTTGCTTGCTCTCTTGCCACTCAGGCTCTTCTCTTGATCAAAGGCTTGCTGCTTGATGCTGCAGTTCTTTGTAAACGGGCTTTTATGTTTGTTGCAATGATGTACAAAACATGAACTCGGAATGAATGGTGTTGGCAGGGTGTAATGTGTCCTTGGGAATGTAGTCTTTCCATTCTGTACGCCTTTCAATGTATATCTGCCTTTCACTTATATTAAAAATTATGCTGCATCCATACTGTATTTCCGGTTTTATTTTTCACTTGCATTTCTTAAATATCTTGAAATTGGTAGCATTGCACAGATTGAGTGACAAATTGATTAACTTTGTGTACTCAAGGATTTGCTTGTAGAGACTTACCCTCCTCAGGCTGAGACATGGGGACTTTTGTAGCTGCAGGAAACTTCAGTGGTATCTCTGGTTATGTGTGTTTCTACAGTCCTGGGCTTTCGCTTGGTGTCTTCCAAATAAATGGTTCATTTAAAATACTGCAGTGCGGCCATTGGGCTACTGTGATGCAATTAGGACATGATCTGTCGCTGGCGGTGACCTGAGATTGAAGAGGTCACAGGTAAATGCACATGTGTGGACCCATCAGGTTTTAAATTTTGAAAGAAGTTTGTGTTTTATATATTATCACAGAGTCATTAAACAGCCCATGTTGGAAGGAACCTGGAAAGATCAGGGTTGAAAGGTTAGGGGTTCTCTGATGGAGAAGCCGGAGGAATTTGCCCTGTTCAGTGTAAATAATTTGAGAGGAGAAATGGATTTCTGTTGGCCAGCACCTGTGAGGCACGGCAGTGGGACGTTTTTCTCTATCAGGTCAGAGAAATGTACTCGGAGCCCGCATTTTGGAAGCAAGCAGAGTCACAACTAATTTTTACTGACTTTTTTTTCCTCCCAGTGAATGTTACGGGCAGAGGCTGTGGTTGTACGAGGAGGAAGATGATAGTACTTTCTCACCGCTTCCCTGGCCAGGGGCAGTTGGCAGACAAGAGCTGTCACAATGCCCTGGAGAGATTGAGTACTGTTTCCCTTGTATTTTTTTTTTTTTTAAGGACTACTTGCCTCTCATTTTTTCACTTTTCTCTCTGTCTTCTGGCTCTTCATCCCCAGATTTGGTGAATTATTGTAACTGCACCTGTAGAAATGGATTTTGTTCTACCTAGTGTCTGTGTGGAAGATCAAGGCAGTGTTTTGGTTTCTCCAGGCCAGCATCAAGACAGGAACAAACACTACTTCCCCCTTGATGCTTTCCCCGTTGCTTTTAATACAGGTTTTAGTTTTTCCTTATGTTCCGCTGTCTGGTAATGAAATTTGTCTGTTGGATTGGAATGTGATAGGAAATCACGACTGGAGCAAGAACATTGAAATTTGGTTTCCAGGAATAGGAAAATAATGGTTTTAAACTAAAAGAGGGCAGATTAAGACTGGATAGAAGGAAGAAATTTTTTATGCTGAGGGCGGGGAGACACTGGCACAGGTTTCCCAGAGAAGTAGTCGATGCCAATATCCCTGGAAACATTCAAGGTCAGGTTGGACGGGGCTCTGATCCAGGTGAAGATGTCCCTGCTCATTGCAGGCAGTTAGACTGGATGGCCTTGAAAGGTCCCTTCCGACCCCAACTGTATTCTATTCTATGATTCTGCTCACTTGAACATTTTTATATACTCTCTATGGAGGCCCTAATTACTTTCTGTTTTAAAACATTATTATAAAGACTATTACAGCCCTATTATGCTGAAATATCTTAACTTTAAATCTGGTAATAGTTTCAATTAAGTAAAAGAATGGGAGAAATTGTGGCATTTACCATATTTCTGAGTGGTAGAAGGGAAGAAAAGAGTCTATTTACTGGGACCAGCTGCTCTGAACGTGGAGGGGTATGAAGTGCTTTGCCAGCATCAGGGACAAAGTCCCTTCAGGATGCCACCGCTAGCAGTATGTTCATGTAAAGTAGGGAAAGGGGAAAGAAGACAACTGGAAATGCATTTTTTTTCATGCAGAAAACTTTTAATGCAGTAAGAAAAGGAGTTGGCACAGATACAGAAAGATTATAGTCTTAGGACACTGGAAAGAGCTACAGAAGATGAGTCACTGCACTATGCTGTCCATAACACTCCTTTCTGCACTTCAGGTACTTGTAAATCCAGATCAAAGGAGAGACAGCCGCAATACTTCTCCATTACACAGTACTGCAGCACCTTACTGGAAGTAGTTATTGAAAATGCAGATGACACAAAGGCTAATTTTGCAGAAGTTCTTGAGCACCATTGCAGCAACTGTGAGAAGCTTCAAATCAACTGCAGGTTGCTGTTCCTATTGCTGAAGGGGTGTAAGGGGGTTTTAATGCAGGAGAACATAAACAGAGAACCTCTAGTTGAGAAACACAGGAAGAAGCAGGCAGAAAGAACAATAAAAATACAAATGTCAAGACATTTTAGCGAGCAGCCGAGCTCCCCATTTGAAGTAACTTCAGTTGCTGTCACAGGGGCTCAACACTGCTGTGAACATCGCCTCCGAGATGAACCGTTCAACTTTGCTTGCTGGGTCGGAGTTGATTCTTGTGGCAGGGATCTTGCCATTGGGTTTAGCAACAAGGGTAGCAGCAGCTGTAGCTGCAGCAGGAAGGGTAGTAGTAGCGGGTCGTGCAGCAGGTGCCGTAGTTACAGCAGTCTCCACAGTTGTAGCTGCGGCGGTAGCTGCACAGAGTCTGGTAGTTGCAGGGGATGTAGTAGCTGTAGGTCCGAGAGCAGCGCGTGGTCCGGTAGCAGGGAGTGTAGCACACGCTGTAGCATGGGTACCCGTAGCAGCAAGACATCTTGGTGTGGTGGAGGGAGGCAGGAAAACCTGAAAGGAAGCAGCAGTAAAGGGCTCAGCGAGCAGTAGCGGTGGTGTGAAGGTGGTGGGTTTGGAAAGTAACATTGAGCAAATCCCTCAGTCTTTGGATGTGATTTTGGCTTCTGTTTTACCCAGACCCTTTCTGTGCTCCCTCCTCGTTAGAGTCGACTGTGAAACATGGTTTCTATTCTTAAGCTTCTCCTCTTAAAAGTGAACATAAATATCCTGTATTTTTGAACTTTGGATACAGGAGGCTCAGCTTGCAGATGTACTTCCACACTTACGTGTTGGTGAGCGCTTGGTGCTGAGGCTCCCAGCACAGGCAGCTGAGGTTAATCCCAACAGCTGGTCTGCAGCTCAGGACATGCATGTCCAAGTGTTCGAAAGTCTGACCTGAATCCCACACAGCGCTTTTAAAAGTTCTCGGTAGCATTCATACAAAACATGACAAGTTCATTAAAGTCAGCCTCCTTGTCTGGTTTTCATCTCGGCAAGTAAACTGTTCCTTTCCCTGTGTAACACTGGTTCACACGTCTCATTAGTGCCGATTCTGACAAGGATACTGAGAATGCTCTGCTGCGCAGGGCAGAGCTAAGGTTTCAGTCCTTTCTTGCTGCGGATCAGAGCTGCTCCAGTGACCTCAGAGAGACTACGGCAATTCGTGTGACCTGTCCACACTCATCATTGCAACATCTTTCCATTAAAAAGTAATTTCCATGTTGCTTAATGTACAATTCTATCTACGAACCAAAATTTCAGTGTGAAGTATCACCAAGTAAAGAAAGACAATTTCTGTTCCATTTAAAAAGCCAAAGAAGTAGAGATAGTGCTTTCTTTCATGTGAAGACAAAACTTCTTACTAGGCTTCACATCTTGCCAAGGATACCTGAATGTTTATCCATCAATGTCCCCGCTTTTTTTACTATACAGAATAAAAGCATACAGGATAATATACTTCTAGCTTTGTTACAATTCAGAGCGTGCTATTAAAGGACTTATTCCCAAGGTAAAGGAATCTCTGCGAGAATGGGATCTGAACTCACCAAGTTCACCGAGGAGAGTAAGCCAACCGGAGCGATGTGAGCCGTGTGGGGCTGCGAATGCTTTTATACGGTTTTTTAGACCTGTGGAAGTCAGGGCAATTCTCCGTGTGCTTCCATTGCCTGTTAGTCACAAAACAAAATTTGGAAGTACATCACCAATCCAATTGCTATAATTGTTTTCCTCCACATTTAGGACCATTTTCAAATTCCTCTGGCAAAACGTTGTGATTACACCCTGAGAGATTCTTTCATCTTGGAACTTTCCAGGACAAATGGGTTTCTTGGAATTCACCCAAAGGACAACTGGGAGTGAAACTAGAGGAAGCACAGAACAGTTCTAGCTGCTCTGCCTGCCTAGCTGGGCCAGAAGGAGACTGTTTCTTTGTTCTGCCCCTGCAAGGGAGGTGGATACTGGACATTGAGGGGTGACAGAAATGCTGGAGGCGGAAACAGGCATTATGCTATGTGCTTATGGCTTTTACCAACCATTTTGATTCACGTCCGTCACAATTAATGACAGGCGTTCCATTGATTCCTTTGGGTCCTTCCACTGTCTATAATTTGGCATACGCACTAGGAGATGTTCAGGCCAAGGCACGGGATCAATTAAATGAGCATCTGAGCAACATGTCTAAGGTTTATGGTCTTTATCTTTTTTTTTTTTCTCTTTCTTTTCTAGAAGAAGTTATTAGAAAATCTTACTGGAATCAATGTCTCATGATATCACACACACACGATATATTTATATGAAATATATGTATGAAATGCATATATACATATATAATAATACTGGGGCAAGTGTTGCTGCAGGATCTGGTAGGGCAGAACAAATCTTCCTGTAGATCCACCACAGGGACTGCAGTAGAGAGAAGGAGGAGAGCAGTCTTCCAGGAAGGCTGTGGAAGCCAGAAGGATGGAGACCATGCATTGCTGACTGGTGGGAAGCTTTGGCTGGGGAGGGCAGCTGGAGACCTTGCTAGCAGCGAGGCGTCCTGCGAAGTCTCTTGCTTTGCGGTGGGCTTTAGCAGAATCCAAAGGCTGGGGAAGTGCTGTAAGCTGCCTCCCACAGAAGGGGCTTTTCCAAGTCGGGAAAGGAGAAATCACTTCTCTGATTTTTCGTGGTGGTGTTACCCAGTGAGATACAGCTGTATCTCTGCCAGCCTGCGCCGTGTGAGGACGGTGACTGTAATGCCTTAATTTTAATAATAAGAAACATTGCTTAGCCCGGGGGTTCCCTTCCCCATTCTGTTGTTTATTATACAACACTGAGGCAGCATTCAGTAACAAACCATTAATATTTAAATAACACAAACATTGCTAAAGTAAGTCTTTAATAACTGTTTTGGAAGAGCATTGATACCATAAATTCTGATGAGGCTCAGCACTTCTAGAATGTCTGTTATTATCCTCATTTAATATGCAAATGAGGCATGGCTCACTGCAGTGAAGGTCACACAAGGAGATATTTGTTGAGCAAAAAAAAAGACTTTGTGTTATGCTCTGCTTCCTTTGGGAAGACAGTGTTAGATGAGGTTGAAAAGAAATATCAATAAGATTAGCAGTAAAATAATATTTATGATTTAAGCTTCTAAATATTCTGCTAATGTCAGTATTATAGAACTTAATTTACGTTTGCTCTGGTGGTATTCTGAAAGAATTTTTTTGTGGTATGAGCAGATGCAGTGGCGAGCTATGGACCAAGTGATGAATTTCTCCTCCCTCCTTTTTGTACATGTATGTGATTGTAATAGTTACCCAAATGAATGCTGAACTTTTATAAATTTCCTGGTTTTCGTTAGTGAACCAGACAGAAAGGAAATATTAACAGTATAAAATTAAAGTATTTTAGAAGAAGAGGTGAATTTACTTTTTTTTTCTCAAATACCAAATTCAGCTTTACAGGCACAAGTAGGAGGCAAAGAAAAGTAGCACAAAATATTTTTATCTCCTCTGCTTCTCTAGCAGTAGGAATTTTTATTCTGTGAGGAAGAGGAGCTGCTGGTTTTATTTTTAAATGTATATTAGGTATATGTAAGTGTACATATTTTTGTTCTTTTTTCCCTCTATGACATGCTGACACAATTCAGGCTACATACAAGTTTAATACGTTAAAAATATCCCAAATATATGAATTTTGATTCTCAGTCATCTCTAGTCTGAGTATCTGTCATTCTTTCGTCTGTTCTGGTATCTTCGTTTGATAATTAAAACTGAGGATGGCCCAAAAAGTTTTAAGCTGAAGGAAACCCATAACTAGTGCATTGTCACGTGGAGATGAGAACCAGCTAATGAACCTTGATGTTGAAGAAACCAATTATATTAATTGAAGTTGTGACGTGTGCAAAAAAGTTTAGCCATGTTGATGTTTGTGCAGCTCAGACGAGTGTCATTTCTGAGTGACCGAGCAACCTGCTTCATGGCGACTGAAGCCAGGTCCTTCACAAACTGCTGAGGAACACAGAAATAGCCAATAATTGTCCTAGGGAGTTAAACACATGCGTGAGATTTTTCAAAGTTACATAACTGCTTGAGATTAATAGAATATTTTCATGTCTCTGGTGTTGAAGATCAGAGCGTGAACTTGGGAACTGTGAATTCACTAATGCCTGTACTTCTGTACCTACAAACAAAAGCAATACAGAGAAGTGCCCTAGCTGGACTTCAAGACACGCAGCAGCTTTTAGTCATGAATATTTTTAGACTGTTATATCAGAGGAGAACATTTTCAGTAAAAAGAAATTAGCATAACAATTCGGCACGGCGAACATGAAAAGGCCATGTTAGTAGGCAATTAGCCCAAATTATTTTTCCGGCGGTACCCAGTGTGATACTGTAGACCAGAAAGGTGAATTTTGAAAGCAGGGTTTGCTGGATGTTTTTGGCAGCTCACCCACGGACTCATAGACTTGTTTTCTTTAGATTTCTTTTCTGCTGTCTCCTCCGCCAAGCTCTTGAAATAACATGTTGAGTCTAGGTTCTGCTTTACTTCTATGCGCTGCTTGTACATGAATGCAACTTCACCTGAAGCTCACTTCTGCCGGGACATGGTCGCACCGGGAATTTCTGGGATGAGGCAAGAAACCTGAGAGTGATCTCTTCGCTGATGGTCTGCCCAGCAGGGAAACATCAGCGCCGAGGTCCATAATGCTGCCTGCTAGATGCAGCTCCGCGTTTGCTGGAGAGCTGAAGCTTGTGCAGACTGGGAGGAGAAGCATTTACCTTTGGAAATGCCTTCCACAGCTCAATTATTTTTGCGTCTCTAGATGGGTCCGTCCTGGGAACCAAGCAGCAGGTTCATCCCTTTGTCATCAAGCTGCCAGTGTTATTTGCAGCAGCTCTCCTCCCTCCCTGTCACGTGCCCTCCTCTTAATGATGGGGAAGCAGCGGCTCCTCCTTGCAGCCTCACCTTATCTGGAATCTGCATACATCTCATCTTCCTTTGTAAAGCTTTCTTCGTGATGGCGAGGGCTGGCAGCTGCTTGCAGGACGCGTGCCCATAAGCCATCCTGGCTCGGGCAGCGCCAGGAAGGACTGAGCTCACAGCTCCCGCACAGGACGCCAGCTGCCCAAAGCAATGAGTGGTGGAGAAAGGGCAATAGTTAAAGGCTGATAGACGTTGGGAAGAGGTGAGCGTGAGCTCCCCCGTGTTCTTCCCAGGTATCTGTCTGAGAGCTGCAGAAAGCTGAGGCAGTTTGGCATTCTGTGTGTCGGCGCATCTTGGATCCTCAAGTGTGGCACATCTTGGGCTGGCATGTAGTCAGCAAATATTGGTTAAATTTTCTTCAATCTTGCCATTGCTAAGCTAGTGTTTTGGAAAGCAGCAGTGATTGGGGGTGTGTGGTGGCTGAGGGGCAGAGTTGAGACAGGGCAGAAGTGAGTTTTCAGGGCTGTCTTGGAGGAGACGGAGATGGAAGTGTTCAATATGTCCTCAGTCACCTCAGCCTCTAGAGGATGCTTGGAATTGCCCATGGAAAAGCTAGGGCCTATCTTTATGCCATGTGTCAGGTAAAGAATTAGTGAAGTCCAATATGGAAGAATAAAACCGTAACAAAATGACAGAAAGCAGTAGTGCGATGCCAGATCTTTTAATGAGAGTGAGAAGCACTGCAGACAACAGTTACAGCTTGTAGTAGTACAGACTAGAGCATGCAGAGACTGATCCGTTCCTTAGAGAGAGAGTTACTACATTTGATGGCAGATGCTTTTGGGCCCATGGTGGTGTTTGGTGAAGAGCAGAGGTGTCGGCACAGCATACGGCAAGACGAGATGTGTTCTCCGGTCTGCATCTCCCATTGCACAGCTACACATCAAAATAGAGAGTATATCCCCCACCAAAGGCTATGGAGGAAGAGCTGACCCTAAGAGCAGGTTATTTGAGATAGCTGCAGGCATTGAAGAGAGGTGCTGAGCACGCAGGACGATTCCTGAGCACAGTGGCTGTCACGGGAGCTTAGCAAAGGTGAAATTCAGAAGGAGCCATCAGTCGCTATTTTGCCTTTGGTTTCCGATCTGGTGGTCATCTGGCTGGGTTTACCACGGGTAGCAGGGGTAGCAGGGGTAGCAGCTGCCATAGCTGTATTTACGGGTGTAGCAAGAGGAGTAGGGGTAGCAGTTGCGATAACCGTAGCCCCAGTAGCCGCAGGGGCTCCTGCAGTCGTAGCTCTGGTACTTGCACACAGTGCCGTAGTTGCAGGGAGAGTAGCAGGGTTCCTCACACTGGTTCTGGTAGCAGTAAGTCATCTTGGTGCGATGGAGGGAGGCGAGCCTAAAACACAGGAGGAGAGAAGAACATGAGGTCTGTCGCAGCGACCAAGCGGCAGCTTGGTGCTTCTAGCAAGCCCTGTGTAAGCACGGGCAAAAGGAGAGGAGAAGGGCAACCATGGGAACCAACCGAACATCTCGGTCTCCTTCTCGCCCAGCTCACTCCTTTCTGTTTTATCCCCTTCTTTTCTCCATAGAGGCATTTTATGCTGCTTTTCTTATTGCCATTGCTCAGAACTGTCATTCTAGGTTCAGACAGTATTTTAGAGAGGACATCGTTAGGATTATGTTGTCTGTATCCGTGCCCGATGTTCCTCTAGAGACCCTGAGTGAAGAGACACCAGTTCAGGGACCCGGCCAGATTTTGGCATTGAGAGAAGATGCCGTGGTGGAAATCCTGATATCCCATTTTTAACAGAAACGAATTGTATTTGCATAGCTGTGAAATCAGAGCCTTTGCTGTTAAAGTAGAACTGCCGTCTGTATAGCAATATGGCCAAACCAGAACATCTACACAGCACGAAGACACTGTAGTACGTCTGACTTACCAAGTTCGGTGAGAATGTAAGTCCGAAGATGCGAGTAGAGAGCCCTGAGTTTCTCTCCCTTTTATACGTCTGTGTGACCATGCGTACTGTGTTTCAAAGTCCTATTCGTCACAAACCCAATGTTGTCCTGCACGTCATTCCTTCAGATGAAGTAATGGTTTTTCTTGTTTTGTGATCATTAGTCAGTTCTTGGCTTCCAAAAGCGTGACATTGCAGTGCAGGTTTCTTTCATGTTCGGACTTCCTGGGTCAATTATCGTTGTAGAAGTCATGTGCTGAAATCGGAATTACAAGAGGAAAGGGAAGGCAGGACACTGAGACAGAACCGATTGACGTTCAGAATGGCAATTTTGGAGGAATGGACACATTTCGTTATACGAAGCCTGCGATGACTCTGGATTGGTTGGAGGGAGAAGAATTTAAAAAAATTTTGCACCAATACTAAACCCTAGAAAGCATGTCTTGCTGGTTTTGTTTGTTTTGTTTGTTTTTATTTGAAAATTGCATTTTCAGGTAAGAATATTTGCACGATGTTTTTCTTTTAATGACTTTGTTAGTATGATTTCCAGCTCAAAAGCAGAAGTCCAAGAAAGGTATTTGGATTAGAGGAGAAGTCCGGTCTATACCTTGCTGCAGTCAGATATGCCTGGAGGCGTTCATCGCATGCTGTGAGCTGGCACAAGAAAGTCGTGCTGTAGAACATCCAGTGTACTTGCGTGGTGTGCTCTATCAACTACTGCTAGCAAACGTGAACAGCCACCTCCTAAGTGTACACAGGAGGAAACTGGGGTGCTTTCTGGTGTAAGAAGAGTGGAAAGAGTTTGGAATCGGGTAAGGAGTCAGTGACCAGAGTTTTGGAGAATTGTACAGCAGGTAGCAATGGGTACTAAATCTGAAGGCTCTCAAGCGGAAATAATGAGATTTGAAATATCCAGGCTTTGCTCCGTATATGACACAAACTTACAAACTCAGTCTTCAGGAGAGCCAGCGCAAGCGAGGCCAGAGGCGTTGGATCCAAAGAGATCTCTGTAGTGATTGTTTACACTTGGATTAGAAAATGATTCACTCAGGGATTCATGGCAAGGAGCAAGATAAAAGAAACGTGAACTTCTCTCTGTCGTAACTGCAGTTTCCTGAGAAGTTTCCCAAATGCTAAACAGAGTTTAAGGTGCTATCTTCTTAATGTTGTTGAGGTGTTTGGCTTAATGTTGTTAATGAGGGTGAATAATGCTGAGCGCTGTGGATGTGAGTTGGTGAGCAGCAGCATCTTCCCTTGTGACCTTCACCTCCAAACATTGCTGTTTACTAGCAGCTGCCGGGAGGATAATAACAGGC
The DNA here is from genome assembly GCF_030867145.1 of Opisthocomus hoazin. Classification (NCBI taxonomy): domain Eukaryota; kingdom Metazoa; phylum Chordata; class Aves; order Opisthocomiformes; family Opisthocomidae; genus Opisthocomus; species Opisthocomus hoazin. Next base: position 3,012,667 of record NC_134443.1, read on the forward strand.
ATGTCAGAGGTGCCGGGCCGTTCTCTAAATGTTGAATGTCAAAGCCTTCATTAACACTTATTAAAGATTTCCCTGTACAACGCGATTTATTATTTGTCTATTAATACGACGTTACTGGAAAACGCCTCAATTCCAGGTAACACAGTTTCTAAAAACGTGTATCGGGTTATCCTGTTTCTGTGCTTTATTGAGGTTGTGATTTATGGCTTCAGCATTGGGTCTCTGGAAGTTTTTTCTCTCAAAATACGTCACGTACAAACATTTTTAATGCTTATGGGGCAATTTTCTCGCTGAATCAATCAAACACGCGGATGCAATTTTTCGAAGTTACCCAACTGCTCCAGATTAATGGAAGGTTTTGATGTCTCCAAAGCTGAAGATCAGAACTTGAGCTTGGGCAGCGTGAGCTCGGTCATGCCCGTACTTCTGTACCTGCAGACTAAAGTAGCACAGGGAAGAGGTCTGACTGGGCTTCAAGACACCCAGCAGCGTTTAGTCACTCACTGGAACTAGAAGATAGAACAGATCTTGTTAGTTATAGGAAAAGGGAGTCAAATTGACCGAGGAAAATAGCTGCAGACGTTTAGTGAAGAGCCCTGACTCAGGAGAACGTTGCAGGTTGAAGCGTGTCAATCCCTGTAAGATTTCAGTGACTTTTTTTCATCTTCATTTGTCAAAGGATTTTTCTGATGCTGTTGCTTCATTTGATGTATTTTTCCAGCTGTGCCGTGGTGGAGTTTGTGTCAGAACTAACATGAGTATTGGAAAAGTGTTTATTAAAATGACGTTCTGAAAAGGTTAATGAAGAATGATGATATATTCTCTCGAGATGGCTGTTTCGGTTTTCTCTTGAACTTTTATTTGGTGAAGTGCATGGTTACTTTGTCTCCTGTCCTGTCAGTAATAAGGTTATGTAGAAATAAGACATGTAGTACTAAACACATAGAAGACCTATTAGTGTGTGTTTGTGTGTGTATATAAAAAACCCGATAATTTCCTGAGATGTGATCCACTTTTCCCTGTTTCTTCTGACAACGTGCTACGACCGACCATATTTATTGATGAAAATCCTAGCAAATTTTTTTTGAAGTAATGAAGGATCTTTCATGAAAGTTGCAATATTTTAATTGTGTTTTTTGCATCATGTACAACATTTAGATCTGAACATTCTGAACAAGTGAACAACCAGCCTGTACTAATGACACGTCAAAGCATTTCCAAGTTCTTTGTGTTCTTCTGAAATAGGAAGGTCTATGATGTACTACATCAGCTGATCACTGTCCTTATACTTTGAAAACAAAATTATGCATAAAGCAGAGCTACTTTTAAACACGAAATGAATGCCTTCAGACAGTGAATTTGCACTTCATGACCAGTTGAGGGAAACACTGATTTACCTGTTTTTAGACTGTTATATCAGAGGAGAACATATTCAGTAAAAGGAAATCGGCGTAACAATTCGGCACGGCGAACATGAAAAGGCCATGTTAGTAGGCAATTAGCCCAAATTATTTTTCCAGCGGTACCCAGTGTGTTAATGTAGACCAGAAAGGTGAATTTTGAAAGCGGGGTTTGCTGGATGTTTTTGGCAGCTCACCCAGGGACTCGTAGGCTTGTTTTCTTCATATTTCTTTTCTGCTGTCTCCTCCGCCAAGCTCTTGAAATAACATGTTGAGTCTAGGTTCTGCTTCGCTTCTATGCGCTGCTTGTACGTGGATGCAAATTCACCTGAAGCTCACTTCTGCCGGGACTTGGTCGCGCCTGACACTTCTGGGATGAGGCAAGAAACCTGAGAGTGATCTCTTCGCTGATGGTCTGCCCAGCAGGGAAACATCAGCACCGAGGTCCATAATGCTGCCTGCTAGATGCAGCTCCGCGTTTGCTGGAGAGCTGAAGCTTGTGCAGACTGGGAGGAGAAGCATTTCCCTTTGGAAATGCCTTCCACAACTCAATTATTTTTGCATCTCTAGATGGGTCCGTCCTGGGAACCAAGCAGAAGGTTCATCCCTTTGTCATCAAGCTGCCAGTGTTATTTGCAGCAGCTCTCCTCCCTCCCTGTCACGTGCCCTCCTCTTAATGATGGGGAAGCAGCGGCTCCTCCTTGCAGCCTCACCTTATCTGGAATCTGCATACATCTCATCTTCCTTTGTAAAGCTTTTCTTCGTGATGGCGAGGGCTGGCAGCTGCTTGCAGGACGCGTGCCCATAAGCCATCCTGGCTCGGGCAGCGCCAGGAAGGACTGAGCTCACAGCTCCCGCACAGGACGCCAGCTGCCCAAAGCAATGTGTGGTGGAGAAAGGGCAATAGTTAAAGGTTGATAGACGTTGGGAAGAGGTGAGCGTGAGCTCCCCCGTGTTCTTCCCAGGTATCTGTCTGAGAGCTGCAGAAAGCTGAGGCAGTTTGGCATTCTGTGTGTCAGCGCATTTTGGATCCTCAAGTGTGGCACATCTTGGGCTGGCATGTAGTCAGCAAATACTGGTTAAATTTTCTTCAATCTTGCCATTGCTAAGCTAGTGTTTTGGAAAGCAGCAGTGATTGGGGGTGTGTGGTGGCTGAGGGGCAGAACTGAAGCAGGGTAGAAGTGAGTTTTCAGGGCTGTCTTGGAGGAGACGGAGATGGAAGTGTTCAATATGTCCTCAGTCATCTCAGCCTTTAGAGGATGCTTGGAATTGCCCATGGAAAAGCTAGGGCCTCCCTTTATGCCATGTGTCAGGTAAAGAATTAGTGAAGTCCAATATGGAAGAATAAAACCGTAACAAAATGACAGAAAGCAGTAGTGCGATGCCAGATCTTTTAATGAGAGTGAGAAGCACTGCAGACAACAGTTACAGCTTGTAGTAGTACAGACTAGAGCATGCAGAGACTGATCCGTTCCTTAGAGAGAGAGTTACTACATTTGATGGCAGATGCTTTTGGGCCCATGGTGGTGTTTGGTGAAGAGCAGAGGTGTCGGCACAGCATACGGCAAGACGAGATGTGTTCTCCGGTCTGCATCTCCCATTGCACAGCTACACATCAAAATAGAGAGTATATCCCCCACCAAAGGCTATGGAGGAAGAGCTGACCCTAAGAGCAGGTTATTTGAGATAGCTGCAGGCATTGAAGAGAGGTGCTGAGCACGCAGGACGATTCCTGAGCACAGTGGCTGTCACGGGAGCTTAGCAAAGGTGAAATTCAGAAGGAGCCATCAGTCGCTATTTTGCCTTTGGTTTCCGATCTGGTGGTCATCTGGCTGGGTTTACCACGGGTAGCAGGGGTAGCAGGGGTAGCAGCTGCCATAGCTGTATTTACGGGTGTAGCAAGAGGAGTAGGGGTAGCAGTTGCGATAACCGTAGCCCCAGTAGCCGCAGGGGCTCCTGCAGTCGTAGCTCTGGTACTTGCACACAGTGCCGTAGTTGCAGGGAGAGTAGCAGGGTTCCTCACACTGGTTCTGGTAGCAGTAAGTCATCTTGGTGCGATGGAGGGAGGCGAGCCTAAAACACAGGAGGAGAGAAGAACATGAGGTCTGTCGCAGCGACCAAGCGGCAGCTTGGTGCTTCTAGCAAGCCCTGTGTAAGCACGGGCAAAAGGAGAGGAGAAGGGCAACCATGGGAACCAACCGAACATCTCGGTCTCCTTCTCGCCCAGCTCACTCCTTTCTGTTTTATCCCCTTCTTTTCTCCATAGAGGCATTTTATGCTGCTTTTCTTATTGCCATTGCTCAGAACTGTCATTCTAGGTTCAGACAGTATTTTAGAGAGGACATCGTTAGGATTATGTTGTCTGTATCCGTGCCCGATGTTCCTCTAGAGACCCTGAGTGAAGAGACACCAGTTCAGGGACCCGGCCAGATTTTGGCATTGAGAGAAGATGCCGTGGTGGAAATCCTGATATCCCATTTTTAACAGAAACGAATTGTATTTGCATAGCTGTGAAATCAGAGCCTTTGCTGTTAAAGTAGAACTGCCGTCTGTATAGCAATATGGCCAAACCAGAACATCTACACAGCACGAAGACACTGTAGTACGTCTGACTTACCAAGTTCGGTGAGAATGTAAGTCCGAAGATGCGAGTAGAGAGCCCTGAGTTTCTCTCCCTTTTATACGTCTGTGTGACCATGCGTACTGTGTTTCAAAGTCCTATTCGTCACAAACCCAATGTTGTCCTGCACGTCATTCCTTCAGATGAAGTAATGGTTTTTCTTGTTTTGTGATCATTAGTCAGTTCTTGGCTTCCAAAAGCGTGACATTGCAGTGCAGGTTTCTTTCATGTTCGGACTTCCTGGGTCAATTATCGTTGTAGAAGTCATGTGCTGAAATCGGAATTACAAGAGGAAAGGGAAGGCAGGACACTGAGACAGAACCGATTGACGTTCAGAATGGCAATTTTGGAGGAATGGACACATTTCGTTATACGAAGCCTGCGATGACTCTGGATTGGTTGGAGGGAGAAGAATTTAAAAAAATTTTGCACCAATACTAAACCCTAGAAAGCATGTCTTGCTGGTTTTGTTTGTTTTGTTTGTTTTTATTTGAAAATTGCATTTTCAGGTAAGAATATTTGCACGATGTTTTTCTTTTAATGACTTTGTTAGTATGATTTCCAGCTCAAAAGCAGAAGTCCAAGAAAGGTATTTGGATTAGAGGAGAAGTCCGGTCTATACCTTGCTGCAGTCAGATATGCCTGGAGGCGTTCATCGCATGCTGTGAGCTGGCACAAGAAAGTCGTGCTGTAGAACATCCAGTGTACTTGCGTGGTGTGCTCTATCAACTACTGCTAGCAAACGTGAACAGCCACCTCCTAAGTGTACACAGGAGGAAACTGGGGTGCTTTCTGGTGTAAGAAGAGTGGAAAGAGTTTGGAATCGGGTAAGGAGTCAGTGACCAGAGTTTTGGAGAATTGTACAGCAGGTAGCAATGGGTAATAAATCTGAAGGCTCTCAAGCGGAAATAATGAGATTTGAAATATCCAGGCTTTGCTCCGTATATGACACAAACTTACAAACTCAGTCTTCAGGAGAGCCAGCGCAAGCGAGGCCAGAGGCGTTGGATCCAAAGAGATCTCTGTAGTGATTGTTTACACTTGGATTAGAAAATGATTCACTCAGGGATTCATGGCAAGGAGCAAGATAAAAGAAACGTGAACTTCTCTCTGTCGTAACTGCAGTTTCCTGAGAAGTTTCCCAAATGCTAAACAGAGTTTAAGGTGCTATCTTCTTAATGTTGTTGAGGTGTTTGGCTTAATGTTGTTAATGAGGGTGAATAATGCTGAGCGCTGTGGATGTGAGTTGGTGAGCAGCAGCATCTTCCCTTGTGACCTTCACCTCCAAACATTGCTGTTTACTAGCAGCTGCCGGGAGGATAATAACAGGCATGTCAGAGGTGCCGGGCCGTTCTCTAAATGTTGAATGTCAAAGCCTTCATTAACACTTATTAAAGATTTCCCTGTACAACGCGATTTATTATTTGTCTATTAATACGACGTTACTGGAAAACGCCTCAATTCCAGGTAACACAGTTTCTAAAAACGTGTATCGGGTTATCCTGTTTCTGTGCTTTATTGAGGTTGTGATTTATGGCTTCAGCATTGGGTCTCTGGAAGTTTTTTCTCTCAAAATACGTCACGTACAAACATTTTTAATGCTTATGGGGCAATTTTCTCGCTGAATCAATCAAACACGCGGATGCAATTTTTCGAAGTTACCCAACTGCTCCAGATTAATGGAAGGTTTTGATGTCTCCAAAGCTGAAGATCAGAACTTGAGCTTGGGCAGCGTGAGCTCAGTCATGCCCGTACTTCTGTACCTGCAGACTAAAGTAGCACAGGGAAGAGGTCTGACTGGGCTTCAAGACACCCAGCAGCGTTTAGTCACTCACTGGAACTAGAAGATAGAACAGATCTTGTTAGTTATAGGAAAAGGGAGTCAAATTGACCGAGGAAAATAGCTGCAGACGTTTAGTGAAGAGCCCTGACTCAGGAGAACGTTGCAGGTTGAAGCGTGTCAATCCCTGTAAGATTTCAGTGACTTTTTTTCATCTTCATTTGTCAAAGGATTTTTCTGATGCTGTTGCTTCATTTGATGTATTTTTCCAGCTGTGCCGTGGTGGAGTTTGTGTCAGAACTAACATGAGTATTGGAAAAGTGTTTATTAAAATGACGTTCTGAAAAGGTTAATGAAGAATGATGATATATTCTCTCGAGATGGCTGTTTCGGTTTTCTCTTGAACTTTTATTTGGTGAAGTGCATGGTTACTTTGTCTCCTGTCCTGTCAGTAATAAGGTTATGTAGAAATAAGACATGTAGTACTAAACACATAGAAGACCTATTAGTGTGTGTTTGTGTGTGTATATAAAAAACCCGATAATTTCCTGAGATGTGATCCACTTTTCCCTGTTTCTTCTGACAACGTGCTACGACCGACCATATTTATTGATAAAAATCCTAGCAAATTTTTTTTTGAAGTAATGAAGGATCTTTCATGAAAGTTGCAATATTTTAATTGTGTTTTTTGCATCATGTACAACATTTAGATCTGAACATTCTGAACAAGTGAACAACCAGCCTGTACTAATGACACGTCAAAGCATTTCCAAGTTCTTTGTGTTCTTCTGAAATAGGAAGGTCTATGATGTACTACATCAGCTGATCACTGTCCTTATACTTTGAAAACAAAATTATGCATAAAGCAGAGCTACTTTTAAACACGAAATGAATGCCTTCAGACAGTGAATTTGCACTTCATGACCAGTTGAGGGAAACACTGATTTACCTGTTTTTAGACTGTTATATCAGAGGAGAACATATTCAGTAAAAGGAAATCGGCGTAACAATTCGGCACGGCGAACATGAAAAGGCCATGTTAGTAGGCAATTAGCCCAAATTATTTTTCCAGCGGTACCCAGTGTGTTAATGTAGACCAGAAAGGTGAATTTTGAAAGCGGGGTTTGCTGGATGTTTTTGGCAGCTCACCCAGGGACTCGTAGGCTTGTTTTCTTCATATTTCTTTTCTGCTGTCTCCTCCGCCAAGCTCTTGAAATAACATGTTGAGTCTAGGTTCTGCTTCGCTTCTATGCGCTGCTTGTACGTGGATGCAAATTCACCTGAAGCTCACTCCTGCCGGGACTTGGTCGCGCCTGACACTTCTGGGATGAGGCAAGAAACCTGAGAGTGATCTCTTCGCTGATGGTCTGCCCAGCAGGGAAACATCAGCACCGAGGTCCATAATGCTGCCTGCTAGATGCAGCTCCGCGTTTGCTGGAGAGCTGAAGTTTGTGCAGACTGGGAGGAGAAGCATTTCCCTTTGGAAATGCCTTTCACAACTCAATTTTTTTTGCATCTCTAGATGGGTCCGTCCTGGGAACCAAGCAGAAGGTTCATCCCTTTGTCATCAAGCTTCCAGTGTTATTTGCAGCAGCTCTCCTCCCTCCCTGTCACGTGCCCTCCTCTTAATGATGGGGAAGCAGCGGCTCCTCCTTGCAGCCTCACCTTATCTGGAATCTGCATACATCTCATCTTCCTTTGTAAAGCTTTTCTTCGTGATGGCGAGGGCTGGCAGCTGCTTGCAGGACGCGTGCCCATAAGCCATCCTGGCTCGGGCAGCGCCAGGAAGGACTGAGCTCACAGCTCCCGCACAGGACGCCAGCTGCCCAAAGCAATGTGTGGTGGAGAAAGGGCAATAGTTAAAGGTTGATAGACGTTGGGAAGAGGTGAGCGTGAGCTCCCCCGTGTTCTTCCCAGGTATCTGTCTGAGAGCTGCAGAAAGCTGAGGCAGTTTGGCATTCTGTGTGTCAGCGCATTTTGGATCCTCAAGTGTGGCACATCTTGGGCTGGCATGTAGTCAGCAAATATTGGTTAAATTTTCTTCAATCTTGCCATTGCTAAGCTAGTGTTTTGGAAAGCAGCAGTGATTGGGGGTGTGTGGTGGCTGAGGGGCAGAACTGAAGCAGGGTAGAAGTGAGTTTTCAGGGCTGTCTTGGAGGAGACGGAGATGGAAGTGTTCAATATGTCCTCAGTCATCTCAGCCTTTAGAGGATGCTTGGAATTGCCCATGGAAAAGCTAGGGCCTCCCTTTATGCCATGTGTCAGGTAAAGAATTAGTGAAGTCCAATATGGAAGAATAAAACCGTAACAAAATGACAGAAAGCAGTAGTGCGATGCCAGATCTTTTAATGAGAGTGAGAAGCACTGCAGACAACAGTTACAGCTTGTAGTAGTACAGACTAGAGCATGCAGAGACTGATCCGTTCCTTAGAGAGAGAGTTACTACATTTGATGGCAGATGCTTTTGGGCCCATGGTGGTGTTTGGTGAAGAGCAGAGGTGTCGGCACAGCATACGGCAAGACGAGATGTGTTCTCCGGTCTGCATCTCCCATTGCACAGCTACACATCAAAATAGAGAGTATATCCCCCACCAAAGGCTATGGAGGAAGAGCTGACCCTAAGAGCAGGTTATTTGAGATAGCTGCAGGCATTGAAGAGAGGTGCTGAGCACGCAGGACGATTCCTGAGCACAGTGGCTGTCACGGGAGCTTAGCAAAGGTGAAATTCAGAAGGAGCCATCAGTCGCTATTTTGCCTTTGGTTTCCGATCTGGTGGTCATCTGGCTGGGTTTACCACGGGTAGCAGGGGTAGCAGGGGTAGCAGCTGCCATAGCTGTATTTACGGGTGTAGCAAGAGGAGTAGGGGTAGCAGTTGCGATAACCGTAGCCCCAGTAGCCGCAGGGCCTCCTGCAGTCGTAGCTCTGGTACTTGCACACAGTGCCGTAGTTGCAGGGAGAGTAGCAGGGTTCCTCACACTGGTTCTGGTAGCAGTAAGTCATCTTGGTGCGATGGAGGGAGGCGAGCCTAAAACACAGGAGGAGAGAAGAACATGAGGTCTGTCGCAGCGACCAAGCGGCAGCTTGGTGCTTCTAGCAAGCCCTGTGTAAGCACGGGCAAAAGGAGAGGAGAAGGGCAACCATGGGAACCAACCGAACATCTCGGTCTCCTTCTCGCCCAGCTCACTCCTTTCTGTTTTATCCCCTTCTTTTCTCCATAGAGGCATTTTATGCTGCTTTTCTTATTGCCATTGCTCAGAACTGTCATTCTAGGTTCAGACAGTATTTTAGAGAGGACATCGTTAGGATTATGTTGTCTGTGTCCGTGTCCGATGTTCCTCTAGAGACCCTGAGTGAAGAGACACCAGTTCAGGGACCCGGCCAGATTTTGGCATTGAGAGAAGATGCCGTGGTGGAAATCCTGATATGCCATTTTTAACAGAAACGAATTGTAGTTGCATGGCTGTGAAATCAGAGCCTTTGCTGTTAAAGTAGAACTGCCGTCTGTATAGCAATATGGCCAAACCAGAACATCTACACAGCACGAAGACACTGTAGTACGTCTGACTTACCAAGTTCGGTGAGAATGTAAGTCCGAAGATGTGAGTGGAGAGCCCTGAGTTTCTCTCCCTTTTATACGTCTGTGTGACCATGCGTACTGTGTTTCAAAGTCCTATTCGTCACAAACCCAATGTTCTTCTGCACGTCATTCCTTCAGTTGAAGTAATGGTTTTTCTTGTTTTGTGATCATTAGTCAGTTCTTGGCTTCCAAAAGCGTGACATTGCAGTGCGGGTTTCTTTCATGTTCGGACTTCCTGGGTCAATTATCGTTGTAGAAGTCATGTGCTGAAATCGGAATTACAAGAGGAAAGGGAAGGCAGGACACTGAGAGCAGAACCGATTGACGTTCAGAATGGCAATTTTGGAGGAATGGACACATTTCGTTATACGAAGCCTGCGATGACTCTGGATTGGTTTGAAGGAGAAGAATTTCAAATTATTTTACACCAATACTAAACCCTAGAAAGCATGTCTTGCTGGTTTTGTTTGTTTTGTTTGTTTTGTTTGTTTTGTTTGTTTTTATTTGAAAATTGCATTTTCAGGTAAGAATATTTGCACGATGTTTTTCTTTTAATGACTTTGTTAGTATGATTTCCAGCTCAAAAGCAGAAGTCCAAGAAAGGTATTTGGATTAGAGGAGAAGTCCGGTCTATACCTTGCTGCAGTCAGATATGCCTGGAGGTGTTCATCGCATGCTGTGAGCTGGCACAAGAAAGTCGTGCTGTAGAACATCCAGTGTACTTGCGTGGTGTGCTCTATCAACTACTGCTAGCAAACGTGAACAGCCACCTCCTAAGTGTACACGGGGGGAAACTGGGGTGCTTTCTGGTGTAAGAAGAGTGGAAAGAGTTTGGAATCGGGTAAGGAGTCGGTGACCAGAGTTTTGGAGAATTGTACAGCAGGTAGCAATGGGTAATAAATCTAAAGGCTCTCAAGCGGAAACAACGAGATTTGAAATTTCCAGGCTTTGCTCCATATATGACATAAAGTTGCAAACTCAGTGTTCAGGAGAGCCAACCCAAAGGAGGTGGGAGGAGTTGGATCCAAAGAGATCTCTGTAGTGATTGTTTACACTTGGATCAGAAAATGATTCACTCAGGGATTCATGGCAAGGAGCAAGATAAAAGAAACGTGAACTTCTCTCTGTCATAACTGCAGTTTCCTGAGAAGTTCCCCAAATGCTAAACAGAGTTTAAGGTGCCATCTTCTTAATGTTGTTGAGGTGTTTGGCTTAATGTTGTTAATGAGGGTGAATAATGCTGAGCGCTGTGGATGTGAGTTGGTGAGCAGCAGCATCTTCCCTTGTGACCTTCACCTCCAAACATTGCTGTTTACTGGCAGCTGCTGGGAGGATAATAACAGGCATGTCAGAGGTGCCGGGCCGTTCTCTAAATGTTGAATGTCAAAGCCTTCATTAACACTTATTAAAGATTTCCCTGTACAACGCGATTTATTATTGTCTATTAATACGACGTTACTGGAAAACGCCTCAATTCCAGGTAACACAGTTTCTAAAAATGTGTATCAGGCTATCCTGTTTCTGTGCTTTATTGAGGTTGTGATTTATGGCTTCAGCATTGGGTCTCTGGAAGTTTTTTCTCTCAAAATACGTCACGTACAAACATTTTTAATGCTTATGGGGCAATTTTCTCGCTGAATCAATCAAACACGTGGACGCAATTTTTCGAAGTTACCCAACTGCTCCAGATTAATGGAAGGTTTTGATGTCTCCAAAGCTGAAGATCAGAACTTGAGCTTGGGCAGCGTGAGCTCAGTCATGCCCGTACTTCTGTACCTGCAGACTAAAGTAGCACAGGGAAGAGGTCTGACTGGGCTTCAAGACACCCAGCAGCGTTTAGTCACTCACTGGAACTAGAAGACAGAACAGATCTTGTTAGTTATAGGAAAAGGGAGTCAAATTGACCGAGGAAAATAGCTGCAGACGTTTAGTGAAGAGCCCTGACTCAGGAGAATGTTGCAGGTTGAAGCGTGTCAATCCCTGTAAGATTTCAGTGACTTTTTTTCATCTTCATTTGTCAAAGGATTTTTCTGATGCTGTTGCTTCATTTGATGTATTTTTCCAGCTGTGCCGTGGTGGAGTTTGTGTCAGAACTAACATGAGTATTGGAAAAGTGTTTATTAAAATGACGTTCTGAAAAGGTTAATGAAGAATAATGATATATTCTCTCGAGATGGCTGTTTCGGTTTTCTCTTGAACTTTTATTTGGTGAAGTGCATGGTTACTTTGTCTCCTGTCCTGTCAGTAATAAGGTTATGTAGAAATAAGACATGTAGTACTAAACACATAGAAGACCTATTAGTGTGTGTTTGTGTGTGTATATAAAAAACCCGATAATTTCCTGAGATGTGATCCACTTTTCCCTGTTTCTTCTGACAACGTGCTACGACCGACCATATTTATTGATGAAAATCCTAGCAAATTTTTTTTGAAGTAATGAAGGATCTTTCATGAAAGTTGCAATATTTTAATTGTGTTTTTTGCATCATGTACAACATTTAGATCTGAACATTCTGAACAAGTGAACAACCAGCCTGTACTAATGACACGTCAAAGCATTTCCAAGTTCTTTATGTTCTTCTGAAATAGGAAGGTCTATGATGTACTGCATCAGCTGATCACTGTCCTTATACTTTGAAAACAAAATTATGCATAAAGCAGAGCTACTTTTAAACACGAAATGAATGCCTTCAGACAGTGAATTTGCACTTCATGACCAGTTGAGGGAAACACTGATTTACCTGTTTTTAGACTGTTATATCAGAGGAGAACATTTTCAGTAAAAGGAAATCGGCGTAACAATTCGGCACGGCGAACATGAAAAGGCCATGTTAGTAGGCAATTAGCCCAAATTATTTTTCCAGCGGTACCAAGTGTGTTACTGTAGACCAGAAAGGTGAATTTTGAAAGCGGGGTTTGCTGGATGTTTTTGGCAGCTCACCCAGGGACTCGTAGGCTTGTTTTCTTCATATTTCTTTTCTGCTGTCTCCTCCGCCAAGCTCTTGAAATAACATGTTCACTCTAGGTTCTGCTTCGCTTCTATGCGCTGCTTGTACGTGGATGCAAATTCACCTGAAGCTCACTTCTGCCGGGACTTGGTCGCGCCTGACACTTCTGGGATGAGGCAAGAAACCTGAGAGTGATCTCTTCGCTGATGGTCTGCCCAGCAGGGAAACATCAGCGCCGAGGTCCATAATGCTGCCTGCTAGATGCAGCTCCGCGTTTGCTGGAGAGCTGAAGCTTGTGCAGACTGGGAGGAGAAGCATTTCCCTTTGGAAATGCCTTCCACAACTCAATTATTTTTGCATCTCTAGATGGGTCCGTCCTGGGAACCAAGCAGAAGGTTCATCCCTTTGTCATCAAGCTGCCAGTGTTATTTGCAGCAGCTCTCCTCCCTCCCTGTCACGTGCCCTCCTCTTAATGATGGGGAAGCAGCGGCTCCTCCTTGCAGCCTCACCTTATCTGGAATCTGCATACATCTCATCTTCCTTTGTAAAGCTTTTCTTCGTGATGGCGAGGGCTGGCAGCTGCTTGCAGGATGCGTGCCCATAAGCCATCCTGGCTCGGGCAGCGCCAGGAAGGACTGAGCTCACAGCTCCCGCACAGGACGCCAGCTGCCCAAAGCAATGTGTGGTGGAGAAAGGGCAATAGTTAAAGGTTGGTAGACGTTGGGAAGAGGTGAGCGTGAGCTCCCCCGTGTTCTTCCCAGGTATCTGTCTGAGAGCTGCAGAAAGCTGAGGCAGTTTGGCATTCTGTGTGTCAGCGCATTTTGGATCCTCAAGTGTGGCACATCTTGGGCTGGCATGTAGTCAGCAAATACTGGTTAAATTTTCTTCAATCTTGCCATTGCTAAGCTAGTGTTTTGGAAAGCAGCAGTGATTGGGGGTGTGTGGTGGCTGAGGGGCAGAGTTGAGACAGGGCAGAAGTGAGTTTTCAGGGCTGTCTTGGAGGAGACGGAGATGGAAGTGTTCAATATGTCCTCAGTCACCTCAGCCTCTAGAGGATGCTTGGAATTGCCCATGGAAAAGCTAGGGGGTCCCTTTATGCCATGTGTCAGGTAAAGAATTAGTGAAGTCCAATATGGAAGAATAAAACCGTAACAAAATGACAGAAAGCAGTAGTGCGATGCCAGATCTTTTAATGAGAGTGAGAAGCACTGCAGACAACAGTTACAGCTTGTAGTAGTACAGACTAGAGCATGCAGAGATTGATCCGTTCCTTAGAGAGAGAGTTACTACATTTGATGGCAGATGCATTTGGGCCCATGGTGGTGTTTGGTGAAGAGCAGAGGTGTTGGCACAGCATACGGCAAGACGAGATGTGTGCTCCGGTCTGCATCTCCCATTGCACAGCTACACATCAAAATAGAGAGTATATCCCCCACCAAAGGCTATGGAGGAAGAGCTGACCCTAAGAGCAGGTTATTTGAGATAGCTGCAGGCATTGAAGAGAGGTGCTGAGCACGCAGGACGATTCCTGAGCGCAGTGGCTGTCACGGGAGCTTAGCAAAGGTGAAATTCAGAAGGAGCCATCAGTCGCTATTTTGCCTTTGGTTTCCGATCTGGTGGTCATCTGGCTGGGTTTACCACGGGTAGCAGGGGTAGCAGGGGTAGCAGCTGCCATAGCTGTATTTACGGGTGTAGCAAGAGGAGTAGGGGTAGCAGTTGCGATAACCGTAGCCCCAGTAGCCGCAGGGCCTCCTGCAGTCGTAGCTCTGGTACTTGCACACAGTGCCGTAGTTGCAGGGAGAGTAGCAGGGTTCCTCACACTGGTTCTGGTAGCAGTAAGTCATCTTGGTGCGATGGAGGGAGGCGAGCCTAAAACACAGGAGGAGAGAAGAACATGAGGTCTGTCGCAGCGACCAAGCGGCAGCTTGGTGCTTCTAGCAACCCCCGTGTAAGCATGGGGAAAAAGAGAGGAGAAGGGCGACCATGGGAACCAACCGAACATCTCGGTCTCCTTCTCGCCCAGCTCACTCCTTTCTGTTTTATCCCCTTCTTTTCTCCATAGAGGCATTTTATGCTGCTTTTCTTATTGCCATTGCTCAGAACTGTCATTCTAGGTTCAGACAGTATTTTAGAGAGGACATTGTTAGGATTATGTTGTCTGTACCCGTGTCCGATGTTCCTCTAGAGACCCTGAGTGAAGAGACACCAGTTCAGGGACCCGGCCAGATTTTGGCATTGAGAGAAGACGCCGTGGTGGAAATCCTGATATCCCATTTTTAACACAAAGGAATTGTATTTGCATGGCTGTGAAATCAGAGCCTTTGCTGTTAAAGTAGAACTGCCATCTGTACAACAATATGGCCAAACCAGAACATCTACACAGCACGAAGACACTGTAGTACGTCTGACTTACCAAGTTCGGTAAGAATGTAAGTCCGAAGATGCGAGTAGAGTGCCCTGAGTTTCTCTCCCTTTTATACGTCTGTGTGACCATGCGTACTGTGTTTCAAAGTCCTATTCGTCACAAACCCAATGTTGTCCTGCACGTCATTCCTTCAGTTGAAGTAATGGTTTTTCTTGTTTTGTGATCATTAGTCAGTTCTTGGCTTCCAAAAGCGTGACATTGCAGTGCGGGTTTCTTTCATGTTTGGACTTCCTGGGTCAATTATCGTTGTAGAAGTCATGTGCTGAAATCGGAATTACAAGAGGAAAGGGAAGGCAGGACACTGAGAGCAGAACCGATTGACGTTCAGAATGGCAATTTTGGAGGAATGGACACATTTCGGTACACGAAGCCTGCGATGACTCTGGATTGGTTGGAGGGAGAAGAATTTCAAATTATTTTGCAACAGCAATAAACCCTAGAAAGAATGTCGTGTTTGTTTTGTTTGTTTTGTTTGTTTTTATTTGAAAATTGCATTTTCAGGTAAGAATATTTGCACGATGTTTTTCTTTTAATGACTTTGTTAGTATGATTTCCAGCTCAAAAGCAGAAGTCCAAGAAAGGTATTTGGATTAGAGGAGAAGTCTGGTCTATACCTTGCTGCAGTCAGATATGCCTGGAGGTGTTCATCGCATGCTGTGAGCTGGCACAAGAAAGTCGTTCTGTAGAACATCCAGTGTACTTGCGTGGTGTGCTCTATCAACTACTGCTAGCAAATGTGAACAGCCACCTCCTAAGTGTACACGGGAGGAAACTGGGGTGCTTTCTGGTGTAAGAAGAGTGGAAAGAGTTTGGAATCGGGTAAGGAGTCGGTGACCAGAGTTTTGGAGAATAGTACAGCAGGTAGCAATGGGTAATAAATCTAAAGGCTCTCAAGCGGAAATAACGAGATTTGAAATTTCCAGGCTTTGCTCCGTATATGACACAAACTTACAAACTCAGTCTTCAGGAGAGCCAGCGCAAGCGAGGCCAGAGGCGTTGGATCCAAAGAGATCTCCGTAGTGATTGTTTACACTTGGATCAGAAAATGATTCACTCAGGGATTCATGGCAAGGAGCAAGATAAAAGAAACGTGAACTTCTCTCTGTCGTAACTGCAGTTTCCTGAGAAGTTTCCCAAATGCTAAACAGAATTTAAGGTGCCATCTTCTTAATGTTGTTGAGGTGTTTGGCTTAATGTTGTTAATGAGGGTGAATAATGCTGAGCGCTGTGGATGTGAGTTGGTGAGCAGCAGCATCTTCCCTTGTGACCTTCACCTCCAAACATTGCTGTTTACTGGCAGCTGCCGGGAGGATAATAACAGGCATGTCAGAGGTGCCGGGCCGTTCTCTAAATGTTGAATGTCAAAGCCTTCATTAACACTTATTAAAGATTTCCCTGTACAACGTGATTTATTATTTGACTATTAATACGACGTTACTGGAAAACGCCTCAATTCCAGGTAACACAGTTTCTAAAAACGTGTATTGGGTTATCCTGTTTCTGTGCTTTATTGAGGTTGTGATTTATGGCTTCAGCATTGGGTCTCTGGAAGTTTTTTCTCCAAAAATACATCACGTACAAACCATTTTAATGCTTTTGGTCAATTTTCTCGCTGAATCAATCAAACACATGGATGCAATTTTTCGAAGTTACCCAACTGCTCCAGATTGATGGAAGGTTTTGATGTCTCCAAAGCTGAAGATCAGAACTTGAGCTTGGGCAGCGTGAGCTCAGTCATGCCCGTACTTCTGTACCTGCAGACAAAAGTAGCACAGGGAAGAGTTCTCACTGGGCTTCAAGACACCTAGCAGCGTTTAGTCACTCACTGGAACTAGAAGATAGAACAGATCTTGTTAGTTATAGGAAGAGGGAGTCAAATTGACCGAGGAAAATAGCTGCAGACATTTAGTGAAGAGCCCTGACTCGGGAGAATGTTGCAGGTTGAAGCGTGTCAATCCCTGTAAGATTTCAGTGGCTTTTTTTCGTCTTCATTTGTCAAAGGATTTTTCCGATGCTGTTGCTTCATTTGATGTATTTTTCCAGCTGTGCCGTGGTGGAGTTTGTGTCAGAACTAACATGAGTATTGGAAAAGTGTTTATTAAAATGACGTTCTGAAAAGGTTAATGAAGAATGATGATATATTCTCTCGAGATGGTTGTTCCTGTTTTCTCTTGGACTTTTATTTGATCAAGTGCATAGTCACTTTGTCTCCTGTCCTGTCAGTAATTAGGTGATATAGAAATAAGACATGTAGTACTAAACACATAGAAGACCTATTAGTGTGTGTTTGTGTGTGTGCATAAAAAACCCGACAATTTCCTGAGATGTGATCCACTTTTCCCTGTTTTCTCTGACAACATGCTACGACTGACACTATTTATTGAAAAATATTCTAGTAAACTTTTTTTTTCACATAATGAAGGGTATTTCATAGAAGTTTAGATTTTTTTGGGGGAGTTTTCTGGAGAGCTGAAGCTTGTGCAGACTGGGAGGAGAAGCATGTCCCTCTGGAAATGCCTTCCACAACTCAATTATTTTTGTGTCTCTAGATGGGTCCGTCCTGGGAACCAAGCAGCAGGTTCATCCCTTTGTCATCAAGCTGCCAGTGTTATTTGCAGCAGCTCTCCTCCCTCCCTGTCACGTGCCCTCCTCTTAATGATGGGGAAGCAGCGGCTCCTCCTTGCAGCCTCACCTTATCTGGAATCTGCATACATCTCATCTTCCTTTGTAAAGCTTTTCTTCGTGATGGCGAGGGCTGGCAGCTGCTTGCAGGACGCGTGCCCATAAGCCATCCTGGCTCAGGCAGTGCCAGGAAGGACTGAGCTCACAGCTCCCGCACAGGACGCCAGCTGCCCAAAGCAATGTGTGGTGGAGAAAGGGCAATAGTTAAAGGTTGATAGACGTTGGGAAGAGGTGAGCGTGAGCTCCCCCGTGTTCTTCCCAGGTATCTGTCTGAGAGCTGCAGAAAGCTGAGGCAGTTTGGCATTCTGTGTGTCAGCGCATTTTGGATCCTCAAGTGTGGCACATCTTGGGCTGGCATGTAGTCAGCAAATACTGGTTAAATTCTTCAATCTTGCCATTGCTAAGCTAGTGTTTTGGAAAGCAGCAGTGATTGGGGGTGTGTGGTGGCTGAGGGGCAGAGTTGAGACAGGGCAGAAGTGAGTTTTCAGGGCTGTCTTGGAGGAGACGGAGATGGAAGTGTTCAATATGTCCTCAGTCACCTCAGCCTCTAGAGGATGCTTGGAATTGCCCATGGAAAAGCTAGGGGGTCCCTTTATGCCATGTGTCAGGTAAAGAATTAGTGAAGTCCAATATGGAAGAATAAAACCGTAACAAAATGACAGAAAGCAGTAGTGCGATGCCAGATCTTTTAATGAGAGTGAGAAGCACTGCAGACAACAGTTACAGCTTGTAGTAGTACAGACTAGAGCATGCAGAGATTGATCCGTTCCTTAGAGAGAGAGTTACTACATTTGATGGCAGATGCATTTGGGCCCATGGTGGTGTTTGGTGAAGAGCAGAGGTGTTGGCACAGCATACGGCAAGACGAGATGTGTGCTCCGGTCTGCATCTCCCATTGCACAGCTACACATCAAAATAGAGAGTATATCCCCCACCAAAGGCTATGGAGGAAGAGCTGACCCTAAGAGCAGGTTATTTGAGATAGCTGCAGGCATTGAAGAGAGGTGCTGAGCACGCAGGACGATTCCTGAGCGCAGTGGCTGTCACGGGAGCTTAGCAAAGGTGAAATTCAGAAGGAGCCATCAGTCGCTATTTTGCCTTTGGTTTCCGATCTGGTGGTCATCTGGCTGGGTTTACCACGGGTAGCAGGGGTAGCAGGGGTAGCAGCTGCCATAGCTGTATTTACGGGTGTAGCAAGAGGAGTAGGGGTAGCAGTTGCGATAACCGTAGCCCCAGTAGCCGCAGGGCCTCCTGCAGTCGTAGCTCTGGTACTTGCACACAGTGCCGTAGTTGCAGGGAGAGTAGCAGGGTTCCTCACACTGGTTCTGGTAGCAGTAAGTCATCTTGGTGCGATGGAGGGAGGCGAGCCTAAAACACAGGAGGAGAGAAGAACATGAGGTCTGTCCTAGTGACCAAGCGGCAGCTTGCTTCTTCTAGTAACCGCCGTGTAAGCATGGGCAAAAAGAGAGGAGAAGGGCGACCATGGGAACCAACCGAACATCTCGGTCTCCTTCTCGCCCAGCTCACTCCTTTCTGTTTTATCCCCTTCTTTTCTCCATAGAGGCATTTTATGCTGCTTTGCTTATTGCCATTGCTCAGAACTGTCATTCTAGGTTTAGACAGTATTTTAGAGAGGACATTGTTAGGATTATGTTGTCTGTATCCGTGTCCGATGTTCCTCTAGAGACCCTGAGTGAAGAGACACCAGTTCAGGGACCCGGCCAGATTTTGGCATTGAGAGAAGACGCCGTGGTAGAAATCCTGATATCCCATTTTTAACACAAAGGAATTGTATTTGCATGGCTGTGAAATCAGAGCCTTTGCTGTTAAAATAGAACTGCCGTCTGTATAACAATATGGCCAAACCAGAACATCTACACAGCACGAAGACACTGTAGTACGTCTGACTTACCAAGTTCGGTGAGAATGTAAGTCCGAAGATGCGAGTAGAGTGCCCTGAGTTTCTCTCCCTTTTATACGTCTGTGTGACCATGCGTACTGTGTTTCAAAGTCCTATTTGTCACAAACCCAATGTTCTTCTGCATGTCATTCCTTCAGTTGAAGTAATGGTTTTTCTTGTTTTGTGATCATTAGTCAGTTCTTGGCTTCCAAAAGCGTGACATTGCAGTGCGGGTTTCTTTCATGTTTGAACTTCCTGGGTCAATTATCGTTGTAGAAGTCATGTGCTGAAATCGGAATTACAAGAGGAAAGGGAAGGCAGGACACTGAGAGCAGAACTGATTGACATTCAGAATGGCAATTTTGGAGGAATGGACACATTTCGGTACACGAAGCCTGCGATGACTCTGGATTGGTTGGAGGGAGAAGAATTTCAAATTATTTTGCACCACTACTAAACCCTAGAAAGCATATCTTGCTGTTTTTTTTTGTTTTTATTTGAAAATGTCATTTTCAGGTAAGAATATTTGCACGATGTTTTTCTTTTAATCACTTTGTTAGTATGATTTCCAGCTCAAAAGCAAAAGTCCAAGAAAGGTATTTGGATTAGAGGAGAAGTCCGGTCTATACCTTGCTGCAGTCAGATATGCCTGGAGGTGTTCATTGCATGCTGTGAGCGGGCACAAGAAAGTCGTGCTGTAGAACATCCAGTGTACTTGTGTGGTGTGCTCTATCAACTACTGCTAGCAAACGTGAACAGCCACCTCCTAAGTGTACACGGGAGGAAACTGGGGTGCTTTCTGGTGTAAGAAGAGTGGAAAGAGTTTGGAATCGGGTAAGGAGTCAGTGACCAGAGTTTTGGAGAATAGTACAGCAGGTAGCAATGGGTAATAAATCTAAAGGCTCTCAAGCGGAAATAACGAGATTTGAAATTTCCAGGCTTTGCTCCGTATATGACACAAACTTACAAACTCAGTCTTCAGGAGAGCCAGCGCAAGCGAGGCCAGAGGCGTTGGATCCAAAGAGATCTCCGTAGTGATTGTTTACACTTGGATTAGAAAATGATTCACTCAGGGATTCATGGCAAGGAGCAAGATAAAAGAAACGTGAACTTCTCTCTGTCGTAACTGCAGTTTCCTGAGAAGTTTCCCAAATGCTAAACAGAGTTTAAGGTGCCATCTTCTTAATGTTGTTGAGGTGTTTGGCTTAATGTTGTTAATGAGGGTGAATAATGCTGAGCGCTGTGGATGTGAGTTGGTGAGCAGCAGCATCTTCCCTTGTGACCTTCACCTCCAAACATTGCTGTTTACTGGCAGCTGCTGGGAGGATAATAACAGGCATGTCAGAGGTGCCGGGCCGTTCTCTAAATTTTGAATGTCAAAGCCTTCATTAACACTTATTAAAGATTTCCCTGTACAACGTGATTTATTATTTGTCTCTTAATGCGACGTTACTGGAAAACGCCTCAATTCCAGGTAACACAGTTTCTAAAAACGTGTATTGGGTTATCCTGTTTCTGTGCTTTATTGAGGTTGTGATTTATGGCTTCAGCATTGGGTCTCTGGAAGTTTTTTCTCCAGAAATACGTCACGTACAAACCGTTTTAATGCTTATATTCCAATTGTCTAGCTGAATCTGTCAGCACAGCAATATTCTATTTCTTGGTAGCATCAAATCATAGAAATGATCTTTCCTGCTTTGCTGTTCAGGGAAAATGTTGGAAGGGATTGGTAAGAACGCCCTGTTTCACGTGTCACTAAAATTACGCAATTCATGAATCGGAGAGGCTACCCCTTCCACAGATATTTCAGAAAAAAATGTACAAGAAAGTGCATGGACCAACGTGCATGGTGAATTTGTTCTTCCAACAACGACGTGCTTGTTAAGTCTTACGTCTTTGCATATTCTTTCACTTGTTAATATACTGAAGAAGTGAATTCAGCAAAATGATACCAAGGCTTAATTGCCCCAATATAGTTCTGAGATGAAAGAAACCTGGAGGGTGTATCTCTATGTCAGAGTGCCGGACCAATAACCAGAAACCTTGGGCAGAACCGGTATATCAATGAGAAGGAGTCATGAGGGAAGCAAAACGCGTTTGTTAATTGGAGCTGACCCAGGGCAGACACATGCATTTCACACACTGGGCGGGACTGGGTGCTCTATAAAAACCCACGCTGCAAAGAATAAAGCATTCGCTTCTCCTGCTTTATCCTCGTTGCAGAAGTGGGTAAGTTGGAATAGATTTAGAAAATCTGTTGAATAATGAAGAGATGTGTTTGATACTATTTTCCTCCTCTTTCCCTTCATTTCCAGTTACTAATCTACAGATATTGTAGATTAATGCGTTGGCAATTAAGGTTGTGATTTGATTGAGAATTATTTATGTGTAAGATATTCTTCCCTTCCTCGATGTTCACTAATATTTGAGTGTTTGAAACTGTGTTAGTGCTGTGTATATCCCTCCTTTCCTTTAAAGTCTATCTCAGTATTGCTTTGAAGGATTTTCCTGTTTATTTCCGGACAGCTCCCTTTTGACACAGGCATCACGGTTCACAATCTCCCATCATGATGCATGGTTGCAGCTAGTGGGGCTGGGCAAGAAAGCTCAGAAAGGCTGGTCAGGATGGAGGATTAGGGGGAAGACCCAGCACTAAAAATCAGGACAGAACAGTCAATGAGCACAGACGACTTCAGGCAGTGTGCCTGGGTCTGCTGGCTCTATGTTCCCTCCCTGCATGACTGCAACATTTATTTGAGATTTGCTTGTTGTTGGGAGCATTTTTTGATCGGCTTTCTCTTCCCTGCGATATTTTAGGCTTGCCTCGCTCCGTCGCACCAAGATGACTTACTACTACCAGAACCAGTGTGAGGATCCCTGCTACTCTCCCTGCAACTACGGCACTGTGTGTAGATACCAGAGCTACGACTGCAGGAGCCCCTGCGGCTACTGGGGCTACGGTTATCGCGACTGCTACCCCTCCTACAGCTCCCGCTACTGCTACCCCTACTCTTCTCGCTACACCCGTAGATACAGCTATGGGAGCTGCTACCCCTGCTAAATCCAGATGGATTTAGTGGCAAAAAAGGACTGAGAATTAATTACCGACTTCACGGCTGCTGTCAAGGGGAGGGTTTGCAGGTGTTCTGAGACCAGGACTGCAACTGAAAGCCGTAGTCTCTTGGAGAGCTCAGTGTTTCTGTAAAACTTCCTCAACGTTCTTCCAAAATGTTTTGCCTTCCTTTTTCCCTACCAGCTTCTTAACCCTACATGGGTTTGGTGGTGTAAATGAAGCTGGGCTTAACATGGGTTAACATGGGTAAATAACTTCTTAACTCATTTATATCTTTCCCTGCTAACATTAATGAAATCTAGAGTGCACCTGTACTAGCCTTCCTATGGATATGTTTCTTAACTGCTTTTGAAGCTATACCAAAGAAAGAGTAAATCATACGACCTGATTGGTGTCATCAGACTTAAAACAAGTGGAAAAGTTTGAAAATGGAAAATGATAGTCAAATGCTACACCTGTAGCAGCAAAAATGGTACCAATGAAGCTGGGAGATTTTCTACAGATATAAATTAACCTCTGTATGCTTTCTTTCTGCTTCTTCTTTCTGTATGATTTTAGATTGTGACTGTGTGCTTTATTCTTATTAAAAATGTTATAGCATCATTACATGTCCCTGTTTTTCTTTTTCTGACTTGGATGTACACAGATTTTTGTCCCCTGCTTGATATGTTTCACGGAGATGTACTGCACCCTGGAGCTTTTATGACTGTCAGCTGAGCCTGAGCACACATTTTGCAAACTAGTAACCTGGTAGTATCTCAGAAAATGAAGTCACCCATTCTGGATTTTCCTAGGAAGGATTTGGAAGTATGCTTTTAAATTTGCTTTAGCCATCACAGTGCATGTGCAGACATTGGACGTAAGAGCACCACATATTAGTGATTTGTAAATGCACAGACTGTCTGCAGGAAAACTGCCTTTAGCTAGAGAGTAAGCCAAGGAGCTGGAATAAAATCACTTTCTTAAGTGCTTTTGTGCTGGCAGTGTCTGGGACGCTTTCTGGATTTAGAGACCTGATCTGTTACAGAGCAGAAAAATGCAAATTTTCTGTTCACCTTATTAAGTGTTGGTAAGGACAAGTGTTTGCAAATGTTACTGCAAGGCTCCATTTGACTGACAAAGAAATGACGTGAAGTTCCCAGGCGGCACAGTCACACAGTTATTATTAGGGTGAGATCCCTTGACGCAAGTCCGAAGTGACTCTATTATTCATGACTGGAGTACATAACTGGCAGCAGTAGTAACCTCTTAATAGTATGATGCTGTAACACTGTCTAGGCTTAAAACAGCTGGTGAAGCGCTTTGAAAACCCTATTAAACCCTAGAACCTTTATTGTGAATGTGATTGCTGTCCTTTGAACATACACAGCAGCAATCTGAGGGCAGTCTCACAAGGGGAACAGAGCTCAACTGTGCTGCAACAAAAAATAGGAGTACAAAATTCACTGAAAACCTTTGCAAGTAAAGCTGTGGGTTACACTTCCAGCAGCTTTCTGGATGGAGCTTTCACATGGCTTCCGAGGAGCTTTGCTCCTAGGAAAGCACTCCCTGACCTCTGTGCCGGACGTTTCCCGCAGAAGGACAGTGCAAGTCGCTGTTCAATCTGTACCTTGGCATTAAGGTCTATACGTTCAGCTGGAACTGGTCATAATTTAAATTTTTCATTAGCTAAATCTATTAAATACAATATGGAAAGTTATGCATCAGTTACTAAGTAAAAACTGGAAAGTATTACATATCTCAGAGTGCACAAGTAAGAGGCAATGCTATCTTAAAATAATTGCTAATATCTCAGTAGTTCTTCAGACTGTTTATGGACCTAGCTGCTTTAATAGGAGATCTAGTTAAGAGAAAGTGTTAGAAATTTGTGGATTCACACACACATTTATGTTTGTTCCAGAAAATCTTAAGATTAGACTAGAAAGAAATCTAAATTTCTGGGATGAGAAGGTAAAGTAACTAATTGTAGGGTTTGTCAGGGTTGTTTGTACAGGCCCACATTTGAATAAAAACTTTGAAGGCTATAAAACCACATTCTGACTAAAGCATATATTCAAACATCTGAACATGTACTTTTGAAGTGACTATTACTCAGTAATGAAGTAACTAACAAGAGCAATAAGCTCTTAATAGAGTAATAACACACTATAAATCTATAAAATTGTTATGAGCATCTGAGAAGTGCTTTGAACTTCTCAGGTTACATAGGATGGAAACATGTGGGCACATTGTATATTTCTGCTTGAGAAAAGGACTGCAGAGTAACAAAGAAATTCACGGATATTTTTTCCTTCAAAAGCTTCCCCTTACAATGGGGCTAATGGCTGGTTGGTACTGGCTGTGTGCTACAAGACAAGGCTCTCTATCCCAAGCTGCTGAGCAGCTCACAAACCCTGTTCAGCCACCTAATATTTAGCCCTGTGGCTTGAGCTTTATTATCAACATACCCCTGGCCAATGCTGAAAATCAGAAGAGCAAACTCATACAAACCAACCAGAAACCAAGTTATTGTTGCAATGCAGGTTCTTTAATGTGCATGGAAAATGCAATAGACAGTGATAGCAGGAAATAAAACAACACAGAAACAATGAATTGGAAACACAAAAATCATAAGGGTGGAGCAAGGCACAACACAGGGCTCCACTCCAAAGATTCCCCCTTCCTATTGCAGGTTGGGAGTCTCAGAGCCGGGCAGAGCAGGGGAGACTCTCGACCGAGGATGATTGTAGCTTTGTTTTCTGGCAGATAGAGGGGAAATTTTGGCGGCAACACTGGAAACCCTAAAGCCGTCAGCTGAAGATCTGCAAGGTTCCTCTGTGCAAATAAGCAAGGACCATAAAGTTCTAGTAGCTGCTTTACCACAGTGGAAAGAGGGGTTGAAAGCTTTGTTCTGCATCTGGTGGTAGAAGACAAGAGGGGCTACTTGTGGAGACCCCGAGCAGATGCGGCGCTGCACGGCATGGATATCTGGGGTTTAGCAGGGCCCGCAGTTGCCATTCAGGTAGCGGTGGCCTCGGGCCCAGCCACCATATCCACAACCCCCAAAGCCTCCGTAGCCCCCATAAAGACCGTAGCCTCCATAGCCTCCATAGAGACCGTAGCCTCCATAGCCTCCATAGAGACCGTAGCCCCCTAAACCACCAAAACCACCACGGCCTCCAAAAGTGCCACCGTAGCCCCCTCCAACGCCGGGGGCTCCCGCTGACCCAACAACGCTGTGCTGCGGGAAGGAGCTGAGGATGGGCCCAGGGGTGGTGACCACCGAGGGTGGTGGCTGGATCACCACTGTGGAGTCAGGGCACTGCCGCACGCAGGGCTCGTTGCATGTGTCAGCCAGAGGGGCTGGGGCCGCCACCCCACATGAAGGGACGCACAGGCTGGAGCAGGACATGTTTCAGGCAGGCAAGGATTCCTGGAAAAGGCACCAGGGGTTAGGCAAGGGTGCAGGAAAGGGACCGCACGAGGGAGGCTGGAGAGATGCCGAAGAGGCTTCCAGGAGCTGAACTTACCCGATTGATCAGGAGAGTCAAGCAGAGGAAGCTGGATAGAGGGCTGCAAAGTCCTCAGCTCTTTTATACATGTCCCAGACTGCCTGGGGCATTGGCCAAGTGGGTGGTGGTGGAAACCCCAGGTAATGATGAAATCCACTGGACAATCTTCATGACACCAATTTCTTGTGATCTGGGACAATTTTCTGCCTCCTCATTGGCGACACTGGTGTGCAAACATGCCCTGGAGGAGAGGTGGTGGGAGGGACAGTCCGTGACACACTACATGAAAGCCAAGGTGTCACTGCAGTAAGTTACCTGACGTCACCAATAAACCCTGATCTGTCCCTAATCCCCCCACTTTGCTACATGCCAGGGTCCTGAGCATCTCTCGGAATTGCTTTGCAATCCTGCGCACAGCCATCACGCCTGTCATTACCTTTTTTTTAAGGGCTGGTAAACAGAGGCATCGAAAGGTTGACAAAGAATCCATCCCACCTGCTTGGGGTGTCTCCAAAGTATCCACCATCTCCCAGTGCTGACAAGGTTTAGGGGGCTCTCAGGGGCTAGGGACATCCCTCAGCAGTGGCCATCTCCACACCCTTGCTGGGTATTTTGGGCTTGCAGGTCCCCTCGATGAAAATGCAGTGAGCAGGCTGACATGCCCGTGCCTGCAGAAAAAGAGGTCACTTGGAGCCGTATCTCCGTGTGGCTGCACCAGTGGGCGGTTCTGGCACAGCCCTTGCTGCCCAGCTGAGTAATCGAGTCCCTGCAGAGAGGGCTTGGGGAGGACCATGCTATGCCGTGCCCCACCCTACTTCCCCGAGGGCAGGGGCTACTTCATGGCACCCAGCATGGGCTGGCGCTGGTAATCCCAGGCTGTGAGGTGTGTGCTGGTGGTGTAGAGGACACTAGGCATCGCCCTGCAGCCTCAGGGAAGGTTTTTCTGCAAAGGCTCCTCCAGCAGAGCTGTGACAAGGTGTCAAAGCTGCTGCGGCCCCAGGCTTCCCTAACTTCATGTCCCAAACACCTTGACTCTCCAGCCTTGTTCCTGGCACCATCCCACAGAGCACATAAACCCAGCAGGAGCCAGCCACGGTGCTGTTGGTGCTACCCAGTTGGGGATGAGAAATGTCCCTACCACTGCCTGGCTGAAGAAGGGCATTACTGGCACGCAGTTGCCACAAGGCAACACTGAGAACGTCCTTGGTGGCCATGGGGGTGGCCCTCGTGCAGGAGCACCACAGGATGGGTGGCTCTATCCAGGCCTAGTGCAAGTGGTGGTGGGAAGGTGCAGCATTGTGGGGCTGGTGTGCAGCAATGACCTGGAGGCAACAAGGAGAAGGTACAGGGAGGTGGAACGGTAATGTGCCCTGGGGCTGTCACCTGGCTGGGAGCACCATGGAGCCCTGTCCAAGCCAGCAGGTACCTTTAAATCAGGCTTTGCCTTGTCTTGCAACATTACTGTGTGAACAAAAGGATGTCCTGCTCCAATCTGTGTGTCCCTTCATGTAGGGTGGCTGCCCCAGCCCTCTGGCTGACACCACCAACGAGCCCCATCTCCTTTTATTGGCGTGGTATTGGTCATGTCTGCAGGTCCAGGGAAATGGAGAGATGACCACTGTATGGACGGGGCTGCTTGCACATACTGGCCCTGTCCTCTGCACCCAGCTAGGGTTGGGTGCCACTGGGAACAGGTAAGATAGACACAGTGATGTCTTCCCAAGCTTCCTCTCACAGCTGTGAAATGACCACGAGTATCAAGTCACATGAAACACAAAGCTCTTATAGCAGGAGGCTGGACTGCCTACCCTTCTGAGGCCCATTCCTTCTGCAGCTATCTTTGGGTCTTGTGATCCCAGCACAGCAAAGTGGTCTTGGACAGAGCCAGTTCTGGCCACAGGCATCAGGAAGGGCAGTGTGGCAGTGTGTTGGTCCGTGCTGGGGAGCTCAAGAAAAGATGTGCCATCCACAAGTGTGAACACAGAGGATGGGAGAAAGGGCAGCAAAATGGCAAGGGCAGCCGTTGTTTTTTTCCACCACCAGAACTGAGGTTTGTATGTCTTCTCCTCGAGAATATTTCAATCTCTACCCATCCTGAAATCTGTCCAGGTGCCCCTGCATGGAGTCTCAGCCACCCATGAGGTCCTGGCTCGTGTGGTATCCCCTGTGTGTCTGCTGAGGGCACAGTGGTTGGAAGGGGGTTCTGATGGCCCCATCACAGCTGCTGTGGGTGGGCGCTCTGGGAGGGATTCTGGCAGTGTGGGCTACCTCGTGGGCTGATGAGAAAGGAAGGGAAGCAAAGGGCCAGCAAGGTCTGGTGCAGAGAACTGGGCAGTGGGAAGCTGTGTTGTTGCTGCTGGGCAGAGCTGAATCCCTGGAATGTAGGTGAGTGACACAGGCAATGCCGGGTAGAGCTTCTGCTGTAGCAGTGAGAGCAAGACAGAGGCAACAGTGCTCCAAGGAGCAGTGGGAGGTGGAGGACAAACAGGACAAGGAGGTGGTGCAGGGGTGCTGCAATGTGGAGGGGATGGAGGCATGGCAGCTGAGGAGGTGCTGGGGGTTGCTCAGCCTCTCCGCTATCAACTCATTGCCTCCCAAGTGACTCTGACCTGGACCTCTGTCGTTGGGTTGTCTCCGTGGGCATCCCAATCCCCACAACCCTGGGGCTGCAGGTAGCCCATTGGAAATAGCCGGAGTGGGCAGCATGGACACTGTGAGTGCCAAGAGCTCTTCTTGAGCTGCAGAGTGCAGCAGCCCAAAGTGGGGAGAAGACAGGGAGGGAGAAGACAGAAGAGGGAGAAGCTGTTGATGAAGGAGACGAGCACAGCACTTGCTGCATGTGACCGTCTGTTGGAGGGATGTGCTGCCAAGGGCAGGCAGGAGGAAGCAAGGCGGGTCCCGCAGGTCACCCTGATGAGCCCCTGGGTGGGAGCTGGCTGGGATGGCCATGTAGCCAAGGCTGGCACTCAGGGTATTGGGTATGGAGGCAGGGTGAAGAAAAACCACAGGTCAACAGTGTGATGCAAGACAGCTTTTATTGCAGTTTGAGGGGAGGAGAGAGTTGGAAGCAGAGCAGATGCCAAGCCAGGAGGAGCTAACATCTCCTGGTATTAGGCAGAGCAAGAGTGAGCATCAGCCACGCCGCAGGAGCAGGCACCCAGTGCAGGTCTCTGTTCTCACGGGGCAGTGAGTCTTGAAAAGATACTCAAGCAGGGCAGGAGGAAGGCAGAGCTGTGACCTGAGCTGGCACGAGGCATCAAGTCTTTGGAGTCCAGCAATGCTGAAGGGATGTTCTTCCACAGAGCATTGTGTCGGGATGTGCCTGGGGCTTTTCTGGAGCTCTCCTTCATCTGTGGCCAGACCCAGTGTGGGGTTTAGCAGGGTCCGCAGTTGCCATTCAGGTAGCGGTGGCCTCGGGCCCAGCCACCATATCCGCAACCCCCAAAGCCTCCATAGCCCCCATAAATACCATAGCCTCCATAGCCTCCATAGAGACCGTAGCCCCCAAGGCCTCCATACACTCCATAGCCCCCTAAACCACCATAACCACCACGGCCTCCAAAAGTGCCACCGTAGCCCCCTCCAACGCCGGGGGCTCCCGCTGACCCAACAACGCTGTGCTGCGGGAAGGAGCTGAGGACGGGCCCGGGGAAAGTGACCACCGAGGGTGGCGGCTGGATCACCACCGTGGAGTCAGGGCACTGCCGCACGCAGGGCTCGTTGCATGTGTCAGCCAGAGGGGCCGGAGCAGCCACCCCACACGACGGGACACACAGGCTGGAGCAGGACATGTTTCAGGCAGGCAAGGAGTCCTGGAAAAGGCACCAGGGGTTAGGCAAGGTTGCAGGAAAGGGACCGTATGAAGGGGCAGGAGAGATGCCGAAGAGGCTTCCAGGAGCTGAACTTACCCGACTGATCAGGAGAGTCAAGCAGAGGAAGTTGGATAGAGGGCTGTGAAGCCCTCAGCTCTTTTATACATGTTGCAGAATGCCTGCGGCATTGGCCAAGGGGGTGGTGGCGGAAATCCCAGATAATCATGAAATCCACTGGACAGGCTTCATGACACCGGTTGCTTGTGATGTGAGACAATTTTATGCCTCCTCACTTGGGACACTGGCGTGCAAACATGCCCTGGAGAGGAAAAAGGTGAAGGGAGGGACAGACTGTGACTCATCCTTACATGAAAGCCAAGGTGCTGCTGTAGCAGAACTTGATGCACCAATAAACCCTGATTTGTCTCTAATCCCCCACCTTGCCTCTTTAGAGGAATTCTGAGCATCTCTTAGAACTGTTTTGCAATCCTGGGCACAGCCATCATGCCCGTCATTATGTCTCTTTTATGGGCTGTTAAACAGAGGCACTGGGAGGTTACGGAAAGGGAAAATCCATTCCACACGCTTGGGCTGATGTCCAAATGCCCACCGTCACAGAATGCCAGCCACAGCTGCGCATCTCACAGTCTTGGGGTCCACGGTCGTCTCTAGTAATTGCCCACCTATGAGGCTTTGGAATTCATTGGGATTTTTAGGTCATGTTTTCACTTGACAGCCATGAAAACTGTAAAAGGGATGGGTCCCATAAGTGGCAAAACCCCAAACGCACAGGGGGCTGGTAGTGACGCAATGGGCACGGTGTTGGACAGAACACAGGAGACCTCTGAGAGAGGGGACGTATACGGAGGAGTAGAGGGATAGCAATGGGACCAGATCACTGTCAGCTCCTTCAGCCTCATTTCTGTGAGCATGGACCTCCCTGAGACATCTCTGGATGGACTTTATTACTCAGCTGGGCATGGAGGGCTGTGTGAGGAAAGGTCAGCTGGGCACCCACAATGAGCCCGACTGCATGGGGCCCTGTTCCCTGGAGGCACAGGCACGATGGGCACTGCTGGATCCAGGTGTGTGGTTCGACTGCTGCTGAAGGTGATGCGGGTGGGTACGGCAATCTTCTGCAAGATGCCCAGGATTCTTCTACACAAGTAAACTGAGGGATTAGGGACAGATGAGGGTTTATTAGTGATGCAAGTTCAGCTACAGCAGCACTTTTTCTTTCATGTAATGATATGTCATGATCTGTCCCTCCCTTTGTCTCTTTCTTCTCCAGGGTATGTTTGCACACCAATGAGTCCCCAGTGAGCAGGCACATAATTGTCTTGTATCTCTATCTCTGTCATGAAGATTGTCCACTGGATTTCATGATTACCTGGAGCTTCTGCCACCGCCCGCTTGGCTGATGCCGCAGGCAGTCTGGGACATGTATAAAAGAGCTTAGGACTTTGCAGTCCTCTATCCAACTTCCTCTGCTTGACTCTCCTGATCAGTCGGGTAAGTTCAGCTCCTGGAAGCCTCTTCAGGATCTCTCCAGCCTCCCTCGTGCGGCCCCCTCCCCGCATCCTTGCCTAACCCCTGGTGCCTTTTCCAGGACTCCTTGCCTGCCTGAAAGATGTCCTGCTCCAGCCTGTGCGTCCCTTCATGTGGGGTGGCCGCCCCAGCCCCTCTGGCTGACACATGCAACGAGCCCTGCGTGCGGCAGTGCCCTGACTCCACGGTGGTGATCCAGCCGCCACCCTCGGTGGTCACTTTCCCCGGGCCCATCCTCAGCTCCTTTCCGCAGCACAGCGTTGTTGGGTCAGCGGGAGCCCCCGGCGTTGGAGGGGGCTACGGTGGCACTTTTGGAGGCCGTGGTGGTTTTGGTGGTTTAGGGGGCTATGGTCTCTATGGAGGCTATGGAGGCTACGGTCTTTCTGGGGGCTATGGAGGCTACGGTCTTTATGGGGGCTATGGAGGCTATGGGAGCTGTGGATATGGTGGCTGGCGCCGAGGCCACCGCTACCTGAATGGCAACTGCGGGCCCTGCTAAACCCCACACTGGGTCTGGCCACAGATGAAGGAGAGCTGCAGAAAAGCCCCAGGCACATCACAACAGAATGTTCTGTGGAAGGATATCCCCTCACGTCACTTTGATGGCACTTGCCTGCTCAGGACTGAACTCTGTCTTCATCCTGCCCTGCTTGAGTATCTTTTCAATACTCACTGCCCCATGAGAACAGAGACCTGCACTGGGTACCTGCTCCTGCGGCACGGCTGATGCTCCCTGGTGCTCTGCGTACTGCCAGGAGACAGGGGAAAGCCCTTGCCAAGGCCTTGATGTTCTCCCAACTCCCTCCTCCCCTCCAACTGCAATAAAAGCTGTCTTGCATCACAATGTTGACCCATGGTTTTTCTTCATCCTGCCTTCTTCTTTCCCTTTTTACCCAAACCTCAGGCCATGTTGGTCTGGCTGCCTGAACCTCCCACGGGTGAGGAGCATTTGGGCAGTTTGTTCAGTGTGTTACAACTGCTGATGACAGTCCCAGATGGGTCTTGCAGAGCACGTCCCACTGAGATTCCTCTGGTCTCCCATCAACAATGAACACAATACATTCCCAAAGCCCACTCTGAACACATGAATGTGCCATAGGTGTCTTGCAGAAGCTCTTCCAGCTTCTCTTCAAAACCATCATGCCAGACATTATCTCCTGTTATTGGCGTGGTATTGGTCACATCTGCATGTCCAGGGAAATGGAGATATGACCCCTGCATGTACAGGGCTGGTAGCATGTGCTGGCCCTCTCCTCTGCACCCAGCTAGGGTTGGGTGCCACTGGGAACAGGTAAGATAGACACAGTGATGTCTTCCCAAGCTTCCTCTCACAGCTGTGAAATGACCACGAGTATCAAGTCACATGAAACACAAAGCTCTTATAGCAGGAGGCTGGACTGCCTACCCTCCTGAGGCCCATTCCTTCTGCAGGTATCTTTGGGTCTTTTGATCCCAGCACAGCAAAGTGGTCTTGGACAGAGCCAGTTCTGGCCACAGGCATCAGGAAGGGCAGTGTGGCAGTGTGTTGGTCCCTGCTGGGGAGCTCAAGAAAAGATGTGCCATCCACAAGTGTGAACACAGAGGATGGGAGAAAGGGCAGCAAAATGGCAAGGGCAGGCGTTCTTTTTTTCCACCACCAGAACTGACATTTGTATGTCTTCTCTTCTCCTCGAGGATATTTCAATCTCTGCCCATCCTGAAATCTGTCCAGGTGCCCCCTGCATGGAGTCTCAACCACCCACGAGGTCCTGGCTTGTGTGGTATCCTCCTTGTGTCTGCTGAGGGCACAGTGGTTGGAAGGGGGTTCTGATGGCCCCATCACAGCTGCTGTGGGTGGGCGCTCTGGGGGGATTCTGGCAGTGTGGGCTACCTCGTGGGCTGGTGAGAAAGGAAGGGAAGCAAAGGGCCAGCAAGGTCTGGTACAGAGAACTGGGCAGTGGGAAGCTGTGTTGTTGTTGCTGGGCAGAGCTGAATCCCTGGGGTGTGGTGGGCGACACAGGCAATGCCGGGTAGAGCTTCTGCTGTAGCAGTGAGAGCAAGACAGAGGCAACAGTGCTCCAAGGAGCAGTGGGAGGTGGAGGACAAACAGGACAAGGAGGTGGTGCAGGGGTGCTGCAATGTGAAGGGGATGGAGGCATGGCAGCTGAGGAGGTGCTGGGGGTTGCTCAGCCTCTCCGCTATCAACTCATTGCCTTCCAAGTGACTCTGACCTGGACCTCTGTCGTTGGGTTGTCTCCGTGGGCATCCCAATCCCCACAACCCTGGGGCTGCAGGTAGCCCATTGGAAATAGCCGGAGTGGGCAGCATGGACACTGTGAGTGCCAAGAGCTCTTCTTGAGCTGCAGAGTGCAGCAGCCCAAAGTGGGGAGAAGACAAGGAGGGAGAAGACAGAAGAGGGAGAAGCTGTTGATGAAGGAGACGAGCACAGCACTTGCTGCATGTGACCGTCTGTTGGAGGGATGTGCTGCCAAGGGCAGGCAGGAGGAAGCAAGGCGGGTCCCGCAGGTCACCCTGATGAGCCCCTGGGTGGGAGCTGGCTGGGATGGCCATGTAGCCAAGGCTGGCACTCAGGGTATTGGGTATGGAGGCAGGGTGAAGAAAAACCACAGGTCAACAGTGTGATGCAAGACAGCTTTTATTGCAGTTTGAGGGGAGGAGAGAGTTGGAAGCAGAGCAGATGCCAAGCCAGGAGCAGCTAACATCTCCTGGTATTAGGCAGAGCAAGAGTGAGCATCAGCCACGCCGCAGGAGCAGGCACCCAGTGCAGGTCTCTGTTCTCACGGGGCAGTGAGTCTTGAAAAGATACTCAAGCAGGGCAGGAGGAAGGCAGAGCTGTGACCTGAGCTGGCACAAGGCATCAAGTCTTTGGAGCCCAGCAATGCCGAAGGGATGTTCTTCCACAGAGCATTGTGTCGGGATGTGCCTGGGGCTTTTCTGGAGCTCTCCTTCATCTGTGGCCAGACCCAGTGTGAGGTTTAGCAGGGTCCGCAGTTGCCATTCAGGTAGCGGTGGCCTCGGGCCCAGCCACCATATCCACAACCCCCAAAGCCTCCGTAGCCCCCATAAAGACCGTAGCCTCCATAGCCCCCAGAAAGACCATAGCCTCCATAGCCTCCATAGAGACCATAGCCCCCTAAACCACCATAACCACCACGGCCTCCAAAAGTGCCACCGTAGCCCCCTCCAACGCCGGGGGCTCCCGCTGACCCAACAACGCTGTGTTGCGGGAAGGAGCTGAGGATGGGCCCAGGGGTGGTGACCACCGAGGGTGGTGGCTGGATCACCACTGTGGAGTCAGGGCACTGCCGCACGCAGGGCTCGTTGCATGTGTCAGCCAGTGGGGCTGGGGCAGCTACCCCACACGACGGGACGCACAGGCTGGAGCAGGACATCTTTCAGGCAGGCAAGGAGTCCTGGAAAAGGCACCAGGGGTTAGGAAAGGGTGTGGAGAAGAGACCATATCAAGGGAGGCCGGGAGAGATCCCAAGAAGCTTCCAGGAGCTGAACTTACCCAACTGATCAGAAGAGTCAAGCGGAGGAAGCTGGATAGAGGGCTGTGAAGCCCTCAGCTCTTTTATACATGTTGCAGACTGCCTGGGGCACTGGCCAAGGGGGAGGTGGTTGAAACATCAGGTAATAATAAAACCCAGTGGACAAGCTTCATGACAGACATAGTGATGTTGGACAATTATATGCCTGCTCATTGGGGACATTGGCATGCCAATATGTCCTGGAAAAGAAAGAGGTGATGGGAGGGAGAGGCTGTGACACGTCATTACATGAAAGACAAGGTGCTGCAGTAAATTTGCTAGCTTCACCAATAAACCCTGATCTGTCCTTAATACCCCCACTTTGCTACATGTCAGAGTCCTGAGCATGCTCTCAGAAGTGCTTTGCAATCCTGGGCACAGCCATCATGCCTGTCATTAACTCCCTTTTACGGGCTGGAACCAGAGTCAGCAGCAGGTTGGGCAAACAGACAAACCCTTTTACATGCTCACAGCCACTCACAATATATCCCAGTGTTGTTTGGCTGGGGGCCTTTTAGGGCAACAGTTCAGGAGCATCCCTACACCTTGGCCATCTCCATGCCCCTGTTTTACCGGGAGCATTAAGGGCTTCTCAATTAACAGCCATGCAAAGAGCAGGGACACTCCTTGTTTTGGTCGAAGACCTATAGACACGGGGGCTCAACACAGTTGTGAGTGGGGAGCAGTGAGAACAGACGGCAGAGTCATGTGAAAGGGAGGACACACATAGAGGAGCTGGAGGGCAGGAAAGGGACCAGGACACTCAGTTTCCTTGATCACATGTCTGTGAAGATGGTCCACCATGAGCCCTCTCTGGAGGGACTCAGTTACTCATCTGGGCATGGAGGGCTCTGCCAGGAAAGCCTGACCAAGCACCCACAGACAGCTAGGATGCTCGTGCCAACATTCCCCACAGGCACAAGCATGCTGCTCATGGCTGGCTATGGGCAAGTGGCTGGGCTGCTACGGAGTGTGGCATCACTGGGCACAGCAATCTTCTGCAAGATGCCCATGACAATGATATATAAGCAAAGTAGTGGATCACAGACAGATCAGGGTTTATTGGTGCATCAAGTTCTGCTACAGCAGCACCTTGGCTTTCATGTAAGGACGAGTCACAGTCTGTCCCTCCCTTCACCTTTTTCCTCTCCAGGGCATGTTTGCACGCCAGTGTCCCAAGTGAGGAGGCATAAAATTGTCTCGCATCACAAGCAACCGGTGTCATGAAGATTGTCCACTGGATTTCATCATTATCTGGGGTTTCTGCCACCGCCCGCTTGGCCAATGCCGCAGGCATTCTGCAACATGTATAAAAGAGCTGAGGACTTCACAGCCCTCTATCGACCTTCCTCTGCCTGACTCTCCTGATCAGTCGGGTAAGTTCAGCTCCTGGAAGCCTCTTCGGGATCTCTCCTGCCCCCTTCATACGGTCCCTTTCCTTCAACCTTGCCTAACCCCTGGTGCCTTTTCCAGGACTCCTTGCCTGCCTGAAACATGTCCTGCTCCAGCCTGTGCGTCCCGTCGTGTGGGGTGGCTGCCCCGGCCCCTCTGGCTGACACATGCAACGAGCCCTGCGTGCGGCAGTGCCCTGACTCCACGGTGGTGATCCAGCCACCACCCTCGATGGTTACCTTCCCCGGGCCCATCCTCAGCTCCTTCCCGCAGCACAGCGTTGTTGGGTCAGCGGGAGCCCCCGGCGTTGGAGGGGGCTACGGTGGCACTTTTGGAGGCCGTGGTGGTTTTGGTGGTTTAGGGGGCTATGGCCTCTATGGAGGCTATGGAGGCTACGGTCTTTCTGGGGGCTATGGAGGCTACGGTCTATATGGTGGCTACGGAGGCTACGGGAGCTGCGGATATGGTGGCTGGGCCCGAGGCCACCGCTACCTGAATGGCAACTGCGGGCCCTGCTAAACCCCACACTGGGTCTGGCCAAAGATGAAGGAGACCTCTGGAAAAGCCCCTGGCTCACCCTGATGTGACTTTCTGTAGAAGAGCTTCAAGCTGCAAAGTTGGATTTCTGAGCATAAATGCCTCGTGCCAGCTCACAGCCCAGCTCTGCCTTTCTCCTGCACTGCTTGATCATCCCTTCGACGCTCGTTACCCCTTGATAAGAAAGACCGGCACTGAGTGCCTGCTCCTGCAGCATGGCTGATGCTCCGTGCTGCTCTGCCTACTGCCAGGAGACAGGGGAAGGCCGTGGCCAGGACTCTGTTCTTCTCCCAACTCCCCTCTACCCTGGAACTGCAATAAAAGCTGTGTTGCATCACAATGTTGACCTGTGCTTTTCCTTCATGCTTCCTCCGTACCCACTACCCCGAGTGGCAGCAAGATTTCCCAGGAGTGTTATAGCCAGATCGTACCCTGGGCCTTGCCAGGGTGCCCTGCGGGAAGTGCCTGCCTTCCTCCTGCCTGCCCTTAGCAACACACGCCTCTGGAGGCGGGTCACTCAGAGCACGGGCTGGGCTCATGTCCTTTGACTAAAGCTTCTTCCTCTTTGCCCTCCCTGTCTTCTCCCCACTTTGGGCTGCTGCACTCTGCAGCTCAAGAAGAGCTCTTGGCACTCACAGTGTCCTTGCTGCCCACTCCGGCTGTTTGCGACGGGCTGCCTGCAGCCCCAGGGTTGTGGGGATTAGGATGCCCATGGAGAAACCTCAGCAGCCAAAGTCCAGGTCAGAGTCACTTGGGAGGCAATGAGTTGATAGCGGAGAGGCTGAGCAAACCCCAGCACCTCCTCAGCTGCCATGCCTCCATCCCCTCCACATTGCAGCACCCCTGCACCACCTCCTTGTCCTGTTTGTCCTCCACCTCCCACTGCTCCTTGGAGCACTGTTGCCTCTGTCTTGCTCTCACTGCTACAGCAGAAGCTCTACCCGGCATTGCCTGTGTCACTCACCTACATTCCAGGGATTCAGCTCTGCCCAGCAGCAACAACACAGCTTCCCACTGCCCAGTTCTCTGCACCAGACCTTGCTGGCCCTTTGCTTCCCTTCCTTTCTCACCAGCCCACGAGTTAGCCCACACTGCCAGAGCCCACCCACAGCAGCTGTGATGGGGCCATCAGAACCCCCTTCCAACCACTGTGCCCTCAGCAGACACACAGGGGATACCACACGAGCCAGGACCTCATGGGTGGCTGAGACTCCATGCAGGGGCACCTGGACAGATTTCAGGATGGGCAGAGATTGAAATATCCTCGAGGAGAAGAGAAGACATACAAATGTCAGTTCTGGTGGTGGAAAAAAAGAACGCCTGCCCTTGCCATTTTGCTGCTCTTTCTCCCATCCTCTGTGTTCACACTTGTGGATGGCACATCTTTTCTTGAGCTCCCCAGCAGGGACTAACACACTGCCACACTGCCCTTCCTGATGCCTGTGGCCAGAACTGGCTCTGTCCAAGACCACTTTGCTGTGCTGGGATCACAAGATCCAAAGATAGCTGCAGAAGGAATGGGCCTCAGGAGGGTAGGCAGTCCAGCCTCCTGCTATAAGAGCTTTGTGTTTCATGTGACTTGATACTCGTGGTCATTTCACAGCTGTGAGAGGAAGCTTGGGAAGACATCATTGTGTCTATGTTACCCATTCCCAGTGGCCCTCACTGGTAGCTGGCATGCGGGACAGGGTAGCAGCCCTGTACGTGCAGGGGTCATCTCTCCATTTCCCTGGACCTGCAGATGTGACCAATACCATGCCAATAACAGGAGATAATGTGTGGCATGATGGTTTTGAAGAGAAGTTGGAAGAGCTTCTGCAAGACACCTGTGGCACATTTGTGTGTTCTAAGTGGGCTTTGGGAATGTATTGTGTTTAATGCTGATGGGAGACCAGAGGAATCTCAGTGGGACGTGCTCTGCAAGACCCATCTGGGACTTGTCATCAGCAGTTGTAACACACTGAGCAAACTGCCAAATGCTCTAAGGGCACGACCGTGGGAGGTTCAGGCAGCCCAGACCAACGTGGCCTGAGGTTTGGGTAAAAAGGGAAAGAAGAAGGCAGGATGAAGAAAAACCATGGGTCAACATTGTGATGCAAGACAGCTTTTATTGCAGTTGGAGGGGAGGAGGGAGTTGGGAGAACATCAAGGCCTTGGCAAGGGCTTTCCCCTGTCTCCTGGCAGTACGCAGAGCACCAGGGAGCATCGGCCGTGCCGCAGGAGCAGGTACCCAGTGCAGGTCTCTGTTCTCATGGGGCAGTGAGTCTTGAAAAGATACTCAAGCAGGGCAGGAGGAGGACAGTGTTCAGTCGTGAGCGGGTAAGTGCCATTAAAGATTTGGAACCCAGCAATGTCAAATGGACATGCTTCCACAGGACGTCATGTCAGGATGTGGCTGGGGTTTTCTGCAGCTCTCCTTCATCTGTGGCCAGACCCAGTGTGGGGTTTAGCAGGGCCCGCAGTTGCCATTCAGGTAGCGGTGGCCTCGGGCCCAGCCACCATATCCACAGCTCCCATAGCCTCCATAGCCCCCATAAATACCATAGCCTCCATAGCCTCCATAGAGACCATAGCCCCCAAGGCCTCCATACACTCCATAGCCCCCTAAACCACCATAACCACCACGGCCTCCAAAAGTGCCACCGTAGCCCCCTCCAACGCCGGGGGCTCCCGCTGACCCAACAACGCTGTGCTGCGGGAAGGAGCTGAGGATGGGCCCGGGGAAAGTGACCACCGAGGGTGGCGGCTGGATCACCACCGTGGAGTCAGGGCACTGCCGCACGCAGGGCTCATTGCATGTGTCAGCCAGAGGGGCTGGGGCGGCCACCCCACATGAAGGGACGCACAGGCTGGAGCAGGACATGTTTCAGGCAGGCAAGGATTCCTGGAAAAGGCACCAGGGGTTAGGCAAGGGTGCAGGAAAGGGACCGCATGAGTGAGGCTGGAGAGATCCCAAAGAGGCTTCCAGGAGCTGAACTTACCCGACTGATCAGGAGAGTCAAGCAGAGGAAGTTGGATAGAGAGCTGCAAAGTCCTCAGCTCTTTTATACATGTTGCAGACTGCCTGGGGCACTGGCCAAGCGGGTGGTGGTGGCAGAAATATCAGGTAATCTTGAAAACAAGTGCACAGTCTTCATGACACTGATTTCATGTGATGTGGGACAATTATATGCCTCCTCACTGGGGCCACTGGCATGCAAACATGCCCTGGAAAAGAAAGAGCTGGTGGGAGGGATGCACCATTATAGGCCATTACATGAAAGCCAAGGCGCAGCTAGAACACCAATAAATGTAATTATTTCCATAATCCCTACTATGCTTACGTAGAAGAAACCTGGGCATCTTGCAGAAGATTGCGGTGCACAACGAGGCCACACTCAGTAGCAGCCCAGCCACGTACCCAAAGCCAGCCGCGAGCAGCATGCCTGTGCCTGCGGGGAATGTTGGCACGAGCATCCTGGCTGTCTGTGGGTCCTTGGTCAGGCTTTCCTGGCAGAGCCCTCCATGCCCAGGTGAGTAATCGAGACCCTCCAGAGAGGGCTTGAGAAGGACCATGTTCTGAGACACATGGCCAAGGGAGCTGGGATTGTCCCGGTCTCCTTCCTGCCCTCCAGCTCCTCTGTGCCTGTCCCCCCTCACACATGACATCGCTGCCTGATTTTACTGCTCCCCACTCATGGCTGTGTTGAGCCCCTCCATGTATGGGCCTTCACCCAACACAGAAACAAGTGTCCCTGTTATTTGCATGGCAGTTAACTGGGGAGCCCCGAACACACCTGGTCAAGCAAGGCCACGGAGAAGTTCGAAGCTTAGGGCTACTCCTGAGCTATTTCCCCAAAAGGGCCCCATCCCTCATGGCAGTGGGTGATGTAGGGCCTTAGGAGTCACTGCGGGTGTGTGGATAAGTTTTACCCAATCTCCTGGTGACTGTTCTTCCAGCCCGTAAAAGGGAGGTAATGAGAGGCGTGATGGCTGTGCGCAGGATTGCAAAGCACTTCTGCGAGATGCTCAGGAGTGTGGCACGTAAACAAAGTGGGAGTTTAGAGAGAGATCAGTGTTTATTGGTGTCATGACTTCAGCTACAGCTGCGCCTTGTCTTTCATGTAATGGCTTATAGTGGTGTGTCCCTCCCATCAACTCTTTCTTCTCCAGGGCACATTGGCACGAAGATGTCCCAAATTAGGAGACATATAATTGTCCCACATCACGTGAAATCAGTGTCATCAAGCTTATCCAGTGGATTTCATCATTACCTGACGTTTCCACCACCGAATCCTTGGCCAATGCCCCAGGCAGTCTGGGACATGTATAAAAGAGCTGAGGACTTCACAGTCCTCTATCGACCTTCCTCTGCTTGACTCTCCTGATCAGTCGGGTAAGTTCAGCTCCTGGAAGCCTCTTCAGGATCTCTCCAGCCTCCCTCGTGCGGCCCCTTCCCCGCATCCTTGCCTAACCCCTGGTGCATTTTCCAGGACTCCTTGCCTTGCCTGAAAGATGTCCTGCTCCAGCCTGTGCGTCCCTTCATGTGGGGTGGCCGCCCCAGCCCCTCTGGCTGACACATGCAACGAGCCCTGCGTGCGGCAGTGCCCTGACTCCACGGTGGTGATCCAGCCGCCACCCTCGGTGGTCACTTTCCCCGGGCCCATCCTCAGCTCCTTCCCGCAGCACAGCGTTGTTGGGTCAGCGGGAGCCCCCGGCGTTGGAGGGGGCTACGGTGGCACTTTTGGAGGCCGTGGTGGTTTTGGTGGTTTAGGGGGCTATGGGGGGTATGGAGGCCTTGGGGGCTATGGTCTCTATGGAGGCTATGGAGGCTACGGTCTTTATGGTGGCTACGGAGGCTACGGGAGCTGCGGATATGGTGGCTGGGCCCGAGGCCACCGCTACCTGAATGGCAACTGCGGGCCCTGCTAAACCCCACACTGGGTCTGGCCAAAGATGAAGAAGACCTCTGGAAAAGCCCCTGGCTCACCCTGATGTGACTTTCTGTAGAAGAGCTTCAAGCTGCAAAGTTGGATTTCTGAGCATAAATGCCTCGTGCCAGCTCACAGCCCAGCTCTGCCTTTCTCCTGCACTGCTTGATCATCCCTTCGATGCTCGTTACCCCTTGATAACAAAGACCGGCACTGGGTGCCTGCTCCTGCAGCATGGCTGATGCTCCGTGCTGCTCTGCCTACTGCCAGGAGACAGGGGAAGGCCGTGGCCAGGACTCTGTTCTTCTCCCAACTCCCCTCTACCCTGGAGCTGCAATAAAAGCTGTGTTGCATCACAATGTTGACCTGTGCTTTTTCTTCATGCTTCCTCCGTACCCACTACCCCGAGTGGCAGCAAGATTTCCCAGGAGTGTTATAGCCAGATCGTACCCTGGGCCTTGCCAGGGTGCCCTGCGGGAAGTGCCTGCCTTCCTCCTGCCTGCCCTTAGCAACACACGCCTCTGGAGGCGGGTCACTCAGAGCACGGGCTGGGCTCATGTCCTTTGACTAAAGCTTCTTCCTCTTTGCCCTCCCTGTCTTCTCCCCACTTTGGGCTGCTGCACTCTGCAGCTCAAGAAGAGCTCTTGGCACTCACAGTGTCCTTGCTGCCCACTCCGGCTGTTTGCGACGGGCTGCCTGCAGCCCCAGGGTTGTGGGGATTGGGATGCCCATGGAGAAACCTCAGCAGCCAAAGTCCAGGTCAGAGTCACTTGGGAGGCAATGAGTTGATAGCGGAGAGGCTGAGCAACCCCCAGCACCTCCTCAGCTGCCATGCCTCCATCCCCTCCACATTGCAGCACCCCTGCACCACCTCCTTGTCCTGTTTGTCCTCCACCTCCCACTGCTCCTTGGAGCACTGTTGCCTCTGTCTTGCTCTCACTGCTACAGCAGAAGCTCTACCCGGCATTGCCTGTGTCACTCACCTACATTCCAGGGATTCAGCTGTGCCCAGCAGCAACAACACAGCTTCCCACTGCCCAGTTCTCTGCACCAGACCTTGCTGGTCCTTTGCTACCCTTCCTTTCTCACCAGCCCACGAGGTAGCCCACACTGCCAGAGCCCACCCACAAGCAGCTGTGATGGGGACATCAGAACCCCCTTCCAACCACTGTGCCCTCAGCAGACACACAGGGGATACCACACGAGCCAGGACCTCATGGGTGGCTGAGACTCCATGCAGGGGCACCTGGACAGATGTCAGGATGGGTAGAGATTGAAATATTCTCGAGGAGAAGAGAAGACATACAAATGTCAGTTCTGGTGGTGGAAAAAAAGAACGCCTGCCCTTGCCATTTTGCTGCTCTTTCTCCCATCCTCTGTGTTCACACTTGTGGATGGCACATCTTTTCTTGAGCTCCCCAGCAGGGACCAACACACTGCCACACTGCCCTTCCTGATGCCTGTGGCCAGAACTGGCTCTGTCCAAGACCACTTTGCTGTGCTGGGATCACAAGATCCAAAGATAGCTGCAGAAGGAATGGGCCTCAGGAGGGTAGGCAGTCCAGCCTCCTGCTATAAGAGCTTTGTGTTTCATGTGACTTGATACTCGTGGTCATTTCACAGCTGTGAGAGGAAGCTTGGGAAGACATCATTGTGTCTATGTTACCCATTCCCAGTGGCCCTCACTGGTAGCTGGCATGCGGGACGGGGTAGCAGCCCTGTACGTGCAGGGGTCATCTCTCCATTT
The DNA here is from genome assembly GCF_030867145.1 of Opisthocomus hoazin. Lineage (NCBI taxonomy): Eukaryota > Metazoa > Chordata > Aves > Opisthocomiformes > Opisthocomidae > Opisthocomus > Opisthocomus hoazin. The sequence continues at coordinate 3,056,039 of NC_134443.1, forward strand.
CCCTGGACCTGCAGATGTGACCAATACCATGCCAATAACAGGAGATAATGTGTGGCATGATGGTTTTGAAGAGAAGTTGGAAGAGCTTCTGCAAGACACCTGTGGCACATTTGTGTGTTCTAAGTGGGCTTTGGGAATGTATTGTGTTTAATGCTGATGGGAGACCAGAGGAATCTCAGTGGGACGTGCTCTGCAAGACCCATCTGGGACTGTCATCAGCAGTTGTAACACACTGAGCAAACTGCCAAATGCTCTAAGGGCACGACCGTGGGAGGTTCAGGCAGCCCAGACCAACGTGGCCTGAGGTTTGGGTAAAAAGGGAAAGAAGAAGGCAGGATGAAGAAAAACCATGGGTCAACATTGTGATGCAAGGCAGCTTTTATTGCAGTTGGAGGGGAGGAGGGAGTTGGGAGAACATCAAGGCCTTGGCAAGGGCTTTCCCCTGTCTCCTGGCAGTACGCAGAGCACCAGGGAGCATCGGCCGTGCCGCAGGAGCAGGTACCCAGTGCAGGTCTCTGTTCTCATGGGGCAGCGAGTCTTGAAAACATACTCAAGCAGGGCAGGAGGAGGACAGTGTTCAGTCCTGAGCAGGCAAGTGCCATTAAAGATTTGGAACCCAGCAATGTCAAATGGACATGCTTCCACAGGACGTCATGTCAGGATGTGGCTGGGGTTTTCTGCAGCTCTCCTTCATCTGTGGCCAGACCCAGTGTGAGGTTTAGCAGGGCCCGCAGTTGCCATTCAGGTAGCGGTGGCCTCGGGCCCAGCCACCATATCCGCAGCTCCCATAGCCTCCATAGCCCCCATAAATACCATAGCCTCCATAGCCTCCATAGAGACCGTAGCCCCCAAGGCCTCCATACACTCCATAGCCCCCTAAACCACCATAACCACCACGGCCTCCAAAAGTGCCACCGTAGCCCCCTCCAACGCCGGGGGCTCCCGCTGACCCAACAACGCTGTGCTGCGGGAAGGAGCTGAGGACGGGCCCGGGGAAAGTGACCACCGAGGGTGGCGGCTGGATCACCACCGTGGAGTCAGGGCACTGCCGCACGCAGGGCTCGTTGCATGTGTCAGCCAGAGGGGCCGGAGCAGCCACCCCACACGAAGGGACACAGAGGCTGGAGCAGGACATCTTTCAGGCAAGGCAAGGAGTCCTGGAAAATGCACCAGGGGTTAGGCAAGGGTGCGGGGAAGGGGCTGCACAAGGGAGGCTGGAGAGATCCCAAAGAGGCTTCCAGGAGCTGAACTTACCCGACTGATCAGGAGAGTCAAGCAGAGGAAGTTGGATAGAGGGCTGTGAAGTCCTCAGCTCTTTTATACATGTTGCAGACTGCCTGGGGCACTGGCCAAGCGGGTGGTGGTGGCAGAAATATCAGGTAATCTTGAAAACAAGTGCACAGTCTTCATGACACTGATTTCATGTGATGCGGGACAATTATATGCCTCCTCACTGGGGCCACTGGCATGCAAACATGCCCTGGAAAAGAAAGAGCTGGTGGGAGGGATGCACCATTATAGGCCATTACATGAAAGCCAAGGCGCAGCTAGAACACCAATAAATGTAATTATTTCCATAATCCCTACTATGCTTACGTAGAAGAAACCTGGGCATCTTGCAGAAGATTGCGGTGCACAACGAGGCCACACTCAGTAGCAGCCCAGCCACGTACCCAAAGCCAGCCGCGAGCAGCATGCCTGTGCCTGCGGGGAATGTTGGCACGAGCATCCTGGCTGTCTGTGGGTCCTTGGTCAGGCTTTCCTGGCAGAGCCCTCCATGCCCAGGTGAGTAATCGAGACCCTCCAGAGAGGGCTTGAGAAGGACCGTGTTCTGAGACACATGGCCAAGGGAGCTGGGATTGTCCCGGTCTGCTTCCTGCCCTCCAGCTCCTCCGTGCCTGTCCCCCCTCACACATGACATCGCTGCCTGATTTTACTGCTCCCCACTCACAGCTGTGTTGAGCCCCTCCATGTATGGGCCTTCACCCAACACAGAAACAAGTGTCCCTGTTATTTGCATGGCTGTTAACTGGGGAGCCCCGAACACACCTGGTCAAGCAAGGCCATGGAGAAGTTCGAAGCTTAGGGCTACTCCTGAGCTATTTCCCCAAAAGGGCCCCATCCCTCATGGCAGTGGGTGATGGAGGGCCTTAGGAGTCACTGCGGGTGTGTGGATAAGTTTTACCCAATCTCCTGGTGACTGTTCTTCCAGCCCGTAAAAGGGAGGTAATGACAGGCGTGATGGCTGTGCGCAGGATTGCAAAGCACTTCTGCGAGATGCTCAGGAGTGTGGCACGTAAACAAAGTGGGAGTTTAGAGAGAGATCAGTGTTTATTGGTGTCATGACTTCAGCTACAGCTGCGCCTTGTCTTTCATGTAATGGCTTATAGTGGTGTGTCCCTCCCATCAACTCTTTCTTCTCCAGGGCACATTGGCACGAAGATGTCCCAAATTAGGAGACATATAATTGTCCCACATCACGTGAAATCAGTGTCATCAAGCTTATCCAGTGGATTTCATCATTACCTGACGTTTCCACCACCGAATCCTTGGCCAATGCCCCAGGCAGTCTGGGACATGTATAAAAGAGCTGAGGACTTCACAGTCCTCTATCGACCTTCCTCTGCTTGACTCTCCTGATCAGTCGGGTAAGTTCAGCTCCTGGAAGCCTCTTCAGGATCTCTCCAGCCTCCCTCGTGCGGCCCCTTCCCCGCATCCTTGCCTAACCCCTGGTGCATTTTCCAGGACTCCTTGCCTTGCCTGAAAGATGTCCTGCTCCAGCCTGTGCGTCCCTTCATGTGGGGTGGCCGCCCCAGCCCCTCTGGCTGACACATGCAACGAGCCCTGCGTGCGGCAGTGCCCTGACTCCACGGTGGTGATCCAGCCACCTCCCTCGGTGGTCACTTTCCCCGGGCCCATCCTCAGCTCCTTCCCGCAGCACAGCGTTGTTGGGTCAGCGGGAGCCCCCGGCGTTGGAGGGGGCTACGGTGGCACTTTTGGAGGCCGTGGTGGTTTTGGTGGTTTAGGGGGCTATGGGGGGTATGGAGGCCTTGGGGGCTATGGTCTCTATGGAGGCTATGGAGGCTACGGTCTTTATGGTGGCTACGGAGGCTACGGGAGCTGCGGATATGGTGGCTGGGCCCGAGGCCACCGCTACCTGAATGGCAACTGCGGGCCCTGCTAAACCCCACACTGGGTCTGGCCAAAGATGAAGGAGACCTCTGGAAAAGCCCCTGGCTCACCCTGATGTGACTTTCTGTAGAAGAGCTTCAAGCTGCAAAGTTGGATTTCTGAGCATAAATGCCTTGTGCCAGCTCACAGCCCAGCTCTGCCTTTCTCCTGCACTGCTTGATCATCCCTTCGACGCTCGTTACCCCTTGATAACAAAGACCGGCACTGGGTGCCTGCTCCTGCAGCATGGCTGATGCTCCGTGCTGCTCTGCCTACTGCCAGGAGACAGGGGAAGGCCGTGGCCAGGACTCTGTTCTTCTCCCAACTCCCCTCTACCCTGGAGCTGCAATAAAAGCTGTGTTGCATCACAATGTTGACCTGTGCTTTTTCTTCATGCTTCCTCCGTACCCACTACCCCGAGTGGCAGCACGATTTCCCAGGAGTGTTATAGCCAGATCGCACCCTGGGCCTTGCCAGGGTGCCCTGCGGGAAGTGCCTGCCTTCCTCCTGCCTGCCCTTAGCAACACACGCCTCTGGAGGCGGGTCACTCAGAGCACGGGCTGGGCTCATGTCCTTTGACTAAAGCTTCTTCCTCTTTGCCCTCCCTGTCTTCTCCCCACTTTGGGCTGCTGCACTCTGCAGCTCAAGAAGAGCTCTTGGCACTCACAGTGTCCATGCTGCCCACTCCGGCTATTTCCAATGGGCTACCTGCAGCCCCAGGGTTGTGGGGATTGGGATGCCCACGGAGACAACCCAACGACAGAGGTCCAGGTCAGAGTCACTTGGGAGGCAATGAGTTGATAGCGGAGAGGCTGAGCAACCCTCAGCACCTCCTCAGCTCCCATACCTCCATCCCCTCCACATTGCAGCACCCCTGCACCACCTCCTTGTCCTGTTTGTCCTCCACCTCCCACTGCTCCTTGGAGCACTGTTGCCTCTGTCTTGCTCTCACTGCTACAGCAGAAGCTCTACCCGGCATTGCCTGTGTCACTCACCTACATTCCAGGGATTCAGCTCTGCCCAGCAGCAACAACACAGCTTCCCACTGCCCAGTTCTCTGTACCAGACCTTGCTGGCCCTTTGCTACCCTTCCTTTCTCACCAGCCCACGAGGTAGCCCACACTGCCAGAGCCCACCCACAAGCAGCTGTGATGGGGCCATCAGAACCCCCTTCCAACCACTGTGCCCTCAGCAGACACACAGGGGATACCACACGAGCCAGGACCTCATGGGTGGCTGAGACTCCATGCAGGGGCACCTGGACAGATTTCAGGATGGGTAGAGATTGAAATATTCTCGAGGAGAAGACATACAAACCTCAGTTCTGGTGGTGGAAAAAAACAACGGCTGCCCTTGCCATTTTGCTGCCCTTTCTCCCATCCTCTGTGTTCACACTTGTGGATGGCACATCTTTTCTTGAGTTCCCCAGCAGGAACCAACACACTGCCACACTGCCCTTCCTGATGGCTGTGACTGGAAGTGGCTTTGTCCAAGACCACTTTGCTGTGCTGGGATCAAAAGACCCAAAGATACCTGCAGAAGGAATGGGCCTCAGGAGGGTAGGCAGTCCAGCCTCCTGCTATAAGAGCTTTGTGTTTCATGTGACTTGATACTCGTGGTCATTTCACAGCTGTGAGAGGAAGCTTGGGAAGACATCACTGTGTCTATCTTACCTGTTCCCAGTGGCACCCAACCCTAGCTGGGTGCAGAGGACAGGGCCAGCACGTGCAAGCAGCCCTGTCCATGCAGGGGTCATATCTCCATTTCCCTGGACCTGCAGACGTGACCAATACCACGCCAATAACAGGAGATAATGTCTGGCATGATGGTTTTGAAGAGAAGTTGGAAGAGCTTCTGCAAGACACCTGTGGCACATTCATTTATTCAGAGTGGGCCTTAGAAATGTGTTGTGTTTAATGCTGATGGGAGACCAGAGGAATCTCAGTGGGAGATGCTCTGCAAGACCCATCTGGGACTGTCATCAGCAGTTGTAACACACTGAGCAAACGGCCCAAATGCTCCAAGGGCATGACCGTGGGAGGTTCAGGCAGCCCAGACCAACGTGGCCTGAGGTTTGGGTAAAAAGGGAAAGAAGAAGGCAGGATGAAGAAAAACCATGGGTCAACATTGTGATGCAAGGCAGCTTTTATTGCAGTTGGAGGGGAGGAGGGAGTTGGGAGAACATCAAGGCCTTGGCAAGGGCTTTCCCCTGTCTCCTGGCAGTACGCAGAGCACCAGGGAGCATCAGCCGTGCCGCAGGAGCAGGTACCCAGTGCAGGTCTCTGTTCTCATGGGGCAGTAAGTCTTGAAAAGATACTCAAGCAGGGCAGGAGGAGGACAGTGTTCAGTCCTGAGCAGGCAAGTGCCGTCGAAGTGACGTGAGGGGATATCCTTCCACAGAACATTCTGTTGTGATGCGCCTGGGGCTTTTCTGCAGCTCTCCTTCATCTGTGGCCAGACCCAGTGTGGGGTTTAGCAGGGCCCGCAGTTGCCATTCAGGTAGCGGTGGCCTCGGCGCCAGCCACCATATCCACAGCTCCCATAGCCTCCATAGCCCCCATAAAGACCGTAGCCTCCATAGCCTCCATAAAGTCCGTAGCCTCCATAGCCTCCATAGAGACCATAGCCCCCTAAACCACCAAAACCACCACGGCCTCCAAAAGTGCCACCGTAGCCCCCTCCAACACCGGGGGCTCCCGCTGACCCAACAACGCTGTGTTGCGGGAAGGAGCTGAGGATGGGCCCGGGGAAAGTGACCACCGAGGGTGGCGGCTGGATCACCACCGTGGAGTCAGGGCACTGCCGCACGCAGGGCTCGTTGCATGTGTCAGCCAGAGGGGCTGGGGCAGCCACCCCACATGAAGGGACACACAGGCTGGAGCAGGACATCTTTCAGGCAGGCAAGGAGTCCTGGAAAAGGCACCAGGTGTTAGGCAAGGGTGCGGGGAAGGGACTGTATGAAGGGGGCAGGAGAGATGCCGAAGAGGCTTCCAGGAGCTGAACTTACCCGACTGATCAGGAGAGTCAAGCAGAGGAAGTTGGATAGAGGGCTGCGAAGCCCTCAGCTCTTTTATACATGTCCCAGACTGCCTGGGGCATTGGCCAAGCGGGTGGTGGCGGAAACCGCAGGTAATGATGAAATCCACTGGATAAGCTTCAATACACAGATCAAAACTTTGATGCCTTCTCACTAGGGACATAGATGTGCAAACGTGCCCTGGAGAACAATGTTGGTGGGAGGGACAGACCATGACACATGAAAGAAAAAGTGCAAATATTGCTGACTTGTTGGGACCAATAAACACTGATCTGTCCCTAATCCCCCACTTTGTTTATGTGCCAGTCCCGAGCATCTCGCAGAAGTGCTTTGCAATCCTGCGCACAGCCATCACGCCTGTCATTACCTCCCTTTTACGGGCTGGAAGAACAGTCACCAGGAGATTGGGTAAAACTTATCCACACACCCGCAGTGACTCCTAAGGCCCTCCATCACCCACTGCCATGAGGGATGGGGCCCTTTTGGGGAAATAGCTCAGGAGTAGCCCTAAGCTTCGAACTTCTCCGTGGCCTTGCTTGACCAGGTGTGTTCGGGGCTCCCCAGTTAACAGCCATGCAAATAACAGGGACACTTGTTTCTGTGTTGGGTGAAGGCCCATACATGGAGGGGCTCAACACAGCTGTGAGTGGGGAGCAGTAAAATCAGGCAGCGATGTCATGTGTGAGGGGGGACAGGCACAGAGGAGCTGGAGGGCAGGAAGGAGACCGGGACAATCCCAGCTCCCTTGGCCATGTGTCTCAGAACACGGTCCTTCTCAAGCCCTCTCTGGAGGGTCTCGATTACTCACCTGGGCATGGAGGGCTCTGCCAGGAAAGCCTGACCAAGGACCCACAGACAGCCAGGATGCTCGTGCCAACATTCCCCGCAGGCACAGGCATGCTGCTCGCGGCTGGCTTTGGGTACGTGGCTGGGCTGCTACTGAGTGTGGCCTCGTTGTGCACCGCAATCTTCTGCAAGATGCCCAGGTTTCTTCTACGTAAGCATAGTAGGGATTATGGAAATAATTACATTTATTGGTGTTCTAGCTGCGCCTTGGCTTTCATGTAATGGCCTATAATGGTGGATCCCTCCCACCAGCTCTTTCTTTTCCAGGGCATGTTTGCATGCCAGTGGCCCCAGTGAGGAGGCATATAATTGTCCCGCATCACATGAAATCAGTGTCATGAAGAGTGTGCACTTGTTTTCAAGATTACCTGATATTTCTGCCACCACCGCCCGCTTGGCCAGTGCCCCAGGCAGTCTGCAACATGTATAAAAGAGCTGAGGACTTCACAGCCCTCTATCCAACTTCCTCTGCTTGACTCTCCTGATCAGTCGGGTAAGTTCAGCTCCTGGAAGCCTCTTCGGCATCTCTCCAGCCCCCTTCATACGGTCCCTTCCCCGCACCCTTGCCTAACCCCTGGTGCATTTTCCAGGACTCCTTGCCTGCCTGAAAGATGTCCTGCTCCAGCCTGTGTGTCCCTTCATGTGGGGTGGCCGCCCCAGCCCCTCTGGCTGACACATGCAACGAGCCCTGCGTGCGGCAGTGCCCTGACTCCACGGTGGTGATCCAGCCACCTCCCTCGGTGGTCACTTTCCCCGGGCCCATCCTCAGCTCCTTCCCGCAGCACAGCGTTGTTGGGTCAGCGGGAGCCCCCGGCGTTGGAGGGGGCTACGGTGGCACTTTTGGAGGCCGTGGTGGTTATGGTGGTTTAGGGGGCTATGGTCTCTATGGAGGCTATGGAGGCTACGGTCTCTATGGAGGCTATGGAGGCTACGGTCTTTATGGGGGCTATGGAGGCTATGGGAGCTGTGGATATGGTGGCTGGCGCCGAGGCCACCGCTACCTGAATGGCAACTGCGGGCCCTGCTAAACCCCACACTGGGTCTGGCCACAGATGAAGGAGAGCTGCAGAAAAGCCCCAGGCGCATCACAACAGAATGTTCTGTGGAAGGATATCCCCTCACGTCACTTCGACGGCACTTGCCTGCTCAGGACTGAACACTGTCCTCCTCCTGCCCTGCTTGAGTATCTTTTCAAGACTTACTGCCCCATGAGAACAGAGACCTGCACTGGGTACCTGCTCCTGCGGCACGGCTGATGCTCCCTGGTGCTCTGCGTACTGCCAGGAGACAGGGGAAAGCCCTTGCCAAGGCCTTGATGTTCTCTCAACTCCCTCCTCCCTCCAACTGCAATAAAAGCTGTCTTGCATCACAATGTTGACCCATGGTTTTTCTTCATCCTGCCTTCTTCTTTCCCTTTTTACCCAAACCTCAGGCCACGTTGGTCTGGGCTGCCTGAACCTCCCACGGTCATGCCCTTGGAGCATTTGGGCCGTTTGCTCAGTGTGTTACAACTGCTGATGACAGTCCCAGATGGGTCTTGCAGAGCATCTCCCACTGAGATTCCTTTGGTCTCCCATCAGCATTAAACACTATACATTTCTAAGTCCCACTCTGAATACATGAATGTGCCACAGGTGTCTTGTAGAAGCTCTTCCAGCTTCTCTTCAAAACCATCATGCCAGACATTATCTCCTGTTATTGGCGTGGTATTGGTCACATCTGCATGTCCAAGGATATGGAGATATGACCCCTGCATGTACAGGGCTTCTGGTCCTGTCCTCTGCACCCAGCTAGGGTTGGGTGCCACTGGGAACAGGCAAGATGGACAAAGTGATATCTTCCTAAGGTTCTTAGTGGAGGAAAAGAAGGTTATCAGGAGTAGTCGGCATGGATTCACCAAGGGTAAATCATGTCTGACCAATCTAATAGCTTTCTACGATGACATGACTTGCTGGGTAGATGAAGGGAGAGCTGTGGACGTTGTCTACCTAGACTTCAGCAAGGCTTTCGACAGTCTCCCATAATATTCTCCTAGGGAAGCTGAGGAAGTATGGGCTAGATGAGTGGTCGGTGAAGTGGATAGAGAACTGACTGAATGGCAGAACTCAGAGGGTTGTCATCAGCGGCGCTGAATCTAGTTGGAGGCTGGTAACTAGTGGTGTCCCTCAGGGGTTAGTACTGGGCCCAGCCTTGTTTAACTTCTTCATCAATGACCTGGATGAAGAGTTAGAATGTACCCTCAGCAAGTTTACTGATGACACCAAACTGGGAGGTGTGGTAGATACACCGGCAGGCTGTGCTGCCATTCAGCGTGACCTGGACGGGCTGGAAAGTTGGGCAGAGAGGAATATGATGAGGTTCAACAAAGGCAAATGCAGGGTCCTGCACCTGGGGAGGAACAACCCCATGCACCAGTACAGGCTTGGGGTGGACCTGCTGGAGAGCAGCTCTGCGGAGAGGGATCTGGGTGTGCTGGTGAACGACAGGTTAACCATGAGCCAGCAGTGTGCCCTGGCTGCCAAGAAAGCCAATGGGATCCTGGGGTGCATCACGAGGATTGTGGCCAGCAGGTCGAGGGAGGTTCTCCTTCCCCTCTACACTGCCCTGGTGAGGCCTCATCTGGAGTATTCTGTCCAGTTCTGTGCTCCCCAGTTCAAGAAAGGTGAAGAGCTACTGGAGAGAGTCCAGCGGAGGGCTACAAGGATGGTGAGGGGACTGGAACAGCTCTCCTGCGAGGAGAGGCTGAGGGAGCTGGGCTTGTTCAGCCTGGAGAAGAGAAGGCTGTGAGGGGACCTAATATATACTTACAAATATCTGAAGGGGGGGGGTCAGGAAGATGGGGCCAAGCTCTTTTCAGTAGTGCCCAGTGACAGGACAAGGGGCAATGGGCACAAACTGAAGCACAGGAAGTTCCGTCTGAACATGAGGAATAACTTCTTCCCTCTGAGGGTGAAGGAGCACTGAAACAGGCTGCCCAGGGAGGCTGTGGATTCTGCTTCTCTGGAGATATTCAAGACCCGCCTGGACAAGGTCCTGTGCAGCCTACTGTAGGTGACCCTGCTTCGGCAGGAGGGTTGGACTAGATGACCCACAGAGGTCCCTTCCAACCCCTACTATTCTGTGATTCTGTGATTCTTCTCACAGCTGTGAAATGACCACGAGTATCAAGTCACATGAAACACAAAGCTCTTATAGCAGGAGGCTGGACTGCCTACCCTCCTGAGGCCCATTCCTTCTGCAGCTATCTTTGGGTCTTGTGATCCCAGCACAGCAAAGTGGTCTTGGACAGAGCCAGTTCTGGCCACAGGCATCAGGAAGGGCAGTGTGGCAGTGTGTTAGTCCCTGCTGGGGAGCTCAAGAAAAGATGTGCCATCCACAAGTGTGAACACAGAGGATGGGAGAAAGGGCAGCAAAATGGCAAGGGCAGGCGTTGTTTTTTTCCACCACCAGAACTGAGGTTTGTATGTCTTCTCCTCGAGAATATTTCAATCTCTACCCATCCTGAAATCTGTCCAGGTGCCCCTGCATGGAGTCTCAGCCACCCATGAGGTCCTGGCTCGTGTGGTATCCCCTGTGTGTCTGCTGAGGGCACAGTGGTTGGAAGGGGGTTCTGATGGCCCCATCACAGCTGCTTGTGGGTGGGTGCTCTGGGGGGATTCTGGCAGTGTGGGCTACCTTGTGGGCTGGTGAGAAAGGAAGGGTAGCAAAGGACCAGCAAGGTCTGGTGCAGAGCACCGGGCAGTGGGAAGCTGTGTTGTTGCTGCTGGGCACAGCTGAATCCCTGGAATGTAGGTGAGTGACACAGGCAATGCCGGGTAGAGCTTCTGCTGTAGCAGTGAGAGCAAGACAGAGGCAACAGTGCTCCAAGGAGCAGTGGGAGGTGGAGGACAAACAGGACAAGGAGGTGATGCAGGGGTGCTGCAATGTGGAGGGGATGGAGGCATGGCAGCTGAGGAGGTGCTGGGGGTTGCTCAGCCTCTCCGCTATCAACTCATTGCCTCCCAAGTGACTCTGACCTGGACTTTGGCTGCTGAGGTTTCTCCATGGGCATCCCAATCCCCACAACCTTGGGGCTGCAGGCAGCCCGTCGCAAACAGCCGGAGTGGGCAGCAAGGACACTGTGAGTGCCAAGATCTCTTCTTGAGCTGCAGAGTGCAGCAGCCCAAAGTGGGGAGAAGACAGGGAGGGCAAAGAGGAAGAAGCTTTAGTCAAAGGACATGAGCCCAGTCCGTGCTCTGGGTGACCCTCCTCCAGAGGCGTGTGTTGCTAAGGGCAGGCAGGAGGAAGGCAGGCACTTCCCGCAGGGCACCCTGGCAAGGCCCAGGGTACGATCTGGCTATAACACTCCTGGGAAATCGTGCTGCCACTCGGGGTAGTGGGTACGGAGGAAGCATGAAGGAAAAGCACAGGTCAACATTGTGATGCAACACAGCTTTTATTGCAGCTCCAGGGTAGAGGGGAGTTGGGAGAAGAACAGAGTCCTGGGCACGGCCTTCCCCTGTCTCCTGGCAGTAGGCAGAGCAGCACGGAGCATCAGCCATGCTGCAGGAGCAGGCACCCAGTGCCGGTCTTTGTTATCAAGGGGTAACGAGCGTCGAAGGGATGATCAAGCAGTGCAGGAGAAAGGCAGAGCTGGGCTGTGAGCTGGCACGAGGCATTTATGCTCAGAAATCCAACTTTGCAGCTTGAAGCTCTTCTACAGAAAGTCACATCAGGGTGAGCCAGGGGCTTTTCCAGAGGTCTCCTTCATCTTTGGCCAGACCCAGTGTGGGGTTTAGCAGGGTCCACAGTTGCCATTCAGGTAGCGGTGGCCTCGGGCCCAGCCACCATATCCACAACTCCCAAAGCCTCCGTAGCCACCATAAAGACCGTAGCCTCCATAGCCTCCATAGAGACCATAGCCCCCAAGGCCTCCATACCCCCCATAGCCCCCTAAACCACCAAAACCACCACGGCCTCCAAAAGTGCCACCGTAGCCCCCTCCAACGCCGGGGGCTCCCGCTGACCCAACAACGCTGTGCTGCGGGAAGGAGCTGAGGATGGGCCCCGGGAAAGTGACCACCGAGGGTGGCGGCTGGATCACCACTGTGGAGTCAGGGCACTGCCGCACGCAGGGCTCGTTGCATGTGTCAGCCAGAGGGGCTGGGGCGGCCACCCCACATGAAGGGACGCACAGGTTGGAGCAGGACATCCTTTGGCTCAGGCGATGATGCTGCAAGAAAAGGCAGAGCTCCAGCTCAGTGCACGGCCTGATCCCAAATCCCTCTTGGCTCTCTTGCACTCTGAACCTGCCTCCCAGTACATGCTCTGGATCATCTCAGCCTGTCCAAGCAAAAACACTTTCCAGAGCTGAATTGTTGGTATAGACCCTTTGCTCTCCCTCATGCTCCCTGGGCCTGACTTGCACGTGGGAGAGAGGAAAACTCCCTCATCCAAAGCAGGTGGCAAATCACCAAGCTCCCAAAGGACCCGAGTCCAGTGGGGTACTCGGCATGTTGTACCCAAAAGTTTAAATTTCCATGCTTTCCGTAGCTCTCAGACAGCACCATCACATCCTATCTATGTAGTGTGAAAGAGTGGTGGAGCACACCGCAAAAGATACCGTGAGAAAGCCATTGCTGAGGAAGGAAAGAGGCAGGTAAGACTTGGACTTACCACAATGATCAGGAGAGTCAAGTGGAGGAAGCTGGATAGAGGTCTGTGAAGCCCTCAGCTCTTTTATACATGTCCCAGACTGCCCGGGGCATCGGCCAAGGGGGCGGTGACAGAAACCCCAGGTAGTTATGAGATCCAGTGGACAAACTTCATGACAGAGATAGAGATGCGAGACAATTATAAGCCTCCTCACCGGGGACACATTGGATTTCAAACATGCCCTGGAAAACAAAGAGATGATGGGAGGGACAGACCGTGACACATCATTACATGAAAGATCAGGCACTCATGTGCGGCACCAATAAACCCTCATCTGTCCCCAATCCCCTACTTTAACTTTGTTCCAATGTCCTGGGCATCTTGCAGAAGATTACTGTGCCCAAACTGTCCACACCCAGCCGCAGCACAGCCATAGCCAGCCTTGACCAGTGTGCCTGTGCCTGTGGGAAGCGTGGCCACGTGCAGCCGGGCTCATTGTGGATGCTAAACCAGCCTTTGATCACACAGCCCTCCATGACCAGCTGAGTAATGGAGCCCCTTCAGAGAGGGCTCAGGAAGGACCACGCTCACAGACACGTAGATGAAGCAGCTGACAGAGTGTTGATTGCTCCTGCCTTCCTGCTGTGTCTGCTAACACAGTTCCCCAGTGCCTAATCTGACTGCCCTCGCACCCACACCTGTGCCAGCACTGTACATGAGTGGAGTTTCATCCCACGTGGGACCCACCTCCTCTGCTCTTTGCATAACTAAATAAACAAGTCATGCAGTGCCAGGAAAAAGTCCACAGCTTAGGGACGCCCCTTGCACCCGGTACTGTAATCTCTCCAGACCTTACCAGCAAGGGGCCATGGCTGGCATTTGGGAGTTTCCCAGAGTGGGTGGAATAGCTTCTTCCTTTCCCCAGCCTCCCGGTGACTCTGTTTACCAGCCTGTAAAAGAGGCGTAATGACAGGCGTAGTGGCTGTGCGCAGGATTGCAAAGTACTTCTGCAAGATGCCCAGGACTCTTGCACGTAAGCAAAGTGGGAGGATTAGGGACAGATCGGGGTTTATTGGTGCTGTGCGGTCAGCTACAGCAGCGCCTTGTCTTTCATGTAAAGGCATGTCATGGTCTGTTCCTCCCATTGACTCTTTGCTCTCAAGGGTAAGTTTGCTTGGAAGTATACCCAATTAGGATGAACGTAATTGCTGTGCATCACAATTTGTTTCATGAGGCTTGTCTGATTGATATCATTATTAGCTGGGGCTTCTGCCACCAACCCCTTGGCCTATGCCCCGGGCAGTCTGGGACATGTATAAAAGAGCTGAGGGCTTCACAGACCTCTATCCAGCTTCCTCCACTTGACTCTCCTGATCATTGTGGTAAGTCCAAGTCTTACCTGCCTCTTTCCTTCCTCAGCAATGGCTTTCTCATGGTATCTTTTGCGGTGTGCTCCACCACTCTTTCACACTACATAGATAGGATGTGATGGTGCTGTCTGAGAGCTACGGAAAACATGGAAATTTAAACTTTTGGGTACAACATACCGAGTACCCCATTGGACTCAGGTCCTTTGGGAGTTTGGTGATTTGCCACCTGCTTTGGATGAGGGAGTTTTCCTCTCTCCCACGTGCAAGTCAGGCCCAGGGAGCATGAGGGAGAGCAAAGGGTCTATACCAACAATTCAGCTCTGGAAAGTGTTTTTGCTTGGACAGGCTGAGATGATCCAGAGCATGTACTGGGAGGCAGGTTCAGAGTGCAAGAGAGCCAAGAGGGATTTGGGATCAGGCCGTGCACTGAGCCGGAGCTCTGCCTTTTCTTGCAGCATCGTCGCCTGAGCCAAAGGATGTCCTGCTCCAACCTGTGCGTCCCTTCATGTGGGGTGGCGGCCCCAGCCCCTCTGGCTGACACATGCAACGAGCCCTGTGTGCGGCAGTGCCCTGACTCCACGGTGGTGATCCAGCCTCCACCCTCGGTGGTCACTTTCCCGGGGCCCATCCTCAGCTCCTTCCCGCAGCACAGTGTTGTTGGGTCAGCGGGAGCCCCCGGCGTTGGAGGGGGCTACGGTGGCACTTTTGGAGGCCGTGGTGGTTTTGGTGGTTTAGGGGGTTATGGTCTCTATGGAGGCTATGGAGGCTACGGTCTTTATGGTGGCTACGGAGGCTTTGGGAGTTGCGGATATGGTGGCTGGGCCCGAGGCCACCGCTACCTGAATGGCAACTGCGGGCCCTGCTAAACCCCAGATATCCATGCCGTGCAGCACCACATCTGCTCGGGGTCTCCACAAGTAGCCCCTCTTGTCTTCTACCACCAGATGCAGAACAAAGCTTTCAACCCCTCTTTCCACTGTGGTAAAGCAGCTACTAGAACT